>NC_032016.1:11451773-11610196 GCF_001865875.1 Lupinus angustifolius
ATATATATATATATATATAAATAAATAAATAAATAAATAAATAAATAAAGCTTAATTGTTTCTTCATTTTACTTAGACCAATTAGAGGGGTAGAGTTTCACTTCCTTATGTACAGTATACGTGGGCATTCACTTAAATTCAATTAAGTTTTTTAAATTTACTTTTTATCCTATCATCAATTTCAATTATATGAATATCTAATAATTTAGATCTACTTATTAATTTAAACCATTGGATTTTCCTAGAATTGATAGCTAAAATATGAAGTAAATTTACTTTTGGATTAATAGGTCACTCCATATATATTATATGCACTATATAGTTTGAGTTTAATATATATACAACACATCATCCACCATTAGTTTAAATTATTTTTGTTTGATAATTAATAATGACCAAATTATGAATAATAAATGATGTGTCAATAATGTAAAAATAATTACACTATCAGTATATATATATTAAAGAAAGAGAAAAAGAAAATCGCGCTACTATTTGTGTTTTTGCCTTTTTGGTTGGGAACCATGACTTTGTGGAAAAGTATAAATGTTTTGGTTGATTTAATTGGACCATCATGTCTAATTTGAATTTTTTCTAATTTAAACATAAACTTATAATTAATATGAATTAAATTATGATCTAAAGGTCGAACCGGTGGCTATTAAGGATTGGGACATGTGATTGAATCTCCTGCTCATGTTATTGTAATTTGGATTTTATTATCAAATTTCCTTTATCTATAAATTACCATTAAATTTTCGTTATTAAGGATTTGACTTCTACCCTGCACCTAAACTTTTCATTAGAATTTTTTTTTGTCTCAACATTACCAATTAATAAGGCTTACAGTCACAATGTTTTCACTTTTCAAGTATTTAACATGTTATTGTATGATTATTTTACTTTAAAATTAAAAGCATTAATAATAAAATAATGTAGAAATTTCAAGGTATAGAATGATCACTAAAATTAAAGGCATAATTGCTCTATTTGTCATGTAAGTTAATTTTGTGTTGAGTTGGAGGAAGTGAACATTGTTAAATATGTAAAAAATAATAACGTCCATTTTATTAAACGTTGGTGAATATTAAAGTAATACATTCAACAACGTACTAAATGAAGCAAATAATATTAAATGTATATTTGTTTATAATATTTATTCGTATTTGTTTTACTTAGTATTGTTGATTTCATCATACCTATCATTTAATAGCATTTTACAAACTGATGTTATTATTGAATGTGCAATATTAAATGAGAATTTTGGCATAACGTAGTTATACCATAATCTCAACATTAGTTTTTGCCAAATAACATTAGAATATTTTGTTTAGACTGATTAACTTATATATATTTTCAACATATGTGTCAATTTCAGTTAACATGTGACTTTTTTTAATCCGGTAAAATTTAACCTTTGGACTAAGGATGCAAACATAAATATGAAGAACTAAAATCAGATGGAAATAAATTAAGGGATGAAAGTAAAACAAACAATTGCATTAATGGATAAAAAAAGTAGTTCTGCACACAAAAAAACTCGTTTTTTTTAAAAAGATAACTTAATAATTTAGATTTTTTAAATTACAAATGGGGCACATTAGTTGTTGGTTAACATTTGTAATGACTAATTTGGTCATTGAGGATTTTGTCAAAGACGAAGTTGGCATATAAATCCACACCTTTTGAAGTATCTCTTAACATCCTAAGATGATATCTTGAACTAGAATGAATATTTTTCTCAAGTTTAGCATGCATCTTTCAACACTTGGCAAAAAATTGATTGAACTAGAAAACGATGGTTTAAAAATATATCTCCTTGGGAAATAGATCACTTCTCAAACATTTTGTCTTACATTGTATAGTGATATTAACATCGTACCATTGAGATACTTATATGGTGATCAATGGTTTATATATATATATATATATATATATATTAATGTTAAAAATGATAAAATAGAAATGTATCACTTGGTGGTAGACCATGTTTTAGAAGTATAAAAAACATATTAAATATGTGTTTGATTCTTCATACTAACATTTTGGTAAAAATAAGTCATTTTCATTAAAAATAAATAAATATAAATGAAATTGGAGGTATAATCATACAGTTTAATTGAATATCAATTGATATGACCAATTTTGACCAGTATTAGCTAATTTTGGCCGATATGATTGCACGATCGTATAATATTATATCATACCAATATAAAAACCATTCACTAATTTACTGGTTGAACCGACCGGCATGAACTAGTTTTTATAACACTAATTTCAATATACTTCTTAAGAAGTACAAGAGGAAATAAGTTAGACTAACATTATTTTTTAACAAGTGGAATTTATTTATTAATAAAAATATATTCAGTAAGTCATAACCCTTCCCAACTTCTATGAAAGATTGAAAAGTATCAACATTCATTAAAAAAAGAGTATGAATAAATAAGTTATTGTTATACCAAAACTATGTTTTTTTTTGGTACATGAAGTTTTTTTTTTTGTTACATTACCAAAAGATTGACTAAAGAGAAAGAAAAAAAGACTCCATGAGCCAGTTACGCCACTTCAGCACAAGGTCTTGAATAGCCTATAAGAATTCTCACAAGGAGAGAGACGACCCTTCTCTTACGTGGGACACGGAGATGGAAGAATGGTAGGCCAGTCTTGACACAAATGGGCTTTCAGACTTAGCCAAGGAACGCCATGACAGATAAGCAGGGACCTCGAACATGAGAAAGACTGACGCCTGATTCAGGAAGGGACACGAGGGCTCCTCTTTATCACTGGAAGATCCTAATATTCTACAGTAGAATCAGTCCCCAACCTTAAAAATTAAGGATCAAAAGTCTGCTTTCCAAAACCCACGCAAATGGAGGCCGATGACCTCAGACCCATAACAAGCGGTAGAACAAAGCTTTTCCATATAGCAACTTGATCCATTATAGGAGGCCTCTGTCATTAGAAGAAGACCGCTTTGAAGCTAGGATAAATAAAAAATTACAAAACCAGCCATGCGGGTTGGCCACTAAAGAAGAAGGCCTCTACGAACGCTTTCACTAGAGAAAGAGAGAAAGGCCCGTTCGGCTATGTAAAGAAGTCCCTAAGGTCTAACGAAGGGCCTATTCTCATTCAAAAGAGCAGGACTGGGATCACCGAAAAAGGGGAAAGATGAAGCACAGCACAGAAAGGGCTGAAAAAGAAAGGGATTTCGTCCACTATTTATACCGAGATCGCTAGGCTTATCAAGCCAAGGTAGGTCTATTCTATTCATAGCCACCACTTCCGTAACCTCAAATCCTAGGAGCGAGACAAAGTAGACGGGCATACTCACTCGACTCTTATGTTTAAATACATATATGATTAAATTTGAAAACTTAAGATCAGAAATCTTGATGAAATAGCTTAGAGTAACATAAAGGTATGAACGGTACATATACCCACAAAAAGATTAATATCAATAATATTATATTAGGAAATATTAGAAAGAAATAAAATTCTAAATTGAAAGTGAATCTTAAAAAGTTGGAAAAATGAGTTTATGAAAAATAATGGTAAAATAAAAAACAAAGTTCATATAAAGTTTTACCCGACAACCCATGCATGGATCCTTATATATTTGGCCTTAGAAAAAATATAACAACTTGATGATTTACATTTGCAAACTAAAGAAACTTAATATCAACTATATATATATATATATATATAGTTTATTCAAGTGTGTAGTTCCATATTGGATATGTAAGAAGGAGTCAAAGTTTATAAGTGAAAAAGGCTCATGAAACTAATGTCTTAACGTCTTGGTTCAAGACGTGATGTCTCAGTTGTGAATCTCCACTCTTCTCATACCCCGATAACAATGGAACTCTCCAGTGTTTGGAGGCTCCCCAGTCGTAGTCTAGTCCAACAATGGTACCAGAGCCGATGGTTCAACTAGGACATGGTGGACTAAAGGGGAAGCGGACTGGAAAGTGTATGGTTTTCATACTTGAGAGGCGATTGTTGGGTTTATTCAAGTGCAAAGTCCTACATTGATATATAGGGAAGAGTGAAAGAGTGTATAAGTGAAAAAAGATTATGGAACTAATGCCTTAAGGTTTTGGTTCAAGATACGTGTCTCCTCATACTTCAACAATAGAACTTCCCAGTGGTTGAAGATTCCTCGATCGCAGTGTGGTCCAAGAATATATAAAATCTAAGAATCTAACTCATCATATAATATCCACTACAAACCATAGTAAGCTGTCAAGACTATGACACTATAGATGGATACCCTTTTCTCATATTAAAGCTATTTTTCTTTTCCATATGGGTATGTCCTAAAGATACATTTAGATCAATAAAGTTCCAATTAGGTTAGGAGTGTCTCTCATGCCTTACGTGTAAGTCACTAAAACATTATAGCAAACACCACACTCTCTTGTAAGAGACCCCTCCTCCAATATGCTTTACAAGAAACCAATTACCAAACCTTTTTCCTTACAATAAATGGAACAAAAAATCATCTATCAATCTATATAAATATATTTAAACATATTTTAAATTATGTAATTAATTCATACCCAAATTTAATGGATCAATTTAAATTCATCAACTTCAATGAATCAATTTTAATAAATTGGATTAATGAATATCCAATTAAATTATTTATTTTAATTAGAACTAAAAGCAGTTTAGAAAAAAATTATTTAAAAAAAAAATTTCAATAAAACATTTTTAAAAATATCATTGTTTAAAAGACAACGTTCAAGAAACATGTCAAAAAACTTTTTATTTAAAAAAGCACTTTATAAAAGAAAAACTTAAAAAATCATTTTTAAAGAAAAACACTTTTAAGAAACATCTTTTAAAAGAGCTTTTTACATTTTTAAGAAACACTTTTAAAAAACAAATTATTTTTTGCAACATTTTAAAAGAATGTGATGTTCAAAGTTTTATGTGTAAATTTTTTAATGAATATTTAGATAAAGTATAATATTTATGCATTGATAGTGAAAAGATTTATACACATTCAATATATCATTTCCATTCATTTGGATTACTTTTTTTAAATATCAATAATAATTGAAAATGAATGGTAAATAATGGATCGACAATGTAAAAAACTCTTAATATATATCTTTTTCTCATTTAGATATGCTTTGTATTTAAGGATTATCCGATAGATTATATCAAATTTCAATTTTTAATCCATTAAAAGGATTGTGGATAGTTTTCTCACATTTATATTCCAATTCCAAAGCATTCTTTTCTTGAATAAGTAAGTTGTTGATGTTAGGCCCCACGTACTATGCTTCTAAACTCCTCTTCTGAAAATATCTAGCTATTATCCCACAATGTGAAAATATTAAGTAACATATATTTAGTTGTTATATTTTTCTTCACCAATGAAAAGAAAAGATACATATGCAAGACTTTACTTTGTATACCTATCATTTTTACTTTTTCTTTTTTGTGTGTGACATTCACCAAATTAGCAACCACAAGCAAAATATAAAGGGATTAGTTCTAATAGGGATGGGACAATGAAAAGATATGAGGATGGGGTATCTTTTATATGTTTAGATGGTGAACATCTGTTGTCCCTTAAAAGTATGTCACTTCATGTGTTATTATTTATGATTGGTAAAAAAAAATACTTAATCATTATTTTTTTAACTTAAATACATTTTTTACAATCAATCACAAGCAGTATCACATGGAGTGACACACTTTATGGTCATCTCAATTCTGCACAAGATTTATGTAAAAACATTTTAAATTTACAAATGTTAGGACAAGAGTTGACAAGTATGTGGTGTTTCTTTTGTTTTGGTCCATGTATGGCTGAGCCATTGACTTTGAGGAGATAGGATAGAATAGATAATAAAATAGAAGGAATAATAATTTATTTTACTAACATATTTAACTTTTTTATTGTAGGATGGTATATGATGCCTATTTTTATGGATTTTGGAAGTTAACTATTTTTTATAATTTTTTTTATTTTCTTAGGAATAGAAAATATGCATGCAGTGTAAGAATTTTTATATTGTCAGTGTATCATTTATTATTCATTTTCAATCAATATTAACTTTTAGATAAAAGTAATATAAATGAATAGTAAATAACATTAAACTCTTTTAAAAATGTTGAAACTTAAGACTCTAGCAATTCTTCAAGAGGTGCCATTATTGGAAAGGATTCAAACCCACTTATTTTTCATCTTTACTTATCAAGCGATATATGTTATTGTTTATTTATCAAGCAATACACTTTATTACTTGTAAAATGTATATAAGTCTCTTTTAAGTTCTGAATAATTAATGATAATCAGAATGAATTACACAAAATTGTAATATACTCGTAAAATACATTTTTGGACGTGCTAATTACGTTACATAAGAGTGGCAAAAAAGAAACCATGCTATTCCTAATGATGTATACGTTAACCCAGAGCAAATATAAATAACTCCATAGTGAAGGGTTTGAGTAATAAACAAATGATCATAAATTTAATGATTAATGATGATGATATTGATTTTGATTTTGATTGCTTGTGGCTTTAGAAATAGGGAAACTATTATCTCCCTCTTCCTAAATCCTAATCAACCAGTTACTACATAAATTAAAAGATATAAAGTATTATATCTATGTAGTATATTTTAATTGTCTTTTAATCTCTATAATAAGTTATAGTTGTTACTTTTCACTTATTATCTCTGAATTTATAAAAAAAAGTGATTAATATTATCTTGGTTTTCTAAAAAGACGGATAACTATAAATATTTTTTCTCAAAAAGCAACTTATTAAGTAACCGATGATAACTAACTAAGTTCATCTAATTAAGTCATGTAACTAAGTAGTTAATGTCTAAAGTGATAAATTCGTTATTATAATTATGATACTCTCTCAAAGAGGAAAGTAAATACTAAGAATTTTGAGTTTGGACATGAGGGCCTTGAATACAGAAATAGAAACCAATTTTTTTTTTGTTTTCCACATGTATCCTCGTACTGGAGGCAATTCTGTCCGAGTCGGGAACATCCACAGGTACGTAAGATTAACTCTCCTAACGGGTATTTTTTCCATCCACAATATCCTTTAAACATTTTCTTTTATATAATGAATAGAGATATAGGGTTCAATATCTTCTCTAATATATTGTCGTGTACTAATGAAAATATTAATGTCAATTAAAATTTTAAACTTTTGTTATTATTGATTTTGCTTTATTATCATTGATACAATATATCATATGAGATAGAATTTAAGACAACGAATATAAGTTACTTAAGTAATGATAATCTATCTCAATTTGTTTAAAACATTTTAATGAAATTTGGTTGTTGAGTAGATAGGTATCAAATTTGTTATCACAAAAGACTAAGACAAAAAGGCAAGAGGAAATCCCAAAGTCATGTAAAAGTAAACTGAATAATGGGATAAGGATCATTTGTCTCAAAAACAATTTGTCCCTCTGTCCCTATCCAATCATATTTTCGAAAATAATATCAAATATTAATTTATGTTCTTTATAAAAACAAATTCTAATAAAATAAATTTATTTTGATTAGTTTGGTACATCATTGGGGATACCAATAGATACGGGTGATCCTCTTCCTTAACCATGTGACTTGTCTGGCAGTATTGGCTAAGGCTTGATATTCTATTTGACTCCATGAATGGTTGCTATTGTGCATATATTTTTGCAACTTTTGTATGTACATGCATGTCATGTGATATCTTCAATTTAACATGTTATAAATATGTGACCATAGAGGTTCCTGTGAAATTTAACATGTTATAAATATGTCATATGGCATGGAATGTGTTACCCATTTATAATGCAATCATTAGTTTATTGGTCCTTGAGGAGATGTGCTAAACAAAACTCATTGATATCCTATATTGATACTTTTGATAATGTCTAAGGAATGGATTTGTCTCATATGTCGTGCCCCTACCAATTATAATGTATCATTCAATTAAATAAAAAATTATAAAAGTATAATTATGTTAGTTGATGTAATTTGATTTGATAGAGATAGAAAGAGACAGTTTTTCGTGGACAGATTATTCATAATATTTTCTAAGAGGTAATTCATCTATATAGTGCACCTTAACCGAAAAATTACGGTTTTGGTGCACCTTTTAGGAAAATTATAAAACTAGTGTAACTTTCCTGAAATTGGCAATCAAATTACCGATTTTTGTATTTTTTTTTGTCTGACTCCTCCCAAAATCGGCACTAGGGCGAGTTTTATTAAATTGTAATTTCTTTTAGCCTCTCCCCCCTAAATCGTCAATGGGGAGGAGATTTATATATATTTTTTTATTTTTTTTCTCCTCCCCCTAAATCGGCAATGGTGGAAGTTTTTGTTTTTTTTCTCTCTCCCCCTAAATCGGCAATAGGGGATTTTCTGATTTTTTTTAATTTTTCTCACTCCCCCTAAATCGGCAATGTGTGAGTTATATTATTATTTTAGGATTTATTTTTTCAAACACTAACAACACACTATATAATAATTTTTGTCATTCCAGAAAATTAAAATTTTAATTGTTTAAACAATTAAAATTTTAATAGTGTCAGATTTTGTTTTTTGTATAATATTAGTGTTACAAAAAATATTTCATTATTGTGTTCTGTTTAGGATTGACAAAAATTATTATGTTGTGTGTTGTTAGGGTTAGTGTTTGAAAAAATAGACCCTAAAACTAATAATATAACTCCCACATTGCCGATTTAGGGGAGGGAAAAATAAACTCCCCCCCTTGCCGATTTAGGGGGAGAGGGAAAAAACAAAAACTCCCCCATTGCCGATCTAGGGGGAGAGGCTAAAAAAATTATAATTTAATAAAACTCCCCCTAGTGTCGATTTTGGGGGAATTCAGACAAAAAAATATATAAATCAGCAATTTTATTGCCAATTTCAGGAAAGTTACACTAATTTTGTAATTTTCTTAAAAGGTGCATCAAAACCGTAATTTTTTTATCAAGGTACACCATATGAGTGAATTACCCATATTTTCTAAGCATTTGGTAGACTCCTCAATCTCCAAGGGCCTCAAAAATATAACTATTATTATATTGGAGGGACATCATACCTCCAAGAATAGCCTTTATAATCATCCAATTCTCAATGATATTTGATTGCATTAGAACTTATAACACCCCATGTTAAAAACGGTAACACATCTACTATTTCATTTATTTTTCTCACTTCATATATTAGGAAGAATGATTGATTAAAAAATATTTAATAATTTTAATTTTAATTGAAATAATTTTTCTAACTAATCAAAATTGATAATATATAAAGTGATATAAAAAGTGAGACAACAAATATGCTCCGGTCGAGAAGCATAATGACTTGGACATCATTATCACTGTTGAATAGTTTATGACATACATAGTGACTAATGAGATATAGGCACACTATTCTCAATACATTATAGTTGTCCTCATTAAAGATAGTATATGGCTTGGAATATTTAAAGATGATCTCAACCAATAAGTTCTCAACGTTAATATGTATTTTTTGAAAAGTAAATTTGTATTAAATAGTATAAGGGGTGCAATCTAATACAAGAAAAAAATCAAGACTTGATTTTTTTTTGAAGAAGTAATACAGTTTAAAGGAGCAATACACATATTAACAAAAATAAAAGAAGAAGGAGCTATCTTTGCTTCAAACCAAGACCAAGACCGAACTTGTATCAAATCCAATAAATATAATAGGCTAACCGGTTTATCAGAAAAATAATATAATTTCTCATAATTCAGATAGACCACACAACTGAGAACTAAATCATTCAGAGACTAATTACCATAAGGACTTTATGAGATATATTTTCAATTAAACAATTAACACAAATAGAATAAAGAAATGCATAGTAGTATTAATACATTATAATCCAATAAACATAATGTTATGTACCAAAGAGAGAAATATGATTGCTTCTAGGGCACACACTAAAACTTCTAGTATCAAGGCAACTCAGAAGAGCAATCAGTACTTTTGTGAGGAGCTGCAATGTACTGACTCAATTTATGCACACAAAAATATATGCCAGTTTGGTTCTACATTAAGGGGAATTAGGAACATGATCACCATTAGTTGAAGTTAGTTTGGTCCCATACGAAGTTATGAAGGCTTACAAATGAGGAAATTTGTATCTTCTAAGAGAGACAAAGTATAATTTCTAGGCCTTAGAGAACATAGCAATTTATAGGCCTAACTAGTACTTGAGATTACCCAACACTTTCAACTTGAACAATTGTTGTAACTTGTAACTATTGTTGAACATGAATGATCGCAGAGTTAGAAGAACTTGCTACTATAATGGCATCCACATATGCTAGTATAGAAAAAAATTTAGGACCAGTGACAGCATTGAACAAGGATCTTGTAGCCCAAAGACAAATTAAACCCATGTAAACTTCATCGAGAAGATCACGAATCAGGATTCTTTGTACTCAAAACTTCTTGTCCCGATGTCCCAAACCAATTATATCTCAAATAGCATAAAAATGTTATTGTTTTTTTTTTATATTTTTCTTTTCAAATATATGACAACTTTTCATTGGACTAGGATACAGTAGGACACAAAATATGGAACTGCTGATCCCCATTCTAAGATAAGAAGCATTATGCATGTCTAGTTGTAATAAATGCTAAGTGCTAAATTTGTATTGCTGCTAAATGCTAAATAGAGCTCTTAAAGTTGTTAATCTTTCTACTATAGAAAAAGTGGTAATGAAATCTATGCCAGATTTTGTAGTGTTTTCTTGTGCAACCAATCAAACTTTCATTTTTGTTTACTATGCTGTTTGGTTTCGTTATGACCTTATTACCGTAATCGTAAAACATTGCAGGAAAATGTAGCCGATGTGGTCGTAATGTCATTTGCAGAATGTTACTGTTTCAAGCCAATCAGAATATTACTGTTTGTATTTAAAAAAATTCTTCTTTTATTCATGTGACAATATATTATTGACTCAAGCCATGAAATAAAACACTGTTTAGGACAAGTGATCTTTGTCCTAACTGAAAATGTGTCTTAGGAGAGAGAGCTGTTGATTAATCTTGCATTGAAGTGAAGATAGGAACAACGATTCATCATATATTTCTTTGTAGAACATTTCCATTGTGTACAATACAAGTTTCCCTATTGCTTTAATGCATTAAGTTTTGATAATGACAAATGTTGAATGATGTGTTCCATGTATGTGGTTGATGGAATATCTATATTATGCTTAATTTATGTGATTTCCTCTATAAAAAAGTATATACCCTTATATATCAATTAAAGTCCTATCAAATTGTTCATCAAGACTTGTGAAGTATACATATAAGAGGAAGTAATCGAATGTTGTTGGTTTTCGATTTAAATATGATAATGACATGAATTGGTCCTGATTGTCATATAGTAAGTTAACATAGTCATTAATTCTGTAAAAACTATATAATATTTAAATATTGTATATATTAGCGTAAAATATTTTATGGAATTATGTAATTAATGTAATCATTAACTCTTTTAAAACAAACAATAATTACATAGAAAATTTAAATCAATTTAATAATATATAAATAGATAACTAAATAATGCACCTATCAAAACAAAATATGATCATATTTTTCATATTTTTAAGTTGAGATATGATAGCACACATTAAACTACTATTTCACTCTCTTAAAGTGGATAGACAAATGATGATATATGTTAGACTTCATTTAAATATTATTATAAAAACTTATTCTTTTAAACTGAGATGAGATCGAGGATATAAAATTGTTACTTTACTATCTTGAAGAGTTAGACAAATAATGATAAAAGTTAGAATCCCCTTAAATCTTATTATGTAAAAAACTTTAAAGATTAGAATAGATGATGCGATTAATGTCAGTTCTTTCTTTACCCTTAAGATTAGAAATGGTTGCATGTATAGAGCTACTATTTCACTCTCTTGAGGTGGAGATGAAGCATTACGATTAAGCATTATTTTTGGGAAGTCCACAAAACCCCCTTAATGTTTTTGTCTTTCGTAAGTAATTATCATGAACTATTTTTTCTTTATAATTATTCCTTAAACTTTAATTGTATTTGAAATTGGTCCATGCATAAACATAATACTAAATTACTAACAATGAAAAATTAACACCCATTTTTTCGATTGTCATATCATTATTATTTAAATTTTATTTTTTATATATATCAATATTATTTTATGGTTCCCTTTTAACTCTAAAATTTATTTATCATCTGGTTATTGATGCTAGGTAACATGCGTTGTTGCAATAATTGCTCTATTGTTGCTATTGTGAGTCAGATGAACGATTTTCTTGTTTACCTATTACTAACTTCACTTTATCTTTATTTAGAGACCAATTTCACAAACAAATAAATTTTAAGCAATAACTAAGAAGAAAAAATAATTCATGATACCTACTTATAAAATGTATAAAATTTATGGAATTTATATGAACTTATCCAAAGAAATTCTTTCAACCTTTAAATAAATAAAAATCAAATTCATTAATCAATCTTTTCAACCCAGAAAAAAATGTAATCTTAATTTGCTGTTGTGCTTAAGGATATATAGAAGTAAAATAAACTTTGATAAAACATAAAATATAAAAGTTATTTTATTTTAATAATTAAATAAATTAATTAATGGTATAATAAAGTTCAAGTAATTATTGGGGTATAATAAAGTCCTAGAGAGCAATATAAACTTTCATCATATGAAAAATAAATTTTATTCTAATAATTAAATAAATAAATTAAAAATATGGTAAAATATATGTAATTAGCGGTACCATTTTATTAAAGTTGAATGAGGTGTTAATATCTTCTTTAATTTGCAATTGATTCTTGAGTTTAAAACTCTTCTTCAATGAATATAATTTTCAAATTAAGAAAAAAAAGTCTATATTTTAACCATAAAAATATAATAACAACTTCAAATCAAATAGTTTAGGAGAGATTTAAATTACATTCTACTCTCTTATGTTGAGGATAACATTGGGAGACCTCCATCTTGATTAAAGATTCTGAAACGCTGTCTATTACTAGAACACAAATTTTGCATTTTCAATAAATTATTTTGTGGGGTTCACACATTCAAATAACATATTTTTCTTGACTCAATCAATCCCTATCAGTTGTATCAGAAGCAACAACTAAGATAGTGAGAGCAAATCTGTTATCTTATAACTAGTGTCACTCTATATGAAGCTATAAATGACCATAAAAATATTTAAAAATTAAATTTTAACTTAAATATTTTTTTTAACTAATCAAAAGGTCGTGACATATAGAGTAACACTAAATGTGAGACATCAATGTTCTTCCTAAGATCTTTCCACCATTGAGAAGAAGTTGCAACAATAAAAATGTTACAAGGTACTTTTTACTCACCTAATCTTGAAGCATCAAAATGTTTTTTTTCCTTTATCACAAAGTCTTTTTAGGCTCTAATTCTCATAATACAAAGTCCTAAGCAAGTGTTTTCTCGGGTCATTAAGATATAGTAAATGAGAGAGAACTTCTAGAAACAAAGTCCTAAACAAATAAAAATAATTGAGCTAAGTTCAGGATTTGGAGGTTGGATATGAAAGCTTTAGATGCTTGTGATTCAAAGAATGAAAAATGTTTTTTCATAGCTTGTTCTTATCAAATGTTCTTCTTTATGTTTTTGTTTCTTCAATATTGCAACCTTTCTTTTATAAGAGTGAAGAAAGTATCATTTCTCACTTATAAACCAATTATTATTTTGTAATTTATATTATATGAAGATTTATATGAATGTTATTATTTTCCACTTAGAAATTCAAATATTCAAAGTTTGCATTAAATGTACCAGTCATTGACAAATGTTTTTGCAAATGAGAAATCATACCTCATAATCATAAGAAAAAATATTTAACAGATAAAAAATATATATATTCGAAGTATATGATTTCTATATATTGTCACTACATCATACATTTTTCATATTTAATCATTATCAACTCTTGAAAAAAATAATTCAAATAATAATGAATAATATAATAATTATATATAAATCTTTAAACCGACATTGAATATATATTAGCATGTCCATTCCACCAATCTTATTATTTTGCTTTTATTAATGTTAATCACCTTCCTCTTCAAAGTTATGTAGCTCCAACACCTCTAAAGTTAAAAAGTTGGGTTGTCCAAAAGTCACAAAGTAGAAGTAAAAAAATTGGACTTCTCATAAATGGTGATGACTAACAAAATTTCTCAACTAAAAATTCATGGACTGGATTTTGGGAATAAAAAATATTAAAATTTTAAAATAACATTTACTTACAATATTTTAACCAATGTTTATTAATAGAATGTAATATTCATATGCTAGCAATACAAATATTTATATACAATCATCGTATCATTTATCATTCATTTGTACTATTTTTATTTAAAATTTAATAATAGCAATGATAGAGTAATATTACAAAAAGTAGTGTATATATTTTTTCTCTTATTAGTAAAGTTATTATGTAATTCATAAAAGCTAATTAATATTCATAAATTTGATATAAATGTTGTTAACTAATGGCATTGAATTGGTGAATAAGTCTAAGGTCTCATCAACACTCTCTGCACGTCCCTTCATCTTTCTGTCACATTCTTTCAACAAACCAAACCCTTTCATTTTTCTCCAAAGTCTCAATCTTTTTCATTTCCCAATTTCCAAAGTCTCAATCTTTATTTTCCAAACTCTCTAATTCACATTTCATTTAAGCCTCAAATCTCATTATCATTTTTGAAAAATACTATAAAAAAAGTTGATAACTTTGTTCATTTATTAACATCTTATTATACCTTATTTTCTGCTATTCTTTTTATTTGAACTTTGAGACTTCTTTTATTGAACTCTTATATTTTGTTTATTAAAGCACTTCATTGTTTTGTTTTTCTCATAAAAAATCAATTTTTTTTGTTAACTTTCTCATTATAGAATTCTGGGTGTGAGTGATTTTTTTTAATCTGATTTTTATCAAAAGCTGAAAGTAATGGCTGTTGAACTTTGCTCAGAAAATTGTGGGGTTGTTTCAATGAGTCCAAGAATTTCATTCTCACATGGGTTTTCTCAATCAGATGTTATCCCAGTTGAAATTCAACACCCTTTGAGATCAAACTCATCTGGGTTGAATTCAAGCATTGATTTTGATTTTTGTGTTCAAGGAACCCTAGAACTTGAATCATCTTCAGCAGATGAGCTTTTCTCTGATGGGGTCATTCTTCCAATTGAAATGAAGAAGAAAAAGCAGAACATTGTTCCTGAAAACCAAACTGCAAAAAAATGCCCACAACCTATTTGTGAAAATGCCTCAACCAATAAGAACTTCAAGAAAGACACCAACCCCACCAAAGAAACCAAGGATTTCAATGATGATGTTGATGAGAAACATATTTCAAAGTCATTTTGGAGGTTCAAGAGAAGTAGTAGTTGTGGAAGTGGTTATGGTAGAAGCTTATGCCCTTTGCCACTTTTATCAAGAAGCAATTCAACTGGTTCTACTTCACCTA
This sequence comes from Lupinus angustifolius, assembly GCF_001865875.1. Lineage (NCBI taxonomy): Eukaryota > Viridiplantae > Streptophyta > Magnoliopsida > Fabales > Fabaceae > Lupinus > Lupinus angustifolius. The sequence goes on from NC_032016.1 coordinate 11,467,324, forward strand.
CTGTTAAGAGAATGCCACTATCAAAGGAAGGTTCTAATAACATTAAGCAAAGTTCACATAAACATTCTTCAACAACAACAAGGTCAAATTCTCAATCTTTTGTTCCTAACAATCATCAAAAGCCTCCATTAAAAAGGACTCATCATAGAAATAATGGTACTAATAGCATGAGAGTTAGTCCTGTTCTGAATGTTCCTCCTGCAAATCTCTTTGGTTTTGCTTCAATCTTCTCCAACAATAGAGGTAAGAGTAAGAAGAAGTAATTTACAAGAATTTTCTAGTTTAATCTATAATTTCACTAATTAATTTTCAAGTTAGTGGGTCTATATTTTTTTCATGTGATTAGGAAAATTAGGTATATGTTGATGTTTTGGAAGGTGAATGGTTTGCATCAAGAAGATAAAGTGATACAAAAAAGATGAGTGAATGAATGGGTTGTGGAAAAAAAGCATTGGAATAATTGAGGCACATGATTTTTAGGCACAAAATGACAGATAAAAATGTTGCTTTTATTTTATAGCTGTCCCTTGCTTATGTTTTTTTATTTATTTCGTATGTAATATTTATATACCGACAATGTAAAAATTTAAAAATTTATGAACGATAGATAATATGCTGTAAAAAATTCTTACACTGTCTACAAAAATTTCTCTTTTATTTTTACTTCTATGCTTTTATTCTTTTGCTAGAGAATGTGTAAATAACTAAATACATTGATTTTGATTTGTGTGTGTTCCTCTCTTTTTCTTGTTTTTCCTTTTCTGTATGAAAAATAGACTAAAGAGAGAATTTGATTCTACAATTGTATATTTTTCTTCTGCTTTCTGTTGTATTGCATGGAATGATTAATATTAAGTAAAAAAAATTCTTTTGTTGTGACTTTTACTGAGTTTTCTTCTACACACAATATAGTAATGTTATGTGTGTTACATCTAAAGTTGACACATAGGATAAAAATATAAATGTTTAATTTTGACACTTCACTTTTTCTTCTCAAAAGGTAAATATTACCATAAGGGTTAGATTTAAATGTACATATAACATTAGTTCCATATCAAATAGAGTAAATTATATTACATCCATCTGTGTGAAACTATACAAATTTTTTTTTTGCACATACAAAAAATCCTTGATTTATAAATGTACATCATAATAACGACTCTGCAGGAGGAATAAGTGTAATATTTTAGATAAAAAGAACGATAAATGTAATTAAGTTAAACATGATATATTGTGGAGATATATCTAAATAATATACAAGTCAATATATATTTATTATTTTTGATTCATTACGAAATAGTATAAGAGTAATTTAAATAATATTTTTTTAGAATTGTTGATACATTTTAATAAAAAATATTGAAGATACATTGACTTCTATATTATTTGGACAATATACCTTATCTTTTTTGTCTTAATTGCATGTATCGTATTTTTTATTTAAAATTTTTTCGTATAAGTGTTCAATGTAATGAAAATATATAAATTAAGGATTTATGCATGTAGAAAAGTGAGGATTTGATTATAATTTACGCTATTAAATAATAGAAAAATTGTATACACGAATAATGTAACATTTTTATACACGGTTTAGTCCATCATTCACTATTCATTTTTAATTATCAATGATTTTATAAAAATTAATACAAATAAATGGTAAATAATATATTAATATTGTATAAATTTATATATCAATAATATAAATATTACATTCATTAAACAATAGCACACATTTGATCAAGTGTACGTATAACATGGATACCTACTATGAACTACGAAATCTAAAATGCTTCACAAGTTTAACAATAATAATTATTTTTATACGGTCATTACTTCATCATTCAATTTTTTATAATGATTGACTCTTAAATAATAATCTATATAAATTTTTATATTTATAGTACATATATATTACATTTCTATTAAATTTTGGTGAAAGTTATCTGTGTAATGATAATTGGTTGTTATATTTTTCTATTAAATTGTATGGGTTTGGTATGAATTATATTTTAGTTTATAAATTGTGAGAGTATAATGTGTTAAGACTATAATCTGGTTACCTTTTGGTAACTTACCTAAAAAATGAATATAAATTAATTTGTTTTGTTTGAGTAAGATAATAAGATTGTTTTTTACATAGTAAATTACATAAAAAAAATAAGGTTATTTGTTTATATTATGATTATTTTAGTTGTTTTTACACTATTTTTTAAACATACATTTTTTAATATTTACTATCATATATATTTTTACTATAACTTTTTTAGCAAAACTGATTGCAAAATAGGGGAAATCAGCCACATTAAAATTACTCACTCTTGTTGTAAATCGATCACCTTTCTTTTAATATTCCATAACAAAGGCTAAAAAATATATTAAAATACAACATAAACACAAATATTAATATTAAAAAACAATATGACACACAACTAAATAAAGTTGTTAAACTTGAATTACACTATTCATAAAATAAATAATACACAAATTCAAGTTTTATGATGAGATAAAATGAAAATTAGAAAAAAATGAAGTTAACACATAAAAATCCAACTCATAATTTTAGTGTTTATAATTTCATTTTATTGCCAAACATAATAATTATAACTTAAGTTTATTTTTCAAAAAAAGTAAAAACTATAAGTTTTCATTCGTTAGAAACTTGCCCTAATATTTATATATTGACAGTATAAAAATGTATATAATCAATTATTATCCACCATTTATTTGTATTACTTTTATTTAAGATTAATGATGATGGATGCAAAGAAATTATTAAATTATTATTAGATATCTAAATTAAATATTTCCTCGGTGCCATAAAGTAAAAAATTGACTAAAAATAGTAAAAAAATTCTATCTTGACAAAGGTTATAATTTTTAACTAACAATGATTTAAATATTTGTTTAGTAATGTATGTTCATGTTCAATATTTACCAAAAATCATATAAGGTTAAAAGTCAAAACTTCAATGGCTTTTACTTACTTTACTTTGATAAAGTGAAATGATATTTTTTATCAGAGAAAAAGATGAATTTATACATTGTCAAATACATGATCCATTGTTTATATTTAATTATTATTAACCTTTTTAAAAAAGTAATTCAAATAAATAGTAGATTATATAGTAATTATATATAACAATGTATAGATTTTACTGTCTTTTTATTAACACCAAGAAAATTAAATAATTTAAATTTTACTTTCAGGAGATACTAAGGAATGAGGTAATAATTGTTATCTACTACAATATTATATGGGTGTGAGAATTAATGGTATTTGTAGAGGAGTGTTATATCTATCCAGTTTTAGTATAAAAATTTATATATAATTGGTATGTTATTTATAATTTATTTGTATTACTTTTAATAAAAAGTCAATTATAATTAAAGATGAATCGTAGATGATGCAATGACAGTGTATCAAACTCATACACGACAAGTAAATACATATTTTCGAGTGTGGTTTTTTTTGTAGAACCAAAGGTAACTCGTTATTTTATTAGTAAGGAACTAATTATTTTCAGAATGTGTGACATCCCATTTTAACAAATATTGCTCACATAAATTAAACCTTTTGATAATCTAGCCTAACCTTACATCATTAGATGAATATATTATTCATTATGGACTTAGGGATTAATATTTTGGTGTGATGCTATTTTGTTAGGGTCCAAACTGAAATAGGTTAGTCTCAAGACAGTTTGAAAACTTTTATAGTTATAACTTTTCACAATTAATGATGATAATTCTTTCTACTTAAACTAATAACTTATTGTTAACATGTTAATATATTCAAATCAATGTATCATACTTTTTTGGGATAGATTTTATTTTGCGTCAACACGTACTTGTTTGAAATATATCACCAATAGTTCGTGTTGCCCACGATTAATCATTATTTTTTATTTATGATAAGTATACTTTTAGATTAATTAAGATTGAGTTTCTTGTAAAGTTAGTTGAAATCATGAAACTCTAAGTGTTTCTTGTAAAGTGAGTTCAAATGGTGATTTTCTATCTACTTAGATTGAAAGGTGTCCAAGTGTTATGATATATAAAGTAATTTGCAAGTTTAATTAAATCTTCTATCATACTCAAAAAAATGTTTCTTGATAATAATAACAATAACAATAATTAGAGATAATTACTCCAAGAGTAAATATAAAAAATTTAGTCTATATCTTATTTATCAATTCTAGAGAAATCCAGTGGTTGAGATATATTTAATAAGTGGATTCCCTCCCCAATAATAATGTGATTATAACGATAGTTAATTATCAAATTTTATGGCTTAGTTTTTTAATACAAAAATCATCAACATCAATAAGTCTCATATAAGTTTAATGTGTTAGTGAATTTTAACACACTAATCTATTAAAATTTTAAAAAATTCGGGTGCTCATTTTTAGATAAAGGGAAGCCAAGTAATTATTTGAGTAATACATCATTAATTGGAAATATGGACCATATGAGTGTGAAATATTCTTGTTGCGAAGATGGTAAGCCTTCAAGTATCTTTATTTATTTACATATATATTCACGTCACTTGATGAAGAGTAATACATCATTAATTGGATTATGTACTAGTTGATCTGAATGGTTATATATAATAATTGTTCAATATTTAAACGAACAAATGCCATAGCCTAGTGGTAGCTAACCACGGGATCAAACACATATCCAAGAATTCATTGCCAACAACCACAATCATTGGACCATGTGATATTTTGTTTCATAAATCATCCAAAATATTTATATACTCATTATTTAAATTTAGATATTTTAAAAATATCTTTCACAAAGAGTAGGAGTGCCATGAGTTTGCATAACCCTATATGGAGTGTATATTTTGAATCTGAATCCTCTCTAATATTGGAGAGACCATTAGGAGAGATGATAATATGTGACATTTAAAATTTATCAACAGTATAGATTTTAAAAAAAAATAATTAAAGTTTTCTTAATTTAATAAATTAACTTGAGTCTCACATTCCAATACTGGACTGTTCAGTAATTGAGAGAATCCCTACTCATCTTTTATGTCATGGTTCCCTCAAGTTGGTTGATTAAAGTAAAAAAAAGAAAGAAAGAAAATTAGTCTTATTTATGTGTGGTATAAGTGTATAACCCTTGATTGAGATTTTCTCTTTGCTTGTTGGTCAAGACATTCCTAAACTTGATTTCCTTGTATAGTTTATCCATACGGATGGGGATCACATGTCCCCATTCATGTCTCACTTGGTGTACCAAGCCAATCATAGAGCTTCTTCCTTTAAAAAGAAAAATTATAAAAACATAAATTAATATTTTAATATTATTTTGTGATATTTGATTGGTCCGGGACATGGAGACAGGAAAATTGTGGGACATGTGATCCTTGTCTATCCATACCAACACAATTGTGTTTGCAATGATGACATAGTTGTGAGGATTATCAAACCAAATGCATCTATATGCTTGAAACAATTGTGTGAATTAGGGAAGACAATAACCTTGTTAAATTGTGTTCCACCATGGTCCATGTCTTCACCATGCTTCTCTTTGCATAAGCTTTTCAACATAATATGTATTTTTGAGAAGAACTAACTTATTGAATTCAAAATGTTTAGCAAAAATAGTTGATAAGTGTAAAATAACTTAAAAATCATAGACTTGTACTTATATATGGCAAAATGAACAATATTTGCTAGTCTTTGTGCATAACCCGCAAGTTTTTGTGAGTAGGGTATATAAAATTTGCTCATTTTCTTGTCTTGTCCTGCCTATTTCTTTGCTAAGCCCTCAAACAATTATTTATATTGTGCAATGTGGGGCCAATGGATATAATATAAGAATAAATAAAAATAAAATCACTTAAATTATGATGCAATGTGATTTAACACTTTAACAAAATTGTGGTGTAATATGATATGTTCAACATCATATAAAATATCGACGTTTTTTTTTTAATTTTTTGTCTTCAACAACTTTATTTAATTTTTTATTTTATTATGTGGTTTTTTTATTTTTAATTTATTTATCGATGTTCGCTTGCTCGTTATCCCATATTAAAATGTGCATTTTTTGAAATTTTTTCTTTTATCATAATGCGGGTATGACTTATTTTACCACCTATTTTAAATTTTGTTGCACATGCAAAAATGGACATAGTAACCTATTTTACCACCTAATTAGACACAACTTAATTATAGTTTATAAATTTAATATCCACTTTAACCAAACACGACAATAAACTTATTTTTCATGAAATAAAATCCTTTTAAGTGTCTTATATAAGAAATTTCTCATATAAGTATTATCAACTTTGGCCTTTGGAATCTTTCACAATCTGAAGTTTGGCATGGAGTGGCTCTAACTTGGTCATCCAAAAATCATAATCTTGGGATCTGATATTTTCCTTTAGATTTATTTTCAACTTTTGCCTCCCTAGCGAAATTGTTAATAAAATAAAAAATGTAAAATCTTTATTGAAAAATTACAAATATTGATTTTTATTTTATTATATGCATTATTTTTGTTGGGAGTAAAAATGTATAGAAGAGTTTACATGTTTATCAGAGTACAATGTTGTTAGCAACTTAGTATGTTGCAAGCTGTTTCATTTTTAGCTTTGCCTTAATTAGTTTTGTTTATATTATAACTTATTCCTTTGGCAGTTATGCTTTTGTTTGTGTATATAAGGCCTTGTAGTTCATTCATGAGCTACAACATAACAATTCAATAATAGAAAAAAAATGGATTTTGTAATACCACAACCTTGACATGCTATTCATCAGATTCGCGAATTTATTGAGTGTATTATCTATTAAGCTTAAATATCTTTGTAGTATTTTATCTTCTAAAGGGAGTATCTGTGACTCGAACCTATAATCTCAGGGACTTATAGTCATAAATTACGTTAAGTCACTACCATTATAATACGCCAGCCTTGACATGCGACTCCTCCAACCCATGAATTTACTGAACGTGCCACCTATTAAGCTTAAATATCTCATGTAGTATTTTATTCCACTACTTAAACCCATAAGATATTTGAGCTGAATAGATGACACGCTCAATAATTCATAGGCTCGAGAGATCGCATGTCAAGAATGTGGTATTATACATTTCTCCATTTTCTTATTCTTCCTCAACTCTATTTTCTTCTCTTCAACTTCTCAATCTCATTCCTCAAGAATCAAAATAATATCAGAGCAATTATAGCTCTAATTTGTTTTTCCTTCTTTGTTCTTCTTCAAAAATTCTTCTTCATTCAAGTTTTACTTCCTTTATTCATTTATGGCGAATGAGTTACAAGGATTACAATGTTAATATCTCCAATCCCTATTTTCTTTACTCTAGTGAAAATTATGTACTTAATCTTGTTTATCCTCTTTTGAATGGCGAGGACTTTCATTATTCGTCCAGGGCAATGAAGTTTCCACTTGAACTGAAGAACAAAATAATACTCGTCAATCAAAACCTTCAACAATTTTTACATGAACCCCGGGTAAGGTGCAATATAATGGTATTGTCGTGTTTGCAACATATCGTGGAAGAATCCATAGTGAAGTATATTCTATAGATTAATAATGTTGTTAGGTTTGGAGAGATCTTCAAGAAAGATTCTCATAATGAGATATTTTCAAAGTTTTAGAATTACATTAAGAGTTCTACAAGTTTAGTGAAAGTAACTTGCCATTTTCAGAATAAGTTATTCAAGTAAATGTTATATGGGAAGAGATTGGAAATGTTAGACCTATTAGATATTGTAAACATGTGTTTAATTGAAAAAAGTTAAGTTTTCGATTTTTAAAAGATTAAATGAGTAGTATGCTCAAGTTATATCTCAAATAATACGAATTAAATATCTCCATATGATTAATAAGGTTTTCTCTTTGTTAATATAGCAAGATAGGCAAACAAATGTATTATATGATGTTGGCCATGATCTTAAGGCTTTGGCTATTCATTCACAACATAATGTGTAATATAGGAATGTGAATTTTAATGCTTTCAAATGTAGAATACTAATTCTAGATGTAAAAGTAGAATTTTAATGATTTTCCTAGAATCAATTATAGAAATATATAATGGTTTAGATCTACTCATTAATTTAAATTACTAAATTTTCTTAAAATTGATGGCTAAGATATAAAATAAATTTTTTAAACTTATTCTTATAATAAGTGGATCATCTGTCTTAAAACATTTACCAAAATTATATTTTATTAATAGAACTAAATTAATTTTTTCTATCGGTCAATTAGCTTGAATAAATAAAGATATTTATATAACAAATTACTTATTATCCATTCAAAATATTTCATTAATAGAACTAATTTTTTTTTTCTATCATCAATTAGTTTGAATAAATAAAGATATTTATATAACAAATTATTTATTATCCATTCAAAATATTTTGACCAAAATAAACAACCCATAATAACAAAAGAAGTAAAAAAATTAGAGGATCCATAGAAAGTCTAACAAATTTATTCCGTATTTTAACCATCAATTATACTATAATTTAATAGTTTATATCTACTAATTAATTCAAATTATTAAATTTCCCTAAAATTAATAATTATAATATGAAATAAGTTTTTTAAAGTTAATTTGTGTTATGATATTGACTTTGTGTTGGTTGAGTTGAATAACTGCATGTGGTTCTCTATTTTGTCTCATTACACTCTTTCATAAGAACCATTGTCTGAGCCTCAAGCTGTTTCAATCTCTCTCTTGGGTTTCTCATTTCACACTTTCCCACGTCATTTCATGCAAAGTTTCATTCTTTTTCAGTGACTTTTTCATGCTTCTGATTTTCTCTTCTGCTTCTTCCTTTTTCAACCCTCAAGGCTTGTTTTCTCCCACATTGTATATATTTTCTGTATATGACATTGTTGTAACAAGTTTTTACTGTTGTTGAGGTTTTGACTGAGAAAAAAATGATGGGTTTTGAGTTTGGAGTGAGATTATAACTTGTAAAGGGTAGGGTCAACAATGGGTTTTGGATAGTGTAGATAAAAAATCGTTTTTTGGGTTACTTTGTTTTTTGAATTTGTGTGCTTATTTTGCAAAGTGTTGTTGAAATGAATGATACTACTAATACTGGGAAACTTTCTTTTTCTTCTTCTTCTTCTTCTTTAAGTATAACTGAGAAGAAGAAGAAGAAGAATCAAAGATCATATGGTTGCATGAACATTTTTTGTCAGCTCTTTGATTGGAATAAGAGGTTAACCAAGAAGAATCTCTTCTCCAAGAAACTTCTTACTCTAGGACATGGTTAGTATTCTCCTCATTTAACATATTAGAAAAAGTTTCATTTTTCAATATATCATAACAATGACTTAGAGGATAAGTTCGGGACAATAGTAAAGTTGTTGCTTAGTGACCAAGAGATCCAGAATTCAAATCCAGGAAACAACCTCTCTCTCCGCTTGTATACATTTAAACTCACAGAACTCATTAAGTGGGAGCCTCGTGTACCGAGCTGTCTTTTTCTTAATACTAATGGCTTGAATTGTGACAGATTATTGATGAAACATTTTTATTATATCTCTAATGATATGTTTGGTCTTTTTGTTGTTGAATGGGTAACAGCTCGTGCAAAACAAGCTTCTTCAAAGAAGTTTATTGGAGATGTGAAAATTCCAAATTCCAAGCCTAACTTGGTAAGACTATGCTTATTTTGTTGGTTTGGAACTTTTGATAAAGCCATTTTTTGTAAAATTAGTTTTCATTGATGTTGAACTTAAATACTTTACTTTCTTTGTTATGTTTGTCATGGTGATTATACTATATTTCATTTGTAGATTGCTAATGAGAACAATGGGGGATTCCCAAGTGCCGAAAACGGTGGGAACCCTGTTATAGAGATAGAGCAGAAGCATGAAATGCGAGTACCTGGTCTAGTGGCAAGGCTGATAGGTGTAGAATCTTTTCCAGATTCACAGCAAGACAAGTCCAATGAAGCTTCCTTTTGCTATACTTGTGGTGTTGTGGAGAAGGAGTCTTTGGGTAATCATAGTAGTAAGGCTGATAAGTGCGGCGTGGATTCGGAAATAGGGGTTGTGGAGCATGATTTGAGACCTCATAAGATTCAGAAATTGGGGACAAATGAGAGAAGGGCAGTGACCAGATTTGGAGCTGAGCCATCGCAAATTAAGAGTGTTTTGTCCCGAGCAAGAAAGTATAATCAACGTCAACATCATCCTAAGCCTGCTTCCCCTTTGAAGAGTCCAAGGATTTCGTCGAGGAAAACTGGACCTCGAAGCTCGAGGTTAATAGGAGGAGTAACTAAGATTTTGGAACCTGGCCTGCATGCTAGTAGCAGAGCCAAATGTTCTCTTACATCTGCTTCCATTCATACTCCTAAGAATGGCATTGTGACAGAAAGGGTAGGAACTAGATCAGCATACTTAGAAGCTCAATCCGATTATGATGCCGGCATAGCCAATTCTTCGATGGAGCACACTTCTTGCCAAAATTGTGGTAATTTACTTGTTGACTGCAAACCAGATGTAAAGGCACTGCCACATATTTCTCTGCCTAACGTTTCCGATGTTTTCACTGATTCCTCTTTGGTATTGGCACCGAAGGAAAGGTCACTCATGCCCTTTCATGAACATGATATTGTTTTTCTGGAAAGTCAGGAGAAGAATCTTGTAAGTGTTGCTAATGAAGAAGAGGGAAAAAGTAATGTGCAGTTGTGCAAAGAATCAATGACCGGGAGAATGCCTATCTTTCGTGAAGGTCCTGATAAATGGAATTCGTCATGTCAACCATGCATAAAGGATGAGGCATCTTCTTTTGTCTTCAAACACAAAACTCTAACAAGTAATGTGAATGAGACTAAAGACTTTGTTGCTCTAAATAGAAGCCTAAGTGGTCGAACCAGAATGAGGTCACCTACCGAAGAGAATGATTCTGAATTTGTTCTGGAGGGAAAACCGTGTAGTAAACCGGACGACTCCTTGCCTTGGGCAAGCACGTTAGAGCTGAAAAGAAAGACCCGCCAAGTTGAAGGCATGCCTTCTGTTAATTTGGTTGCAGTGGAACCGAGAAACCTTAGCTCTGATGCACATAGGGGGAAAATGAGGGACTTCAATGCTTCCTCCCGAACCAGTTCTAACGTTAAAAGAAAGCGAGGCGTTCAGCAAAAAACATACAAGGTTAATGACAATAAGGTCAATGAGGTAGTTTCGTTTACATCTAATTCCCCTTTTAAGCAAATGATAGTGTTACCTTGTGGAAGGGAAGGGACAACAAGTGATAATGAGATGAAGAAATATTTACAAGGACCGTTACCCTTTAGAGAAGACGCTATAGGTGCCTTTCTACGACAAAAGTTAGACGAATTATGCTCTCAAGAAGATGGGAAGTTGGATATAGGATATCCACCAAAAAAACCAACTTCCATGATTCTTCGAGAATTGATATCTGCTCTTAGTTCGGAGCATCTAAAAAGTCCCGATGATCACATTTTCGAAGACAAGGTTGGTTTCCATGTCAGTCTTATCTTTCTATATTGCGTGGTTGATATTTAATTTCTTTTCTGTTTGCTTTTGCTACCTGTTATTTGTAATCATCAAATGTAGGAGATATTTAGTTCCTCATTTTCATGCTAGTCATTGTTTCGTAGTAATAACTTACCATACAATGCATGATTCTTGAGTCTGAAGTTTCTGTTTTTAACATTGCTGAATATGCATAAGTCCAAAACGCGTCTCGCTCTTCATCTTGTCAGTGTCACAGTAGGTTAAACATACAAGGGAAACCGGTAAGTGTGTGTTCGGATATAGGAATGTAATTTGTCGGGGTATTTAACATATTTGTCTATACAAAAACCTGCTTCTAGTCAAAGAATTTCAACTTTACTTCAGTCATTCTTTTACCCGGGATAAGGTATTTGAAATACCATATTAGGAGGTAGAATTTTGAAATCCTCCATCAATCTCTAATCTCAACACTATTTTCCTACTCCACCTCCATGTTCCTGAACTTTTTTAGTGGTTTGATATGTTTCCATTTTGTTTTAAATTCCTTGGTCTCATCCAAACACACTAAAATAAATTATACTCTTACCAATGGATTTGTTAGTTTTTTATATGAGCTCAATGAAGTTGTTTGGCCCGAGTAATTGAGCTTAGCGCCGATATCATTTCCTCTTATGGATTGCATGACTAACTATACTTTTTATTTAAAGTTATTATCATCTATCAGATTAACAACACTTGATTCTCTAGTTTATATGTAATGAAAATTGTCTAAATCCTTTAGCATGGAGGTAGAAAAATTCCGAGTTTTCAAATTTGTTTTTGGATAGATCTCCTATGCATTGTGCGCTTAGCGAGTCATTTGTAATAGACTTTTGGTACCGATATCATTTTCTTTCTAGTGTGTATAAATATGCTCAACTACTACATGTATAACTAGTTTAGGATGAAGAAAATTAACAAACATGAATGCTATTTCATAACTCTGTAATACACTTGGTGCCATTTTATGTGTAATTAGTGTCTCAATTTCAGCATTTTTTAAATGTTAACTGACTGTCATTATATATACAACAATTGTTGGACGATATTTGACGCCCTTTTGAAATTTTGATGTATTTTTAAATGTGTACATAAAAGATACAAACTGAGATATACAAATGAATGTATATAGTGCCAATTTCCATGCTCACAATATGATGTGCAAATAATAGGACTCAAAATAGAATAATATTTCTTGAAACTGGTGCATTCACTTATAGCCTACCCGAGTTTTGTTTATACTGAGTTTGAGCATGATCTCTCTGTTCGCTTTAAAATTTCGTTAAAATTTGTACTGTGATATGCGAAAATATGCAGTCTAACAATAATATCTGACATGATCTTTTGTTTCTACTATATCAGTATGTGACAAGTGGAGAAAGACTATTAAGATCCTCTTCTTTTGCTAATCATCTCAGTCATGAATCTGTTTTGCAAACTTCATTTTCTTCGAGTAGTCTAGATGAAAGCTCAGGTAAAATCGAATTTGGAAAATATGATTTACGGCTTATAATTTCCATTTATGTAATCACTCTTGTTGATACCTCTGGTCCTTGATTCAATCCCAGGGCATGGTTCTCACCCTGATCCGATAAATTGCTCGTGTGATAAACTCGGACAGTTGGAACTTGATGCTGAACTTTTAGATTCTGCAACAACATTTAATAAAGGGAAGGTAGGTTGCGAGATATTGACCAAACTTGTCGACCAAGTTACTACAATATTACAAAGTTTGAATTTCTTTGGGACAAGATTGACAAAAAGCAAGTTCAATCATATGAAAGATGTTATCTTGAATGCTGAATTGGTGCTTCGAAATGTCACCGAGCAAAATGAGGACGGAGTGCCACAGCTTCTCATTTCGTGTTTTCTGCGTGATAATCTGGACGCAATGGCGAATGACGCTACGTGGAAAGATTTTAATGCTATTGTGGATTGCGATGACGATTCTAAAGAGAGAATACAACTCAAGGCATTTCTCTTGGATTGTGTAATAGAATATCTAGAATCAAATTGCAGCCAGTATTATGACAATGTTTTCAAGACATTTTCGGCATGGACAAAGCTCCCTTTATGCGCGAAAGCCGAAAAGTTGGTTCAAGAGGTCAAGAGGGAGATTAAGAAGTGGTCATGGATAGCTAGAATGGAACCTTATGGTATAACAGAATGGGATATGAGTCACTCCTTGGTGAAATGGAATGATTTTGATATTGAAGCATTTGAAGCTAGTATTGATATAGATGAAGATTTGCTACAAACTTTGATTGATGAAATTGTTGAAGATCTTGTAGATTCAAGCACAGCATCATAAAAAATTCATTGGTTTTTTATTCTGATCCAAGAAGCATGATATATACATTATACAAACATTTATGGTATTTCTAATGGGTCCATAACTGTTGTTCACTCTTTTGTGTCACTCCATGTGTTCAGAAAAATATTTAATAATTACAACTTTAATTTAAATAATTTTTTTCTAACTAATCAAGGGTGATGGTACATAGAGTGGTACAAAAAATGTGGGACAATAAATATGCTTCATTTCTGATAGGTCTCATGAAATCTTTTGGATAAGTGGACATAGAGTATTTAGTTTTTTTGGGTGTAATTTGCCAAAAATTGGCACCTATGTTATTTGGTAATTAACAGAAGTTAAGGTTCAAGCATGTTTTGTTTCAGCATTTTTGTTTATTAACAATTGAAGCAAATATTGAAAATGATTACCAAGAGGGTAACCCATCTTGAACTTTGTTTGCAGGATTAAATGTGTCAAAAATGCATTTGCAAAACTTATCTAGTGGCGTAAAACCCTACTAGATCTTTAGAAAGATCAAAATGTCAATGGTCCAATTCCTGAGAGTGATATTTGTTAGGAGGTATATTCACAGATCTAAAAAAGATTAGTCCCTTACTATAAATTGAGGGGATATTCTTGGTAGTATTAAGAAAATATCCATACACTATTATTTTTACCAAAATAGGTATAGTTATAGAAATGATTTGGGATTTTATAGGAAAATCATTCTCTTTAAAAAAGTATTATGTAGGGAATTTGGAAGGATTTTTTGCTAAACAATAAGCAGAAATAGATCTATTTAATTTTGAATCTTTGATGGAAGATCCTTAATTTCTAGCACAATCAATGAGCAACATATTCTTCATTTAACAAAGGAATGTATTAAAAGTTTAAATGTTTCTTACAATGTCAATCAATCCCCACCATTCATATGTTAGCTAGTATTAACTTTCAAACAAAAATATTATAAATCAATGGTGAATGATGTGCTGAAAGTGTAAAAAACTTTACACTGTCAATGCATAGATTTTAAAATCTTCCTAAAATAGTGTCATGTACAAAAACTCAAATCTTCACTCCTCCTACAAACATCATATATGCTTTATAGAATACTGTAATGTTCTTGAAGGCTATTCAAAACAAAAACAAACAAAGAATTCCAATATAATGATAAGAGAGAAAAAAGCAGGACCATCATCACCAAAGCCTCTCAAGCCAACAAATTCAATCAACAATGAACAAAATCCCAAATCCAAGAAACCCAAATTAACATTTTTCAACAAGATAATATTATTATTAGAGTAAATACACTTTTAGTCTCTCATATTTTTTTGACTTTTTCTTAAAATTTGAAAAACTCAAAATATTCTCAAAAATAAATTGCAAATGTGAGTAAGTTCTTTTTTAGGATTAAATTAGTTATGTTGTAAAATATACTGAAAATAATAATATGAGCCACAATTTTTGGATTTTTCCGAATTTTGAGTGACAAAGTAGTAAGAACATCCATAGTGGTGCAACCCATTTTTCGTTCTTAAATGGGCCATACTGACTATTTTATATTTGTTTATGCATTCTAACAATTTAAGCAACATGTGAATACCCAATTTTTGTCTGGTCCGGAAAAAGCCCAAAACTTTTTAAATAAAAAATAATAGAATTCTAAAGATGGTTTTCTAAAAATAATAAAATTAAACTAGTTGTTAAGATTCCTAAATCTAAGCGATTAGGTTAACCAAAATAACAAAAACCAATGAAGAAGGAGTATCTCCATTTTTTTAAAAATATATGCCTTAATCAGCAATGTAGTGGAGTTTTAGTTTTTTTTTATTCCCTTAGAGATTCGTTTATTGGAAATGAGTTTTTGGAGGCTTAAAAAAAATTTATTCCTAAGAAAATTGGCAATAGGATAGGAGTTTTATCTTTTTTATTTTATTTTATTCTTGTACCTTAACAAGAATCGACTATGGAGTTTTATGTTTAAATTTTTATGCCCTTTTTAAAACTTTTTTTGTGTATAATTTTTGTTTATTAGCAACCTATTACTATATCTTGCAACACTAATATTAGTAAGAAACAAAATATTACAATATTAAAATTTTAATACATTAAATCCCATGCAAACATGGATGTGGTTTTCTCCTTCTTGACAGTTGAACTCTTAATTGTTGTTCATTTCGCTGCGAGATTCTCCCTCTACCACGTGTCGCCAGTTGTGCTCTTCTTCATCCTCATCATCTTCATCAACATCATCAACCACACCTTCGTCAGTATCAGTATGTTGTATACTAAAAATGTTTGCATACGATATAGTAGGACGATAATACTATTGAGAATCATATGCCGATAATGATGTACTTAAAATAGTAGTAAACATTGATGATAGTGAGATTTGAGAACTTGATGACAAATAAGGGAATGGATAATTAAAATTCCCGGAGCCATACGATTGTTGTTGTTGAGGAGTAAAAGAAATATGTGCTTAAGAATTAATATCCGCTTGAGATCGTTTCAGAGACTCAGTTTCCGACATATGATAATAATGAGTAGGTGAAGCTTCATCAATGTGGATAGAGTATGAATGTGGGTATAACTCAGTCAATGCTCCCATCATTTCACGCGGCGGCCAGATGATAAGACGTCATAAAGATTGTGTGAGATTTACTAAAGAAGCTGGATGTTGACTTTGATCACAAATTCTTTTTGCAAATGTATACTGAAAAAGAATTAGACAAAATTAGGAGTATATAATATAATTAACTACAAAGTTTAATTTATAAAAAAATATTACCATTCCATCAGAGTTGTTCCATCTCGAGATATATATCTTCTACCACTGCAATACTCAGAGTAGTGGTTCAAAGGGAGGGTATTAGCGATCATAACATCAACCACATAGTTTTCTCTATTATTCCATATTTGAATCCAACGGCGATGCTTATGTGACCATTCACAATCAGTTTTCCCACGTAAGTCAACTGTATGAAGTTTTTCACAATTCAGTGGGTCTCGTGAAATTGGTTGATCAAAACCAAATTGTCTCGTAATCCAATCAGTATCATGTCATTCCACAATTGCGAAACAAATTAGTGGCACACGTGATCGGCTTATCTCAGAGAGGTTTGACAAGAAAGGCAATAGATGATATGACATCCACTCAAACTAATAGAAATGTTATTAAAAAAGTTAATATAAAAAAATATACATACATAAATATACAAACATAATCAAAGTTTGTGTAAATAATATAAAGTAATATACAAATAGAAAGTAAATATTAATAACATAATATACAAAGAGCCTATTTAAAGTAATATACAAATAATATACCTTATTCACGCGCATACGGTCAAACATGTCACATATGATATTAAAAGTATGGTCCAGGGATGTTGGCGGTGATCAAATGTTGTGACCACCTATTATTAATATTGTTAGTTAGTAAATATATTTCAATAAATATTTTTAATTAAACATTACATATAATAATAAAATAAATATATACCTTTTGACTATTGAAAAATAAGGTGTAGTTGTGTCGCGGAGTCTTGGTGCAAGATTTTGAATGCGATCTTATGCCCATGATTGAAAATGTAATAGACATCCTCCGATCTATTTTTTATCACTAATTATTACTGCACGACATAGTCCTCGATAAAGACAAAACAATACAGCTGAACTCCAACTGTATTTGAATGTCACCGTTAAGTCCTCAATCAACGGCAGATACATAAGATGGACTCGGTTACGTCATCATAAATTAATGATTCTAATACCAACAAGACATTAATCTAGTGATGTAAGTCTCCTTACTGGATTACCAGGATGATCAAAATATGTCTGGTTCGATTTTTGTGAGCGATCTCGAAAGAGATTAACTCTTTACCAAAATGTGAGAAAATACTAAAAAAAAAAAAAGTTAATGATTCTAATTACATTTCCTTTTATTGCATGATCTCTAACTAATAATTCCAATCTCTTTATTAGTATTTTTGTCAATCACTAATAATTCCAATCTCTTTTATTACATCATCATAAATGAATGATTCTAATGACATTCATCTTGATTCTTGAGTGATATAATAATTTTGTAAACTTAATTCATCTAACTCTTATTCATAAGATGCTAATATATGCCATAAAGTTTCACCGGATCCAAAGATACTATATCATAATAAATATTTGATTCTCATAAAGAACAATAATCAGAGTTGACAACTCTATATACATTGGAAATGAAGTATCTCCTGGTATAAGGAGATAAATTATCTCCTTCTATTGTTGAAATCATGATATGTGTTTTCTATAAAAATGCAACACATGTGTTTCACCATTTTCTATAAAAATATTTTAAAAAATAAAGAAAATAGCACACATGTCACAATTTTACTGGCGAGATGAGATAAGTTATCTCCTGATATGAGGAGATACATTATTAACATATATATATATGGGAATGAAGTATCTCCTGGTATGAGGAGATAAGTTATCTCCTCCCAGTGAAATCATGACATGTGTCATATGTCGTCTTTCATCATTTTCTATAAAAAATATTTTTAAAAATAAACAAAATAGCACATATGTCATATTTTTACTAGCTATAGGAGATAAATTATCTCCTGATATAAGGAGATACATTATTCTATATATATATATATATATATATATATATAAGAATTAGTTTCTAACTATATAATTAATCCATAATAGTAAGTAAATATATAATTTCTTTTTTCTTGTAAAGAAGAAGAAAAGGTTAAATTTTTTCACCAGCTTCATGTTTGTTATTGGTTTCATCACTTTCATGCATAATATAAAAGCATTGTCCAATAATAATAAAAAAATCATTTTTTTATTCAATAAATTCTCATAGAAGCTTAGACAGAAACTTCCTCACCTTTTTCTTCAATCTCTGGTTTCCTTCTACTCTTTAATTGTCACAGGTAATTCATTTGTTACTTTCTTTTTCTTTCACACTTCAAATCTCATTCCATATTAATGCCATTCTC
Organism: Lupinus angustifolius; assembly: GCF_001865875.1. Classification (NCBI taxonomy): domain Eukaryota; kingdom Viridiplantae; phylum Streptophyta; class Magnoliopsida; order Fabales; family Fabaceae; genus Lupinus; species Lupinus angustifolius. Next base: position 11,486,148 of record NC_032016.1, read on the forward strand.
TTTTTCATATTGATTCTTATTGGTATTTTTCTATATATTATTACATGTATGTAGTTTTTAGAAGGAATTGAAGTGTTTTGATTTTCTGGGTAATGGAATTTTCAATCAGATAACATGCAAGCATCAACTTTTTCTGTTAAAGGAGCCACTTTTGGGATTCAAAAGCAAAGGGTATCATTGGGTTTTGAAGATTTGAGAAAGTGTAGTGTTCTGAGACCTATAAGAGTTTGCATGACAAATAATGGTACTAATTCCTATGGTTTGAGGCTTGGTAAAGTCACTAAGGACAGTGAAATGGATTATGCAAGAGTTGGTTTTAGTGGCATTTTTGGGTCCTCTGCTAAGCCCAGATCAGTCATGGTTCAAGCTTCTGGTTTGTATCATGTTGCTAATATTGGCTTTAATTTGTTTGATTTATTAGTAATTTTTGAATTTTTTGACTGCATTTGCGAAAGATGTGTTATTTGTATGATTCTCGTAGACGAGCCTTGTTAGTTGTGTTGCATTTACCGATGCAATCACAATTGCGAGAAAATGCGGCTTATGTGGAGACTACCAAAACCGCAATATTGCAGTCTCAAATGCGGTTGCGGATAGCAACTTAAAATCATGTTTGTTTGCTTGAAGATGCATGTTTAGCTCCTCTTCTTTTCCATGGAAAGATTTATAATTTAGTCAATTTTGTTGTTGTTGAACTGCAGTTATATTTTATAGTAAGGATTTTCCTGTTTACGTGTAAAATGCATCCATGTTTGTATTTGTGCTGTAGTTGAGTTAGATGGTAGACTCGGTACCTAATTTTCCAACATGAAAGTCTGTGATCGATGTTAGGAGAATGCAGGTCATAATAGATGAAGTAAAGTAATAATGTACTTCCTCGTCATAATTTCAACATGGTTGCAATAGTTATGCAATTCAATCTTCAATTTTATTTTGCAAAACTCTGTTAAGGGTAATATACTATAGTGTTCAGCCTTTTCAATTGCCTTTTGTTCCTTGATATTCTCTTAGAGATACTCATAGAAAGTAAAATTGAGTTGCAGGTGGAGATATCGAGGATAACATCCATGTTGTTCCTCGGGGACAATCTTCTGGAACTGTTCTACCCTATGTAGGCGTTGCTTGCCTCGGAGCCGTTTTATTTGGTTACCATCTTGGGTATGGATAGTCTCTTCATTTTAGCATGTGCTGTGTGTGTCAATGAACTTGTAGTGATGCATGTCGATTTCTTTAGACTGCCATGTAAGTTATATGAATGATATGGTTCACTTCTAGATATCTTTAGTTTTTTGCTGCATGTCATGTATTGCAGTATTATGTAGAATTGTTCTTGTTATAATATACCAGTGTTTTACATTAATTAGTATTTACGTTCGAAGACTCTGTTTAATGTAGGGTGGTAAATGGTGCTCTTGAATACCTTGCCAAGGATCTTGGAATCATTGAAAATACTGTTCTACAAGGTACATGTTTCTTTTATCTTTTAAAAAAATCTATATTAGTCGTAAATTAATTTAAAACGTTTAATTGGTTTTATGGGTAATGCAAAGTCGAAAACTGTAGATATCTATGAAAATACATTCTCTTGTTTTTAACTTGCATGTTTCTAGTTTATAGTGTGCATCAAATAACAAGACAATATTTCAGTATGCATGCATGTGTTTCCATGTCAGTGTTACTTTTATACACAAAAAAAGATTGAGCTTTAAGGCAGAAAGCTAAAGTGGACATTTTATCACTTTTATTCACGTGTTAATCTGCGTATTTTTATCTTCAACTTCAAATTCCAAAAGTTCTAGCTTCATGTGTATATGGCCCAATAATTGCTTTCTCTTGATTTTTATAAGTGTAAAATCCATGAACAGGCTGGATTGTCAGTGCGCTACTTGCTGGTGCCACTGTTGGTTCATTTACCGGCGGAACATTGGCTGACAAATTCGGCAGAACTAGGACCTTTCAGTTAGATGCTATTCCCCTGGCGGTTGGAGCGTTTCTTTGGTCAGTCTCTTGTTCTTGCATAGAAGGTTTGATATTTTCTGTACTTCTGAAATCTAATGTTTTAAACTACGACACATTTACAGTGCAACGGCCCAGAGCGTTCAGACAATGATCATTGGTCGCTTACTTGCTGGTATAGGAATCGGGGTTACATCTGCTATTGTACCACTATACATATCTGAGGTGACGATTTTATAAATCATTTTAACCTTTGCGATCATGTTTATATGGACCATGTGGTGACTTCTTCTAATTGGCAGATTTCACCAACTGAAATTCGTGGTGCACTCGGATCTGTTAATCAACTTTTTATATGTGTTGGCATTCTTTTGGCGCTTGTGGCTGGGTTGCCTCTAGCAGGAAACCCTGCATGGTAATAAGTTGTTTCATCTTATCCTTTTTTGGAGGGTATATTTTGTGAGCTGTTTATTTCTTCGGATGTCATATATCAACCAGAGATTGTGGCGAGCTGCATATTGGGAATGCAAATTACTATATTCGGTGTAAACAATTAAGAGTAAAAAATCTCGTTACTTTATTCCATGTGAAAGGAAGTGGAGATATGTGTTAATAATTTAATATTCAAATTTTGATAGTCTTTATTGCTTTTAATTGTTTTTATTTTCTTCTTTGAGGACACAATTATTTGTTGTCAGTTTTCTTTCTCTTCTAGCTCATTCGATTTTCTTGGTTCTATTTTATCAGGTGGCGGACAATGTTTAGCATTTCAGTAGTTCCATCTGTTCTGTTAGCACTTGGTATGGCAATTTCTCCGGAAAGTCCTCGGTGGCTTTTTCAGGTTGTCCAGTAATACTATGCTATCTTTTTTGCAGGAGGCAGTAAGTTTACTTACAATTAAACCATCGAAAGAAAAAAGTTACTACTTTCAGACCCACCAATGAATTTTTGTCAAATATTCATATGATGAGCCTAACCATTGGGTTACATTGTCATATGGGTAAACTTCGCAAATAAAAGTATAGGTTACTCAAAAACTGGGTGTAAAGCACATCGAAATAGAGCTTATGTATACATATACGATATCTACTCGTGATATTTGTGCTTTGTAATTTAAATCCTACAGAACATACATATTATACATATACGATGTATTGTCTTTTAGTTGTATCTGTTAAGAGTTTAATGCAATAGTTTTATTGTAGGTTTTCTGAGAAAACTCCATTTATTATATTATGTTACAGCAAGGAAAAATCGTAGAAGCTGAAAAGGCTATTAAAACACTATATGGAAAAGAAAGAGTTGCTGCAGTTATGCGTGAGTTAACAGCATCGACTCAAGGTTCTTCTGAACCTGAAGCAGGGTGGCTTGATCTGTTTAGTAGCCGGTATTGGAAAGGTAACCAAAATTTATTTAAGCGTAACTATAAGATTGGTAACACTATTGGCAATAATCTTAGTTTATTTAAGCAGAATTTCTCTAGTGCAGAAGAACAGCTATAAGATATGCTTTCGTCAGTGCTAGTTATTGTTAGTGAACCTGCATCTTTTGAAACTTTTTCATAAAAGATTCCTGTTATTGATGTTAGCGTAAAGGAGGTCCAACATGAATACCATAATCATTTTGATAACCTGTGAGATTATCATAAAAAGAATGGATAACTTTATCTTGAAAACAAAATTGATACCATAAAAGACATTTCTCTTGTTCCAACCTAAACTTCATGCATAGTCAGATTTGATTACCTTACTACTGAGGATTTTCGGATACAGTTCATTATATTTGTATGCATCTCAGTGATAATCTTATCACAGTTTATGTTTTAATTTCACCACCATCTTCCTTCTCGGTTTACACTGTAGTTGATTCATCTTTTCTTATGTAATAATGTAGCACTTCTATATTGTTGCAGTTGTCAGTGTTGGGGCAGCACTTTTCTTGTTCCAGCAGTTTGCTGGAATAAATGCTGTGGTATATTATTCAACTGCTGTGTTCCGCAGTGCTGGTATTGCTTCTGATGTTGCCGCAAGTGCCCTTGTCGGTGCATCAAATGTTTTCGGTTAGTATTTTATCATTTTAAAAGCAGTTATTGTGCAATATGTGCAAGCATCATATTCTGTCGGACTAATGATTTATTTTGTTGAAGGAACTGCTATTGCTTCGTCCTTGATGGACAAACAAGGAAGGAAAAGTCTCCTAATCACAAGCTTTAGTGGGATGGTAATAGTTATTTTCATCGCACATTATCTTAACCTAATGCACAAAAATGTGAGATGTTGCATGATAGATTAATGATCTGCCTGAAAAATACCATGTTTAAATGTGAATTATTCATTATCCCCGGCTAAACTTGTCCAATGTAAAAGAAATATTTAGTGTAATACTATAGTGACTTAGTGCATGTTTTGATAATATGTCCTAGTATACTTTTGCACTTCAAATATAATTTTGGGTACATAAGCACTTTGATAAGTTAGATCCCATCTCCTTTCTAACTTATAACTTTATAAGGGAAAATGAAGAGATTTCGGTTCTGTCAGTTCGTGGAAATGGAAGGTTTTGCAGATATTTCTAAGCCATGTGTAAAAACAACAACAACGAAACCTTAGTGCCACTAGTTGGGGTTGACTATATGGGTCGAACAACACCATAATGCTCTATCGTATATCATGTCCACTGACAAATTTTGAAAATTCTAAACCATAAACAAGGAGTCAAGGTTTTTCTTTTCCATTTTTCTTATTCCCCCTTTCTTGTCGATAATTATTTTTTATTTCATTCTAGAAAGGAAGTGAAAATTATTCATAGGCTTCATAGAAGGCTTCTTTCAAGCATTATGATGTTTCATTTCATATTATGCTTACATGTTAGAGCATAGAGCATAATTTGGTTGGTAACTATTATCTATTCTTACTTTTGATGATGTACTTTTATTTTTAATTCTGTTTGGTGCAATCAAACCAAATTTTCATCATAATGGTTAATTTTCATTTATTGTCTGATATAATCTATTCATCTAACGACAAACCATATCTTATTCATATAATTGACCTCATTTTCATAATGTCTTTACCAGGCTGTTTCTATGTTGCTTCTTTCATTGTCTTTTACTTGGAAGGTTCTTGCACCATTCTCTGGCACTCTTGCAGTCCTTGGAACTGTTCTGTAAGTCATTTCAGTTTGTCGATAATAGTGATTCCATTCACCGAAAAACTTCAAACTTTAATGAACTTATAAGTTCTATGTATTATCTGAGCTTTAATTTCTATCGACTCTATGGTCTATGAATTTTAACCAGCTATGTCCTATCGTTCTCTCTTGGCGCTGGTCCTGTGCCTGCCCTTCTTCTACCGGAGATATTTGCGTCAAGAATTAGAGCAAAAGCAGTTTCTCTGTCATTAGGCATGCATTGGGTGAGTGACTTCATGTGGAATCTTAACTTTTTGCCCGTAATTACTGTCTTTATACATTTTGAAATTCTACTGCTTAGAGGCTAACACAAAGGGCTCATTTGTATAGATAGCCATTTAAAAAAGTGATTCTACTAAAGTGATTTTGGCTAGTACTTTTTGAGAAGCTGAAAAATATAGCTTCTCGAAAAAGCTGAACTTCAGCTTCTGTTGTAGCTTCCGGTCTTTTGTAAAATCCCAACCAAACAAATGTAAACGTGTCAGAAGTAATTTTTATCAAAATAATCACTTTTCTTGTGGAAAAAAGCTTAAACAAACTGGCTCTAAAAAAAGTTAACACTGTTTAAGAGTTGTTGCTTATGAGCACCAAACACCAAATTTGCTGTTCTCAAATAATTCTATCAATAAAAAGTAATAAAAGAATTGAAAAAAATTACCTTGAGATGTCATACCAAACTCAGCCACGCAGTTGGATTTTTTGTATAACCAACGGTATCACTTCACCTTATAGGTAAAGAACTAATCTCTTTCGGGGTGTATGATTCTGCCTCCCAACAAGTGTCATAGGAATCGAACTCTTGACCTTTTGGTCTATCTGAGGATTTAGTGTGACCTTACACCACTAGATCAACACCTTGTGTGCGCATAATGATTTTCAGAATACTATAATTGTAGTAATACTAAAGAAAATAGCATCACTACGAGTTCTTACTCCTATATTCCACTTCAAAACTTCCTTGGATCTTCTTTTTTTCACTTAATGATAACTGCATTGGTATGATTTATGCTGCATTAAGTTTTATTGCTATACTGGTTTTGTTTGCTGCTTGAAAATCTGTATTTTTTGATGTTATCAGATCTCCAATTTCGGCATTGGCCTCTATTTCCTGAGTGTTGTCAACAAGTTTGGTATCAGCTCAGTATACTTGGGATTCTCAGCTGTCTGTGTTCTTGCTGTCTTGTACATAACCAGTAATGTCGTCGAAACAAAGGGTCGATCATTGGAGGAAATAGAACGCGCTCTCAGTTCTGCAGCTTGAAAATTTTCCAGAAATGCATGTACTCATAATTCCAAATTTCCAATGCCTCTCATTGAACCTTCTTTTTAACCTTAGCAATCTTGCTGCTTGCTGTTTTTTCGAGACGGTGAAGTTCGCTCGACGAGAATGATATCCGGGCAAACTTATCGTGCGAAAATTTGAACAATTTTGTGTGAGCTTTGGTCAGGCATCTATATGCTAGAGACTAGATATCAGCAAGAACATTATCACTTCAATTGGTAAATTGAATAACTGGGATGCCTTATCTTCAAAATATGTATAATTTTCTCTTGCTTCTTTGATATAATAAACACATATTAATAGTGACACTAATTGTATACACACATAAAAGTTTAGAAAATGCAAATATAGAGTATATAAAATAGGAACCATAATTTAAATTAAATTAGTAGCTCTCTTTTTTCACTATAAAGGCCAGATAATTTGTTTGGTGGTCATGGTTACATTGTTGATTATGCTAATGTAATCACATCATTATCTATCATTTACTAACAAGGCATTGATCAAGTGGTCTAAGGTCTTATTAGATTCTTGGACAGATCAAAATATCAATGATTTGATTCTTGTGAGTGATACTTGTTGGAAGGGACAACCATACACTTTAAAATGAATTAGTTCATTGCCTATAAGGTGAAGGGATATCCTTGGTAGTACAAAATAACCAGTCCAGAGTTAAAGATAAGCATGATGATACATGCCAACATTCTAGCCTTAAAATGTTTCCTTATAGTATAGTGCAAGTACAACCTAACTTGAGTACTTCTAGGGTTATCCTCAGAACTAGTGATAAGGTTTTTTGTGTTGTAACTTGGATGTTATGAATTTAAATCTTGAAATAATTGTGTTTGTTGATGTTATTTTATCGTATTCCATCAAAGATAAGTCACTCTATGGTTGGTCCACCCAATAGAGGAAATTGAATAAAAAAATTAATATTATGATTGATTAATAGAAGCGGTAATAAATAACTTTTTTTACTATCAAATGTATATCCTCGTCCTTTTGGGTAAGGAATTAATTATTTTTGGGGGTTTGTGGTGGTCACTTTCAACAAGTATCGTTCTTAGGAGTCTAACCCTTGACTGTTTGGTCATCCTAAGGATCTAATCAGACTTTATACTATTAAACTAATACCTTGTAATTGGAAATAAATAATTTGAAGTAAATAACCTCATATACAAACAAATCCTATGATATTTTTTTATAGTCTCAGTCTTGACATTTTTTAGATATTGGGTGAGGAAAATGTTAAAGATCCTTAATTTAGGGGGAAACATTTATGAAGAGAGATTCATTTATAACAAATTAAATTATGTCAATTCTTAACTGTTATTAACTTTTTATAAAAGTATAAATTAGGTAGATCATTATATATCATATGTTGAATATTATTAATTATATACCATTTAGATTATTTGTCTGAAATTTGAACATCAATAGATATATAATTAAATATCATCAATTTCCATATATTTCAAAGATAGATGTATATAAATGAATTACTAAATAATATTGGATTTTTATGAAACTTGGTATATGAGACCTATAGGATAGTAACTCTCAATTCAAAGGTTTGATTTGTTTAAATTTATTTTATATAAAAAATTATTAGCGTGAATTTAAGTTGTTGTAAACAGAATTTTCTCTTTAAAAAATCAATAAAAGTAGTTTTATGTTTACATCCAAACTCAAAAGTACAACAATAACAATCGATTATATAATAAAATGGGGTTTATTAAGCATGAAGTCTATAGTTTAATATGTAGTTCATGTATGCATAAATATTATTGGGAGATATCCCTACTTAAGCATTTGACCATACGTGAATCACTAGTCTATTATATATCGAATTAGAATATACTCTAAAATCCTAAAACCTAAATAAATAAATTAGACATAAACTAAAACTAAGATAGAATAACAAAGTTGGGGCCCATTTTTCATATGCTAAGGACAATCCCAAGATTGCCCCGCCTAAGATTTAAAATCTATACATTGATAGTGTAAAGTTTTTCATATTGTTAACAAATTATTCACCATTATTTGATATTACTTTTATTTGAGAGTTAATAATGATTAATAAATCAATAGTGATGAATTAGTTAACAGTGTAAAAAACAACTACATTATTAGTGTATACATATTAAATTAATTTCTCATTTGAATTGCATTTGTTGAAATGTTAAGGAATATTGATCAATATCTTAAGAGTATGTGATAAATAAAGAAAAACAATTCTATTAGAAAACATTGTGTGGAAATCCTCTCTATTTTATTATCCTCATTTTTTTACTATTTTCCTCACCAAATGATAAACAAGTTTTCAGTGTTACATCAATACTATAACATTACCATTTTACTTTCTTTTAAGTTTAATTGGAAAATTCATATATTTATTACTTTTATTAATGGAGACATGACAAAGGAGAGGGAAAAAATAGTGTATAGAAAATGTAATATTGCTTATAAAAAAGAATCATCAAAATCATATCCTACCATAATTTCCATATTTCTTTTTTATGTTTTCACATTTTTGTTTCAATTTAGAAACTCAAGATTCATTGTAAATTAAGTTAAACTATAGCTTAATTTATTAAATCTTCACTTAATTTCCTATTTCTACTCTCTTAATTAATCATCATTCGAAGTTGAAGAGAACCATTATAAATCGCCATGTAGACCAGATCTTGCTTGCTCGAGAATGTACCTCACACTAGGATGAAATAATTGCTTCCAGTCTAACGGTTTGACATGCATTGGTGTGCCATTAAACTTTAAGCCTTCCGAGAGTTGTAGTGTTCTAAAGGAGGAAATATTTCAAAAATTCGATTATTGTGACTTGATTGAGTGTCGTTTTCTCATTGCATGAATTTGGTTTATTGACCTACATGTAGTGGATTGTCATAATTATTGTGGACAAATCTGACACATGGTTGGTCGAAAGTCCTTGGTATCCATACGATTTGCACGACGGAGGCCTCGGTACCAGTACAAGTTGTGCCTGCAAGTTTTTGATTGACCAATTAATGCTTGGTGCCTCAATTCGTGTGCATGTCATTAGACCTGTACTTGGTTGTTTTTGATCGATCATGATTTCTTTATGAGGCAACATTTGGGAGAAGATGGGTCATATAAGGCCCATATTCTCTCCTTTTCCCCTATAAATAAGGGTTCATCCCTTCCTTTTTTTTCTTTCTCAATTTTCAAACCTACTATCTTGGTACTTGAGTATTTGCTCTTGTTGTTCATCTTCCGTCCCATTTAGTTGATCAATGCTCCTTCATTATTTTGATGATTCTTCTAGTAGGAGGTTTATGATGGAATGTGATTTTGAATGACATGTAAGTATATTTAACATGGAATTCTGAGGAACTATGAGTGCTTATCAAATATAGACACATACAAGAGTTGTTTTAATGGAGTCTGAGTATTCGATGATTGACTCTATTGTTCTAGCTCATGCTGCCAATGATTGGGTGTGTATCGATTGGGGTTATAAGGATTACCATTGATCCATCTTCATGTAACTTCCAGAAGATCTAGATCTCCATGTGAACGACTAGTAGATAGTCGTTCTCGCTCACCTTCACTTGGCCCTTTTCCAACTACACTCAAACTTCTAGGGTTCATCTGAGGACGAAACTTACTTTTCTCAAGCAATGACACCTTCATATATCTCTTCTCCTTGTTGCTTAAATCACTATTATTACCTTTCTTGGTTGTTTTATGTCTTTATCATTCTCTTTTACAACTTATATATTCTTCATTTCTCTCATTCTCTAGCCAAGAAACTGAGATGGTATTCTTGAGCATTGTTATTCTTGAACAAGTATTGTTCATATTTCTTCATATTATTCTATATTTCTCTCATTCTTTGGCCAGGAAACCAAGATGATATTCTTGAGTAATAATGTCATTTTACCTCATTTGATATTTTTTTCTAATGTGTTGGTTCTTCATTAACAACATTATTAATTACTTTCAATTCATTTTCTTCTAAGAATTCTTCTATTTTTGTTATTAATTCTCTTAGCACAATCTTGCTACTTTCATGTGCTATATTTTGAAGAATATTACTATCTCTTGAAATTTCTTTATTGAATATCCCAACTTGAGTGACAATAAATTTGGTCAGGTATTCCCTTCAATGATCAATAATATTATGCAGAACTTAAGTTGTAAACCTTCTAACAAAAGGCTTTGGAGCCTTCTCTATTCAATCATCTTTTGTTCAAGCTGAGAGTTGTCAACATCCAATCTCCATCTCGAGGGGGTGTTAAAATGTATTTTGGTATTTTGGGTTAACATTGTATTGAACTAATAATTAGTTTAAAAATTAGTTAGTTTTAGTTGTTAGGTAGGGATGACAACGGGCCGAGCGGGCACAGATCCATACTTGCACTATTTGTGAGTACCCGTGCGGTAGCCGATATTAGCCGGTACCCAATGAGCTTTCAATTTTAATTATATTTTTATATTTTTTATAATAATTAATATGAAAATATAATTAGCACTTGAGTAATATGATATGTATATGATAATTTTACGAATATAGTCCAATCACTAAAATGTATTATGAAATAATAATAAAATAGACAAAATATAATGTTAAAATAATAATAAAAAATATAATATATATAAAATATTTAATTTATATATATATATATATATGTGTGTGTGTGTGCGAGTACCGATTGGGCGGGTATTATGATATTCATTCTCACCCATAAGCTATTTTTATGAGTATCCGTTACGAGTATTTTGATGGGTACCCATGAGTTGAGTATTTTTGTCATCCCTATTGTTAGATTAGTTAATTTTTTTCATTCCTTTTCTATAAGGTCTACATTGTAACTTTGTCATTCATTCAATATCATTTTATTCATTCAGTCAATGATATATACATAATCCTCTTACTCTTTGATTTATAATAAGCCTAATCTTCCCTCAAGGTGGATACCATGACTCTAATATCATGATGAAATTATAGGGTTTAGGTATATATAGAGAAAAGGAATTCTCAATAATATATTGTATTAGTAATATTGTGAATGATAATATGATGATATTGTGATTATTTTTATGTGATTCAAAAGGCATATCATTAACCTTTATTTATACTAATACTAGATTCATAATTAATAAAAAAATAAATCATAAAATAAGATAATCTCAATCTTAAAAGATCAATAGACTAACATATCTAAAATAGAATAATGATATTCTCTCAATCTTCAAATATGTCTTATAAAATAATTGAAGATATTATGTTATTTTTAGTGGTAATCTACTGTTAGGATTTAAGTACATGAGAAAAGTCAAACTCAAAAGACTAGTTTATTAGGTGGTAGAGCATCATGGTTTAAGTACCATATTGAGTTTGCTATTCTACTCAACGTGAGACTCCTAACATCTGCAAAGTTAGAGGTCAAGAGACTAGTCTCACTCCAAACCTAATAAAAGTCTCGAAGTCTTTGAAGTAAAGAGCAAGTAACAATAAACCTTAGAGACATCTAATATAGTGACACTTTATTGCCGGTATTGGAGATCAAAGCTACCATGACACATTTTGCACATTTTACACATGTGATGAATATCTTAGTTTGTTTGTTAAGAGTTTGTTAAGTTGTTACTTGTATCATAAGTTATCTTTGTATTGTGTATATAAACACGTGACTTGTAATTAATATAATTCACCCAGAAAGTATTTTAGAGTATAGTTGTGGTGAAGTTATATTTACCACAAATATTAAAAATTTAGTTGTAATTATGATCAAGATATGGCTCTAAAAACACAATAACATTTCCTCTTTTTAAAAAAATAAAAATAGGGATGGGGCTAATTGATTCATTCTGATATCTTTATATAAATTGCCTAATTACTTCTCTTTTGACGATACTATTATTTTTGTTAGTATTTTTTTGTTGCCATGGATGATTGTGCATGGTGTTTAAGATATGCAAGATTTGCATTATTCATTACTTCATTCTCATGATGAAGGGATAACTCTGAAATTAATTACTACTCAACCTTTACAATATTAAGCAGTAATTTAAATCACATTTCCCAATCTTAAATTTACTAGTATTATTATGATTTTGGGAGTCTCCACAACAATATATCGACCTCATTTTCTCACAAATTTCAACAATTACAATAAACCCAAGGCAACTAAAATCATAACAGTAATCACATTCTACAACACTTATATTGTATTAGGAAAGTTACAATTACATTAAAACTAAAATAAAAAAGTAGTGAGAGCCATAATGAACTAGTTAGCATGCATGCATGCAACCAACCAAAGCCAATGTAGTGGTTGGATTTATGTTCATCATGTGCTAGAATCCAAGGCCATGATGGTGCTGAGATTCATTGGGTTCATGTAAGTTTTAGAACCTGACATAATCTCTTCTACAATTAACCTATTGGCTTTTTCAGTTGGATGAAATGCATCCCAAAATGCATTCAAGTTTCTGTCAGGGCAAAGGTTAGAGAATGGAGTACATAACCCAAGACCATTGTATGGTCCTTGTCCACAGCAAGCTATTTTTGATGTCTTGAACCCTAACAAATGATATAACAAAAATCAGATACATAAATAAATGTTATTTTTACATTTATTTCATTATCAACATAGTAAAACTTCTAGTCTTTTAGTGTTTCGTGGTGTATGGCTATCCCTCGAAACAAATGTCACTATTAAGAATCGAACTCTTTTACTTTTGACCTAATACGATACCTGATGATTTAGTGAAACCTTACACCATTAAAACAACGCATGATTGGTACTCTTTAATTTATTAGCTAATGTATTCATTTTCCTTATAAAAGAGTAGAAAGTTGACATTAAAGTTAGTAGAGTTTGTTAGTACCAAATGATGTGGGGTTACTAACGAAGTTGTTGTGCATTTTTGCTGTATTTGCAGCTATGAAAACGTGTGTGCCGATTTTGTTATTGAGTTGTAGTAATATTTGTTGAAGTTGAGGGTTGAACAATGCTGCAGCTAGTTGTAATTCATTAGTGCCTTTTCTTTTACGTTGTGCCAATTCTGCTGGAGCACAACCCATTGGTCCTGTTCCTGTAACAATAACTCTTCGAGCTCCAAGATCATATAGCTTCTGCAATACCATTATCATATGTATTTATATATGATGAGAAAGATGAATCAAATAAAGAATTAAAGGTGATTAGATCATATAGCTTCTGCAATACTATTGGTCTGATGGTGAAGAGGGTGGTCGTAAGGAATAGAGTGCAGGAAGTTGTGGGTTCGAATCTCACCATCAACAAAAATACTAACAACAAAATACTAACATACTAACAAAAATTGCCGATAAAAAAAAAAGCATGGCAATAATGTTGTATATATAAGTATGATAGTATCTAAAGCTAATAAAAAATGGTGATTCAATATAAGAGTTTCTCACCTAGTATGTTTTAAATATATACGGCATAATTGATAAGATTGAGATGAGTAGATGAAAACACAGAACATGTGATTGTATGATCATACTAAATATTGAACTTTTTTCAACATACATATACTCACAAAAATAAAAACCTCTTTAAGGATCACATTTTTCCATTGCTATAAATAACAAAATTAATAAGTATCATTTTATAAAACCTAAAGTTTCAACATCAAATATATGAATGCTTAAAGTATTAGGTCTCACATAGCTATAAAACAAACTTGTTAACATAATCAAGTAAAGTGTTTGATAACAAAAGTCACCAACAAATATCAGAACTCGATATCTAAATCAATAATGCAAATCACTTGATATAAAGATAATCATCTTCATTAAAAGTTCTTGGTTGAATTTAATCCTATTATTACTTTCATAATCCATATCATAAAATTAAATGCAACCTAACAATTGCACCAATAATCACCCATACAAAGCAACAACCTAAAACTTTTCATCTAAGTTTGACTTTGTGTTTAACAGGACTTTACCTGCAAAAGTTTTTGGTACTCAGAGATGAGAAGCTTGACATATTGAGGTAGTGGATATTGTTGGGACCTTGTAGAGTTAGGTATCAAGTAATAGTTGTTTACAAAATCATTGCCACCAGCAGAAATGAGAACTAATGCTTGATTCACTACACTTTTAGTCTTTGAAGCTCCAATTATAGCACTCATTCTATTCTGATACCTTTTAAAATACTCCAGTTGTTTGTACATTCTAATTACATTTAACTGTACAAAAGTTGCATTAAACATTTGTCAAAAACCAAAACATAATTAGCCTTTAATTTATTTTACAATTGTTTTTCTTATTTTGTAATTTGTCTTGTGTTCTATGTTTATGTGTGACATATTTTTAGCATGTCCATAGATGAAAGCTAGTGGTTAGTTTTGAGGTATAGATATCATTAAAATGAGTTTTGTTGCTCTTAACAATGCACATGTATGATATATTAGGTGGTAAATTGGTGGTGAACTAACTAATTAGTATTTTAAATTATACTTTACAACCGTAATTGCGATAACAATATTGTGGTTTCGAGAGAGTATCTGTAATGACTTTGCGATCATATTGATCACATTTTTCTATAATTTTTGACAATTGCAAGAAATGCAATGTAACCATAATGTATCTAATGGTATAAGGAGATAAGTTATCTCCTCCTGTCAGTGAAATCATGACATGTGTCATGTTTCATCATTTTCTATTAATTTTTTTTTTAAATAAACAAAATAGCACATATATCACATTTTTACTGGCTAGAGGATATAAGTTATCTCCTGATACGAGAAGATACATTATTCTCTTTAAAATATTGTAACTAGTTAATGATCAACTTACAAACTGAGCTCCAGTGTCATTAAGGATTCCAACTCCAGCTGAAGCAAAATTTGCACCAATTAGTAGCTTCTCTCCCGTCAGTTCTGGGCTCAAGTATGGTAATGGAGACTCAGCACCAAGTTTCTGACCTGAAACAATCCAACTAATTAGTTAGACTCGAAGTTTAAAATATGAAATACATGAATATATGCGAATTGAGATATGGAAACTTATGCATACTAATAAGGTCAGGAATGTTAAAGCCATTAGAGAAACGGCCAGTAGGTTTATGAGTTGGATGATCAATTCCATAAGGAGGAGAATCAGCACGTGCAGTGGTAAGCAAATAATTGTTGTTTCCACTATCAACAAGTGAATCTCCGAATACGAAAAATGCTCTTGGTCTAGCTTCACCTCTATGGACAATGACTCCAAATACTACAACTAAACTAAGAATCACCAAACTAGAATTAGATGCCATTGAGTTGAACCTAATAATTGGATGTATGGTAGGTGTGTTAGTTGAATTAGATGTGGATGAAGGATTAAGTTTAAGTCTATATATAGTGAACTTTATACCCTACAATTTTGTATGCAAACCCTACTAGTTTAGGAGGTCACTTAAGTTCCTATTAATTGAAGGTTTTATGTTCTACCTCTAAAAATGGTGGCATTGTTACCATTAACATATACTCAATAGGTTGATTCACTGGTTTGAATATAATTCTCAATAGTGAGAAATTGTTGATTTTAAAGTAAGGTACCATTCATTTTTTAAAGGTCCAATTTGAAAACATAATGGAAAATTGTATGATGTAAGGTTTTTTATACTATCACTATATTATCCACATTTTATTTTTAATTATCATTGACTCTTAAATAAAAAGTAATATGAATGAATAATTGATAATACAATGACCGTATAAAAATCTTACATCATTATTACATATATATTACAGTAAACATAATCCCCAATCTAATAAGTTTACTAAAAATAAACTAGAAAAATAGGTAATTTATTCACATTACACTTAGGCTTATCCCAATTGAGCTTTTTCTGAAGACATTTGTATAACAGTAACTTTTGAATTTTTTATTTATACTGTCCAATTCTTTTTTTTTTTTTTTGAGGTTTTAGATTTAGTCATTATATATGGTGTTTTTAAACCTTTATGTATATTAATTCACTTTTTTATCAAAGCATCATTATATTAATGAATTGAAAAAATAAAAATAATTAAATAATTGATGAATGAAGGATGATCTAAAAATGCATCGAATGATCAATAAATATAATAATATTGATAATAATTACAATTTTTAATTCACATAAAAGTATTCAAAATCGTCTTATTAAAAGCACTGAATGTAGTATATGATCTCATTTAATTTTACATAGAATTCTATGTCATGAGACTTCAACTTGTGTAGTTATATTAAGTATTTGTAGTCTTCACACTATAAAAAAAGTTGTTGTACCAAAAAAAAAGCTATTGTAGTCAAACAATCTTTACAAGACTTCATTCAAATGATAAATATATGAGGTGAAGTTATTTGAATATGTAAGTTAAATATCTTAAAATATTGAACACAAAAAAGTTTAAAGATCACTTGAAACATAAAATTGAATAGCATGA
Source organism: Lupinus angustifolius (assembly GCF_001865875.1). NCBI lineage: Eukaryota > Viridiplantae > Streptophyta > Magnoliopsida > Fabales > Fabaceae > Lupinus > Lupinus angustifolius. Next base: position 11,503,009 of record NC_032016.1, read on the forward strand.
CTTTATATTTAGACCAATTAGAACTGTACCATTTTGCTATCAATTATCATAATAATGATAAATAAAAAATTAAACTTCATTAAAGTACTAATGAGCTTTTTAATGTGTCCAAAAATACTTATTAAGTATACCAACCATAAAAAGTGTTTATGGAAAACTCAAAATATTACATTCCTTTTGAAAGATATAAGTTTTTTTTTGTTTCAAATAGGTCCTTTATGTTATTTTCTGTTCAAATTAGTCCTACAAGTTATTTTTATTTGAAGTTGTTCCTATAAGTACTGTTTCAATTATTTTTTTAAGTGTAGAACTCATTTTTAAATGATAGGATTTCACAAAAAGTAAAAAAAGAAAACATTTTTGTACATTTTTTCAATAATGGCGCCAAAATTATGAATTTGACCTTAGAAGCGAAATAGTTGTAAGTAAAACTTGCAAAATATGAGCAAATTGCAAAAAAGAATTACAGTTGAAAAAAGAAAATAATTTATATTTCTAAAAAATGTTAAAACGATATTGGTTTAAAAATGTTGAATTTCTAGTATCATTTCATTTTATGCATATAATGTTTTTTGGTACATATTTTATGCATATATAATTTAATAAAGAAAATTGATACATTCACCTAAGAAAATAACATGTTACAGTTTATTAATGATTTATTTTAAGATTTAATATGTATATATTGACAGTGTAAATATTTTTTACACCTTCATCAAATTATCTACTATTCATATGCTAACTATTGTTGACTCTAGAAAAAAAGTATTACAAATCAATGATGTATGATGTGCTAACAGTATAAAAAACTTTACACTAACAGTGCATACATTTTAAACTCTTTATTTTAAGTCACTTGTGTCAATTTGTAGGAGAATTCGTAGGATGATATAACATTAATTTTAAATAAATGAAAAGAATGTATATATTAACAGTATAAAAGTTTTATACAATATCAATCGATATTCTTTCATTTTCCGAAAAGTAATATAAATTAATAATAAATAATTCAATAATTATATATATATACGAACAATATATAGAAATTACACTTATAATTATTGGCTCCGTGGCCCAGTGTGGTAGAATTTTAATCGCTTCAGAAGTGGAATGCATTTAACTGCTACATTGCACCGCAATCTTAATTCCACATTTAAATTAGTTGACTTAATTAGTCATCACCAACAAATGTTGCTGCTTAAAATTTCAGAAATACTTAGGACAAGAAAACATATACTTTTTATTGGTGGACATAAAAACATGCATGTTTCTACAGCTACAAAGTGAAACATTTAAATCCACCCATTCAATTAGCTCTTCAAATAATTTGAGTCCCGAGTAATATATTCAATTTTTTTAATCAAACCTTCATTTCATAGCTTTAATTTTTTCATGTTTTTAAAAATCTAATACTTTAAATTTACTCACTAAGATTTTCTTAGAATTGATGGTATTTCCTTCCTAATGTTAAATATTAAAGTATATAGATGGAACGAATATGTTCATATACTTAACTAAGGAGTTGAGCATTCCACTTTGTGGAGTATTAGGAGGATTGTTATATTGAAGTGTTTAAATATGTGCACTGACATATAAAGTTTTTTATATTGTCAATATATCATCCAGTATTGATTTATATTATTTTTGTTTGATAGTAAATAATGATTAATAAATCAATAATGAATTATTTGTTAATAACATAAAAAACATTTATACGATTAGTATACATCTATTAAATCCTATATGTAATAACTTTGAATACCAAAAGACCATTTTTAATATTTTAACTCATGATTTGTGATTACAACCCGACAACCCTATCCATGTGCAGCATTTCACCCACACATGTTGGTTATGCTTGGTACAATAAAAAAAATTCTTTGGCCACTGTTTATTGGTCCAAAGGAATGTGGGTAACTATTCATATTGAAGTGGGTTAAGAGAATAGATTTATTGTCTCACTTTTTATGTCGCTTTATGTCATCATCTCTGATTGGTTAAAGAAAATGATTTAAGTTAAAATTGTAATTATTAAATATTTTTCTGGTCAATTATATCTCCTGCACATAGTGACACAGAGGAGTAAGACAACATATGTAAGCTAGGGAATGGTGTGGTGGTTATCAATTAGGACCGATTTATTTAATAGGATATATTTGATGTCTCATATAGTATGTCACTCTAGGTACTATTAATTGTGATTGGTTAAAATTATATTTAAATTAAAAATTTAATAATTAAATATTTTTTTATTCCCAATCATAAGGAGCGACATATAGAGGTATATACTCTTTATAATAAAATATGTTTCCCCTCACATGCTCCTCTTGTTTTTTTTTTTGAAGAATGTGTAGACAAAAAACTTAAGCATTGATGAAAAAGGAAGCACTTCATGAAGTCAAACCATAGATAAAAGCAAAATAATAATTAGGATTTGGACAAGAACAAAGACTATTTGAAGACTAGTCTCAGACTAGTATAAATTTTACTCTTCTAGTGTTCTTGGAGACCTAAGATTACATTTGCAACAAATAATTTGAGTGATAGGACTAAAATCAATCATGCATAAATTCTAGTTTATAGTTTTGGTTGCCAATTGTTTTATAAAGATGATTTTATGCTATAAAGTCTTGCAATATGTTTTGAAATGTTTACTTTGAAAAACAAAAGTTTGGAGTAAATTGATAAATGTTTATGCGAAGAAGGTCTTTGTTTTTGACTTTGGCAATGTTTTAACGAAGACGTCAACATCACCAAAAAGAAGAAAAAGAATATTACTTATGAAGATCAAAAAGATTAAAACTTCAAAAAAATTAGTGTAAGTCTAAATATGTACTTCTATCATATATTCTTTAATATACTAAAGTAGTAATGCTCAAAATATTTTAAAAGGAATTGAAACACTTTAAGTTTTAAATGAAAACATTTTTCAAAATATTGTGTATCAGGTTAGTGAAATTTGAGTAACATGTTACATGAGTGAGAATCAGTTATCTAACAATATTTGAATTGGAGTAATCGATTACTCAAATTTGAGTAACCAATTACTCTAAGTGAATTTTAATTCACTGTTGGACAGAATATTTGAGTAATCGATTACTCAATGCTGTAATCGGTTACTGAGAGTTGTTGCATCAGATTTTCAAATTCAAAGTGAATGAGTTTCAACCCAAAAGACATGGTTTCATTCCAATCAATTCTTACATTTTCAAAGAGACACTTTGGCTAGTTGGAAAGCCTATATAAAGGCATTGAAACTGATAATCACTACACACAAGTTTCATACAACTTTCACACGATTCTGAAAAATTCTCTCACTATTTTTTCTGCATTTTTGCACTCAATTCTTAAACTTTCAAAAGAGAATTTTTCTGAGTTACTTGAAGTAATTGTTTCAAATTTTTACAAACCTATTGAGCAATATTAATTAGTATACAAGAGAATTATTGGATTGCAAGTGATACTACATTTCATACTTGTAAAGGTAATCCAAGCCACTGTTATAATTCTTCATTCATTGTAAATACTTTCTTTCACGGGGTGTGAATAGAAAGGGGATAGAGTTACTTGGAAATGTGTTTTCTAATGGTATAAGTATTAGTGAGTGTGTAAAGTACACAGATATCTCAGGGTGAGATATTGTAATTACAACTCATAATATTTAGTGGAAAATCTCTTGTACTCCAAGAGTACTGGACGTAGCCTTCGGTGGACAAGAAGATGAACCAATATAAAATCCTTGTGTGCTCTCTTCTCCCTTGTCTCTTTGATTTATTCTTGTTTATTTTCTACAATATCATCCGCTGCACTTTAACTCTTCATTTTACAGAAAAAATGGTCATAATTTGTAGTCAACTAATTCACCCATTTTAATTGCAATCTCAGTAATCCATTATATAGGCCCATAATATATTACATTGTTTTTTATGTTGTTTCCACATTTCAGAACAAACTAATCAATTATATACATCATATCAATTATTATGGAAAGTATACCTCTTTATAATAATTATCTAGTTTTTTATAACTTGTTTATCTTGATTATATATAGATATGAGACCACTACTACTTCTGGCATGATATATAACTGGTCGGGGTCTGTCAATTTTTTTACTAGGTTTTGGAGGTTATATAACCTAAGTGTGCTTCAAGATTCTAATATTAATGAATTTGGAAAACGTTGTGAGGAAAAACTTGGGAATGGAACTTCATTTGAGAAGGCAACTTTTTACTTAAGAAATTAAACTAACTAATATCACTTTATACTTTTTTTTGTTTGCATTTACTTTAATATTGCATATTATTATGTTTTTCTGACATTTTTCTCTTTGATTAAGAAAACATTACCAAATGTTCAAAATTCTAAGTGAATATCACTTTTTTGGCCTATATTTTAAAAAACTTAACTTTGGGTCATTTTTGTGATATTAATAGAGGCTTAAAGTCAACAAAATATATTAGCTAAGATTTTGAATTGATGTCTAAAGTCAATAAACAAAATCAATTGTAGTTAAAAATCAAGATCGTTATTTATTCTACACCTTTGTTATAAATCTTTTATCTACTTTTATCTTTTATTTAATCAATGTTGAATCATAAACCTCAATTTGATAATTGAGGTTGAAAGCTAAATTTAACTGATATTAAATTCTCTTTCTCCACTAACTAGTGTTCCTCTTTCTTCCTGAACTAATAATAATAATATATATAAGAAAAAAATTAGAGAACAATGTAATTTTTCAGTACATATAAGTTTCCTTCTTCCATTAATCATTTTCTCTATTAATATTAAATACCATGAAATTAAAATCACACCTGCTACAATTATTATTTTTAAAATAAAGCCATGAAGGTGAATATAATATAGTGCTAGGGCTTGTATATCTTCATGTGGTATAATCCAAAGCCAAGATGGTGCTGAGATTCATTGGGTTCATGTAGGTTTTAGAACCAGACATAATACCTTCTACAATAAGCTTATTAGCCTTTTCAGATGGATGAAATGCATCCCAAAATGCATACAAATCTCTATTAGGGCAAAGGTTAGAAAGTGGTGTGCATAATCCAAGACCATTGAAGGGTCCTTGACCACAACAAGCTACTTTTGCTGTAGTAAACCCTGCCAATTAATGCAACAACATGAATAATGTTAACATATTAAACCTATGATATGAATGCAACATTGAAGTTTATAGAGTGTGTTATTTAAGTAGTACCAAATGCTGCAGGGTTACTAACAAAATTGTTGTGCATTTTTGCTGTATTTGCAGCTATAAAAACGTCCCTGCCAAGTTTTCTATTGAGTTCAAGTAACATGGTTTCAAGTTGAGGGTTGAATAAATCTGCAGCTCTTTGTAATTCAGCAGAACATTGTCCATTTGTTCCACGTTGTGCCATTTCTGCTGGAACACAACCCAATGGTCCTGTCCCTGTCACAAGAATTCTACGTGCTCCAAGATCAAACACTTTCTGCAACACAATAGATATATATATATATATATATATATATATATTTATTGAATATAATAGATTGTGATATCTAATTTTTTTTTCGATAAATAAAAATTGTATTAAAACGAGCATAAGGGGTGTCCACCCAATACAAAAGAGATCAAGACGTCAACGTCAACTTTGTAGTATGAAGTCCTATACAAGTTTTGGGATTCATGCACCAACTTGCAAAAGAAACAGAATTTTTAACCAAATCCAAGATCTAGTTTGAATTAGATCAATAAGGTTCACATAACTCGGCGCCTTCTCCAAGAAAATCACATCATTTCTCAAAAGCCACACAGACCAGACGACGACAAACCAAAGCATTCTCCACAATTTTGCACATTTACCACTTCTCAGGAATTCATATGCTTGAAGGACTCCATAATTGAAGAAGTAGTTACAACATTTGTTTGTAACCAAGAATAAAAACCAGTCCAATATATGAGTTTATAAAACAGAAGAAAGGAGTATTAATGTATGAGTTTATTATATATGTATTATCCATATAAAAATTTATGCACATTCAACACATCATTTACCGTTCATTTATATTACATTTTTTAAGAGTCGATAATGATGTAATGATAGTGTAAAAACACATTACGGTATTAGTAGATACATCTTTTTCTCTTAATATAATTACCTCCAAAAGTTTTTTGTACTCAGAAATGAGAAGCGTGACATATTGAGGAAGTGGATATTGTTGGGACCTAGCTGAGTTTGGGACCAAGTAATAGTTGTTTACAAAATCATTGCCACCTACAGTGATGAGAACTAGTGCTTGATTCACAAGACTTTTAGCTTCTGATCTTCCAATTTCAGCAGCTACTCGATTTTGATACTCTTGAAAATACTCATATTGTCTATACATTCTGATTATGTTTACCTATTAAGAAGTACCATTAACAAAAGTCAATGATGATTAAAAATGAACGATAAATGTACAATGAAAGTATAAGAAACTCTTACACGATTAATGATGTATATATCTTTTTCTCTTACCTAAAATGATAAGTTTGTAGGGAATTAAGAAATTAACTAGAAATCAACTTACAAATTGAATTCCAGTGTCGTTAAGAATTCCAATTCCAGCTGAAGCAAAATTAGCACCTACTAGGAGCTTAGCTCCTCTTAATTGTGGGCTCAAGTATGGTAATGGAGACTCAGAACCAAGTTTCTGACCTGAAATAATACAATTAGTTATACAATGTACATTATATGATCAATGATTGATTACTAAAGGAAGATGCATGAAAAAAAGGTATTTAATTAAGAATGTCGATGTTTTAAATAGTAGTTGCGATCACAATCGCAGTTATATTGTTTTTACTGCGATTGTGAGAAAATCGACATTCTTAATTAAATACCTTATACTGCGATTGTGAGAAAATAATGTTGATATAACTGTAATTATGATGGAGACTCCCAAAACTGTACATAGTGCAATTTAAAACATAGAATGATATGTATGAACAAGTGAAACTTTATAAGAAATTATATAATAATGAAATTAATGACAATATGTGGAAACTTATATAACTGATAAGGTCGGGAATGTTATAGCCATTGGAAAAACGGCCAGTCGGTCTACGACTAGGGTAATCAATTCCATAAGGAGGAGCATCAGCACGTGCAGATGTAGCTAAGTAGTTGTTATTTCCACTATCAACAAGTGAATCTCCAAACACAAAAAAAGCTCTTTGTCTAGCTTCAGCTCTAGGGACAATGACTCCAAATATTGCAACCAAGCTAATAATTGCCAATGTAGCAAAACTTGAGAAAGAAGCCATTGGAATAAGCCTTTGGGTTTGTGTTTGTGTTTGTTTTGTTAAGTGAATTGAACTTAATTTTGGATGTGGAAGGAAGATTAAGTTCGAGTCTTTATATATAGTAAACTTTGTCTCACATTTTTTGTGAAAATCTCACTAGTTTAGGAGGTCACTTTAATTTGCTTTGAAAATAATGGTATTGTCAGAAATTGACATAAATGAGATAGGTTGGATTCATTTATATGCAAAGAAAATATAGAATACTTAAAGACATTTGCAATAGCTTTGTAGTTTAAGTTTCTATATTTCATTTAATCTTACTAAGACCTTACTTAATGAAACCTTGATGAATATAATTATATAAGGTATATAGTAGTCTTTGGATAAATAAATAATAATAAAAAGTAGGTGTAGTCTTAATTATTATTTACTGAATAATTCAAATGGACATGTGTTTTTTTAATTTAAATGTCTTAAATATTGTTAGAAAGAAAACCCATAAAACATAAATTATTTCAACGGCTAAATATGTATAGAAAAGTGAACCACAAAAATTGAAGAAGTGGATATGTATTTTCAAATTAGAGATGTGGGGAAATGATTTTATATAGTCTTTGGCAATGCCACTTGTAGCTTTTCACATGATTGTAATTTTTTGAATTACTCAATAAGTTATTAGAGTAGTTCATTAAACAAAATTTAAAAGAAACATGTAACTTTAAAAAAAAAAGAAAAATGTAACATTTGGAACTAATTTTTAGAATGCTACTTAAAGTAACATTAAAAAAATGAAAGAAACTTTCAATAACTCATCTTCCAATTTTACTATTCAAAATATTTAGAAATTTACATTACTCATCTCTCACTAAAAAACTATATTATTAATTATTAGTCACATTTTCAAATTTCAGTTAGTTCCAAAGTTAATTTTATCAATCACCTCTAGTTTAATACGTTACCTAATAATATTATTGACTTGAATAATGTGGTCTTGCATGAAGAATAGAAAAAAGTAAAAGAAATTAATATATAGTTAGAATCTCTATTCACTATTTGAATGTACCAAAATATTTAAAACTCTCTAATTAGATTAACTTTTAGACTTTATAACTAGTAACATTTGTTGGTGATGACTAATTCAGTCAACTAATTTAATTATGCAGCTGAGATTACGGTGCAATGCAGTTCAGACCTATTGTCACAATCAATAGCCCTTTCCATATTTTCTACATCTCTATATAGTGAGTTTGATTATCACCTTGCCTAAGAAAATTAGTATGCATAAGAGGATATGTAATGACCCATCACACATGTTTAACTTTTTAACGATGTTTAAGATGATAAAGATTAATCAAACTCGAATATGAGTCAGTCCAATTAATTTATTATATAGACAAATATTGTTATAAACTATAAGATAATAATAATCTAAATAATAACTAACAAGATAAATATATAAATTATAGATAAACTCAAATAAAATGAAATAACTAAATCCTAGATAGAATAATACTCTATCAATCTAATAAATATATATATCAATCCAAATATATGTAAGATGAGTTCATATCCTATGACACATGTTAATGTTACTAAAAATGATGACTTCATATGAGAAATTTTGATAATAAGTACATCCACCTAAACAAGTTGACTTGGAATAAATTTTGGGGATTAACTATACTTCTTCCACTTTGTTATATACTTTAACATTTTTTATAGCCTTTTGACTCTACTCATTTTACTTGTAGGTCATTTCTCAAGGATTATCTTTTAACAATGATTTAAACACCTTATATTCACATACAAGGGGGTTTAGTTGTGTATGTTATGAACATAAAGCAATTGCAGTAACAAACCATTAACTTTCTAATTTATTGAGAATCAATTAACTAAGCGATAATCAATTCACAACTCCATAACCAAAGTCTCTAACTAAGCAAAATTAACATAAGCATGAAATTGTTAACAAATTCACACGAATTAAGCATTCATGCACTAGACAGTTAATCAACTAAGTGACTATCAACTCACAAAACCTATTTTTAAACAATGGAATTAAGCAAACCACAATCAGAAATAGAATATAAGAAATCAATATAAAAGAAACTGAAATTGCATTAAGAACAAAACCTCAAGAGTTGTGAAACATTCTCAAATGAATTTAGTCTATAAGTTTAGCCTTCCATAGAAATTGAAGCAAACCAAAATTGGGGAAGAAATGAAATCCTAGTAGAGCAAAATGTAAGTGGAAACCGAAAATGTAAAGTGTGTTGTCATGGAATGAATGTGTCAACCGAATTCTAAAAAGTCCTAAAATACAATCTTCACTTCAACACATATCATCCACTTCTATAATATCCAAAATGTCATTGGTACCAAATATGATATGAAAATGATAATATATTTAATCAGACTAAATAACCCCAAATTAACTCATTTTAGGAATAATACTCTAATAAAGTCTAAAACATTAAACCATGTCAAACAATGTCAATTAGGCATCAAGAATCATTAATCATAGTAAAATAAGGTTATGAATAGTGTGTAATATATTGCTCATAAGTGGGATAGTTGGTTAATGGATAGGGGTTTCAGAGTCACCCTAGAGGGTGATGGTATTATCTTTTATTTTAAAGATCAAAGAAGGGATTTCAAAATTAGAGGTAATTCGATCAAGAGCGTGCAACCATTCGATGCTTAGAATAACATCGACACCTTAATTGGCAGTATATAAAGTGGGATGTGGAATAACTGATTTTGCAATCGGATAAGTGTGTTTGAACACAAACTCGTGCAGTAAATATGTGCTTCATTCCCTACCATAACTGGAAATTTAGGAGTGGGATCCACGTCCAATTGTAGGTAGTGTGTCAACTGGGGTTGAATGATATTATGAGAATTGTATGTGTCCACCAAAACTATGATTAGGTGGCCTGTGGTGGAGCCTTGAAATCACAGGGTTTTTGGGGGCGGTTGGCCTTCAAGAGCTTGTTTCGAAAGTTGAAAATGGATAAGCTCATCATTGATAAGCATTATTTTTTCCATAATAGGTTCTAAAGAGGATAATTGAGTTGCATATGTCATTTGTAAATCATCTACTAATAGCAGTAGAAAACTCATTTGTTAGCATTATGACCAGCATGCAATTTTTCGTCATAGTTATAACATAGACATTGGGCATGTCACTCTTGCATCTGAGTAGTAGTGAGGCGACAAATTGGTAATGTTGGTTGGTAGAGGGTGATGGGATTAGTGGGAAAATAGGAAAATGGGAGTAGTAGGGTGTGGTGTTGGAGGGTGTGTAGTCGGGGTAGTGGGGTTTGTGGGATGGAAATGTCTTGGCCATGAAGGTCTAGAGTCTTTTATTTTGGATTCCACCAGTTTTGCAAGGCCTAAGGCATCTGCAATGCGAGATGGCATAGCAAAGCCAGTTCAAGCCAAATTTCAGGGACAAGTCCAAATAGAAAACAGTTAAGAATTACCTCTGCTGATACCCAGATTTTGTTACCGAGTTTCTCGAACTACTATTGGCATTCTGCAACTGTGTCTGTTTGTCTAAGTTTGAATAACTCTACTTGGTGATTCTCTTAGTAAGATGGACCAAAACGAGTTTCCAAAGACCTTGTAAAACTATCTCAGTCTGTGATAGTAGAGTAGTGAAATGCCCATTAAAACTAGTTGAAGGCTTTATCTTTCATGTAAAATGAAATGAGACGTAAACGGTGGTGTGGTAGGACTTGGTATAACTAAAAAAATTGCTCAACCTAAAATAACTAGTCTAGTGGTTTAGAGCCATCAAATGGGTTGACTTGCAGCTTTCAGGATCTAGGTTGTGTTGGTGGTAAAGGCATTGTTTAAAGTTGGGACGAAGATAGGGGGATATAGTGGTTGAAGTGGTGGTACTAGGATAGTAGGGTTAGGATTTGAAATAATGGATGATTCAACAAGATTTGGGCTATATATGGGGGATCTAGTGGTTGAGGTGGGAGAGTAGAAATACCTACTAGTTTATCTATGATAGTGCAGGGAACTTTCACAAGAAGGCCTCATCATTCTCCTTGTTAGCAGGTTTGGGAGGCATGGTACTCTTGATGAAAACATAAAAATTGATAAGGAATGATGCTAAATGTAAGAAATTATAGCATAAGAAAAACTAGGCAATAAGAGAGAAAAATGTAAAATAATACTTAATTCATATCTTCCATATATTCTTGTGAGCAGTTTTAATACAGAAAGTTAAAGAATTGGGGAAACACTATTAGAATTGTGCTCAACACACAAGGCTCGTTCTTGAAATCAAAAGGATAATTAAAATATTTAATTTTACATAATATAATTGGGGATCCAACTAAACTGCTCGATACGAATGGGCCTAAGATTTGGGCTCCTGTCTAAATCATGAGTAGGATTAATCTTTGTCAAATTGTCATGAAAATAAAATGGCATTCCTCCTCATTTGTATCCATGAATATTGTATAAAGGCCCATAACAATTATTTAGACCAAAATTTTGAAGAAAAAACATTCCAAGGACCATGGATTAGAACAATATTGTCTAATAAATTGTCAAAATTTGATCTTACATATAACAAGGTTGGATAGTATATAAATGTCTCACAACTCAGAAGTTTTTTTTAATCTTTTGAACTCTTTCTATTTCTAAGGTATCAAACTTTGGTGTCTAGTAATGTAATCACTTGTAGATAGAAGTTGATGTATCATGAAACTGAAACATGTTTTTTGGTTTAGTCATCATCAGTGGCAAAGTAACGATCACCAAATTCTCCCAAGCCAGGGATAACACGAGAATTCTCATTTAATGATGCATCAATCTCTGATGTCACAAGCTTCATCATGGGAAATCTTTTGCATACTTCATGTATTCCCTGTGGTGCCTGATCATGCATTTTCATTTGTCATCAGTAATGTTATATTAATTCCACAACTTTTTCAACAACTTCCTTTCTAAATTTAAAGTTGTCCCGGAAGTTGTCGTCAATAGATGTTCGCCCAGAATGGAAATGGAAGAGCTTTAGAGCTATCTCACCAGTCATTAGTATATTTCATGACTCTCAAGTCTTCCATTCCCCTCCAAAAGTAAGGCTCTAGAACCATGAATTACATTGGTGAGATGACTCTAAAGTCTTCCGAATTGATGAATTACAAGCACGGGTAAGGCTATTACTTACTGCTATTAGATTTAGAAAGATGATATTGGATTCTGGTACACCCTTCTTGACTAGTAGAGAGATAGCCTTGACAGCAGAATTTCCTGATAATTAAAACTATTAGACACGAGGCTCTCACCTAATAGAGTATATGGAGGATAGATGCATGCAGCCTTATTCTCGTAAACAAATAGCCGTTATTTGCCAGTCACGAGGAAAACGACCTTGGCGTTTCCCCGAGGCTTATCCTCAATTAAAACTATTATATGGTGTGGTGTGTCAAACCTGTGGCCAGAACTGGATCAAGTAGCAACACATGACGGCTTGCAATGTCTTTTGGTAGCTTCTCATAGATTAACTGCATCACATTTGAGATTATAAGCTAAAAGCAGAAACAAGAGGAAAATGTATGTAGGATAATATAGTAGCCTATACAAACCTGTCTTCCATTTGTGCCTTGTCCATGAATAAGGATTTTACCTATTTTGATTCCCTTGCAACATGCTCTTAATGCATTTTCCATGCTTTCTCCACTGATTTAGAAGTTGAAGAAAAGTGATTTAAATAGAAAAAATTAATGAACAAGTATGATATGCTTCAAGGTTTAGACACCAAAAAATAAAGAGAAAAAAGGTGCAAAACTAAAGGTTTTAACTCATAAGGCTAAGCATGCAATATGCATCTCTAGTTAGTTTTAAACTAAGGTATGCAACACCAATAGGGCGTTGGTCTAGTGGTGTAAGGCCCCGCTAGATACTCAGTATCACCAAAAGGTCAAGAACTCGATTTCTGGGAGTGACGCTCGTTGGGAAATGCAGTCACGTATCCCGAAAGGAATTAGTTACGTACCCATAAGATGAGGAGATATCATTGGTAATACCAAAAAAATTATGGTATGCACTTGCAATATTGCGGTTTTGAGAGTGTTTGCAACCACAATTACTACTGTATCTGCTGCATTTTCCACAATTGGTGTATCATATCATGCAAGATATTTCATTGCAAACTTGAATAAAACACTTAAATTATGTACCTTCTAATCACTGATACTCCACAAAGCCTGCTACAGAAAATTACACCAGGGTATACACATCCTGCAGCCACAGGGTTAAACATAAGAATGCTTTACCATTTGTATTGGTAATATTAAAATGTACATTATAGGCGTCACAGAACCGGTTCCCAGCCGAAAATCAGGTCGTGACATACACGAATTTACCTACAGAAAATATATGATAGTGTGCCTTAAAGTTATTTACAACAAAGTCACCAAATATATGAGATAGTATAACCAAAAGTTTGTTAGAACCTGTTGGAGTTTTGACTTGTTTTTCAGTAAAAGGAAGGTGACCAAGCCCATGCTCAACAACCTTAAAAACAAGTACAATGTCATCATGCTTCAGATTCATGATCATTTTCAACATTACTTCTATCTACACAAACTTGTTTACCAGCCGAATAAGGCGGTCGGAGTAAAACACGAAGTCATGTTTTGTTGTTCTAACGTCGCGGATGAGGGTATGCATTCCCTTAATCTGAATACAAATAGAAATTTAGATTCAGATTATATATATATATATATGATCATCATCAACATCATAAACTTTATCTATATGGTTATGTAAAAGATAGAATATGACTAAGATTTTACCTGAAATGTTGCAAGCATTACAAAAATATTTGGATATATTTTACAAAGATCATGCTGGCCAAGCTTCATACGGATATTTTGCACAATCAAATCAATGGCAACTTCATTATCTCCGCCGCCCGGAATGATAATATCCGCATATTTTTTCGTTGGCAGTACAAATTCTTCGAAACTGAGCTTTACAAATCTGGAATACTGAAGATTTATTTGTTTAGTAATTAGTCAAAGGAAGAATCTAAGATAAGATAAAGAAAGTTTTCACTAACTTGATCTAAAACATTCTGAATGTTCCTGCCACGTTCAATAGCTAGACGTTGAATCCTCCGTGCAAGGCGCACATCCGAATCTACATTAGTATAGAGTGTTAACATTCTTCACATTAACTTGTTTCTGTTCTTTTACCAAGTATTGTCTGAATGCATAAGACAGCAATTCAGGATAACCAACCTTCATCAACAAATATCTTCATGTTCAAAAGATCGCGAACACGAGAATCATGAAGAACTAGTATCCCTTCGAAAACTATTATATCTGCAGGATTAACCTACAAGTGATCAAAAGAAAAAGGAATGTAAAGACCCTAAAGATTTTATCAACAAAATGCAGCTGAAATAAGCAAGGCTTTGATAAACACAGTATAAATACATCAATCTCATTATGAAATAAAGTTACACATTAATATTTTACAACTGAGGCAATTGATAAATATTGACTAAGAAATATCAAATACTTTATTAGAATATGTATGATCTTCAAAATGCAGATTAGTACCTTACATCCAGGTTCAGCTCTCTTATGCCGGTTAAAATCGTAATTCGGTATGGTAACAGCTTGTCCAAGTTTTAATTTCTCCATAGATGAAAGCATAAGCTCTGTATCAAAGGCATCTGAAAATTAAGGAAGGATCAATTGTACTTGTGTTAGATTTTCAAACATATTCAGCATCAAATTCTGTCTTTCATATGCTACACAAAGTAACAGAAAATGTCTATAATGTACTCACCAGGATGATCAAAGTTATATTCATGAACTTTCTGTACCATGTTGTCATTCAAAGAGTAGTAAAATGAGTCCTATAAAAAATCATGTGTTGAATAACAAAAAATTCCAGAATCAATTATTAACAGAGAAAATATATTTTTTTTGGGTAAGTAACTAATCTTTTTCGGGATGCGTGGCTGAATCACCCAACAATTGTCATCCCAAGAATTGAACATTTCTTTTGGTCTATTTGGGAATCCAGTATAGTCATACACTATTAGATTAACGTTTTGTTGGTATAGAAAAGAATTTATTTTTGGTTTAACCGAGGATATCCCTCAGCCTAGAGTTAAAGAAATAATCCCTTTTGGGATGTTGACTGAAACACCCAACAATTGTAGTCTCAGACTTGAATATTTGGGAATCCAGCATGCTTTAAACGACTCGAAAAAAGAATTTTAATATACATAAGATCAGAAATTAATTACTTGATTAATAAGAACAACATGTTGATCACGAAAATGGTTGTTTATCTTGTTGCACACTGATGTTTTCCCAGATGCAGTTCCACCAGCAACACCTGAAGAAAAAAAATCTGATTTTCTCAAAAACCCAAAATTGATTATGAAATTATAATACAAAAAGTTACTTACAAAACATTGGTTACCAATGAAAAATGGTTGCTTTGGTGTAGATGTAACATTAGAGGCATTAGATTGAAGCAAAACATTGTCCTTAATGTTTTGATTCAATAACAATGTAACATCTTTCTCTGAATTATTCATCTCTATTATTATTATTATTATAATTATCTATATCTATGATCTTTGCAATATATACAACACATTCACATGTACCTATGTACTTAGAGATCAAGACAACCCAACACTTTCGGCTAAGGTGCATTAATCACCTTTAGTCACTGCTAGTGTTATGGAAAATTTGTTACTCATAGATTAATCAACTTTAATTTATTTGATTAATACACCCTTTTTCACACTTAGAATTCACTTTATGTTTGTTGGTTATTTAGTTCTATTTAAAGAATGGTGTTATTAGTTGACTTGTTGTGCTAAGTAATGTATTTTCTTGTTAACTAGGGACAAATAATAAATGTGAATTTCATGAGTAATATAAGCAAAGCAAGAATATGTGAGTTTTAGGGACAAGGATATGATGTTTTAAAAAATGTCTCAAACCAATGAAAATATATCATATTAATTAAAATAATTAAATGTTTATTATTTTTTTGTTTTTGTTTCAGTATTACTGGTTTAAGACATCATTTGGGATGGCGAATCATTGTCCGAGTTTTATTAATATGTGAATAAGGGAGAGCTAGCTTTATCATGTTCCTCCAAAGAATGAATACGAGTGTTTATTTTATGGAGACAATTGTATTAAAGTCGAATAAAACCACTACCAACAATAATTATCACTTTACAGATATGTTTGATTTTAGGAATAATGTAATGTTATTGTTTAGTTATTATGAGATTGTAATTTGATAGCATAAAAAGGTCATATTAGAGATCCACATAATTAATGTCTTGTAAAAATATAATGGGGCCATTAATTGGACAATTAATGTAAATGCCTTTTTATAGAATGGACATCCAAAAATTATAATATTTTATAACAGATATTATGAACTTTAAAAATATTTATGTAATAAGATAATATCAAGTTAATGTACTATCTAGCTATATTGAGAGAGAAAAAATGTATATCTTTACTATGTAAGAGTTTATTTTATGCATATTATTACTCATTATTTATATTTAATCATCATCACTTTTTAGATATAAGTAATATAAAATGAATGATGAATGATATTGTAAATGTAACACCACAAATATTTTTCCAACTAATTTGCAAATAGATATATTTGTAAATAGTCAATCCCTAATTATTTGGTTAATCTTTATCATAATTATATCTCTAAGATTTTTGGATATACTAGGTGGTAATTCTTCATGAATTATATTAGCTATTTTTAGTAATTTAGGGATAAAACTGAATATTTATAGTGGAATAAAAATAACATTAGGTATTATTTTAAATTTTATTTTAATCTAATTTGTAACTATACGTTTAAGACCTAAAAGCAATCAGAAAAGAAAGAAAAAAAAAACTGATTGCCCACTCCTGCAAGTCTTGGTTAAGGCAGTAGATAGAAGGAAAAAAAATTGGTAAGTTCTCTCTTGTGTTCCCTTACAAACCAAAATATAAGATTTCTATACTGTGTTGATGTGTTTCACTGTGACTTAAAGTTATAGAAAATTCACTTTCCATCTTTGAAAAGTAACCGTAATTTGGGAGGCCCTCATTTTGTAAAGCTTTACAAATTTCAAGTGTGTCTCTTGTTTAATCACACGAGTATGAATCTGAACTTTGATGTTTCCAAACCAAATTTTACTCCTTTCATTTTTTACAAAACGGTGGGTACTGGCAATTTACCAAATAATTAATCAAGTTTGACAAATCTTGAACTTCTCCCTGTTAGTAAACCAACGTGGCTCTTTAGGAAATTTAGTATCATAAATTAAGATCATACTTATCCATAACTTTCAGGGGTGAGTTTTGTTAATGTCACTCATTATTATATTTTTGGGCTCTTTAATATCAATCCTTTTTCATTACAACCCCTTTCCTTTTATGTCATCCCATCTTATGCTTAAGTGAAATGAGTTAGTAAGATAATTAACATCCCTTTTTCACAATTTTCTTCACTGGCAGTGTCATGCATTTAAGGGACTTAGTTAATATTTTTAACTTAATGATAGTAAGAACATGTAATTATAAACTTACTTGAATTAAGTGATTGTTATCAAATATAAATTATTAGTCTATATTAAATTGTTTGCTAGTTGTAGATGTAGAATATAATTTAATTTGTTGTCTTGTTTGTTGTTGGCCTGTGTATAAGAGAAGATTCTAAAGTTGGAAGGAAGCAACAGGAGAACTAGTTTATTTACTGGACAAGGAGCTTGCGTAACCCCAGGTGAGGGAGAAGCATTAGATATAGTGGTATTAGAATCTAGCATTGGGGTCTCCAATGATACTCACTAGTTGGAGGATCCTTAGACTAAAATGATTAATGAGGAGTCAATTGTCGTGATTGTTATGGACTTTCTCATTTAGTCATTTTAGTTACGAATATTAAAATATTGTGTCTTGATTGAATGATTATATGTTTGATATTGATGACTTACTGATATGATTTTATACTATTATTAGACTACTATAATTAGTATTGAATGTCTATGTTTGACTTAACATGGTGATAGTGATCATGATTAAATTCATATGTGAATGAGAATTATTTGCAGATACTTGAGAGACTATGACTATTCACACACGTGAAAGTATAATGACCTTGGGACATTACCCATGTATTTTGATCATCAAGTTATGTCTTGAGCTCATCCTGAGGATATTTGTATGATAAAAATTGTATTGGGGCTGAGACCACTAACTTAGGTGATGTTATTGGAAATTGAAATTGAGATAATATTGATAAAAAGACTTAGTGGACTAACTTTGAGCAGTGCGCATACATCATCGCATTTTTAGTTGGAGTTGGAGAAAATGGAAAGATACGATGATAGCAATATCATTGGGAATTGGATAGGGGCGGCAATGACGGTGACTCGTCAAGAAGCCTTGAGGGATTACTTAGGTGGGATGATCCAGTGAGGGTCCGGTCTTATAAACCGTATGACCAGGATAGTCTTACATGCAAACTAAGTAGTTTCTGACACCCCCTTGCGCATTTCATGATCGGTAGAGAGGAATCCTGAAACGGACTGGGCTTACCACGTAAGCACCTCTGATAGAGGTAATTGGAAAACAATTGATATTGTTACTTGCCGTTGTTAAGGATATCTGTACTCCCGGTTGCTTTCCCACTAGGGTCTTGGCCTTCGGGCAATTGATGGTGATTGGTTGGTGGAATTGCATGAGCATAACATGAGAGATTATTTAATTGTGGTGTATATATTTCAATGACTAATACACTAACATCATTATCTATGTTGTTTGTTTGTATGTATGAATGAATTGTAGGTGGAGCAGCTGAGTAGCTTATTGACGATTTAAAGTAGTGTAATTTACCTATGACTCTTGAAGGCCCTTAGCTTTATTTTGTTTAATTGTATTAGTACTCTTATACTCTGGTAGGATTACTTGGTGATACATCTACACTTTCTTGGTATTTTAACATGATGTTGATTTTATTGGAAAAGACAATATCTAATATTATCTTGGGAGACAATGGTTTAATATACTTAGGGAGTTTACTTACTACACATTTTATGAGAATTAAGAATAATCATAAAACCTCTTTGACAAATTTCTTTTATCTTGAATATCATATAGTAAATTATACCTTGAAATTATATATCTTACTATGTTCAAATTGGGGTGTTACAGTAAAAATGTATAAAAGTTTAAACTCGTAATACATAGATATTATAATCTTATGTTAATAGATAAGTTTAATATTTATGTGTTGAAATGTAAAGAATTTACTAGTTCATTATAGCATTCATCTTTTCATGTGTATCAATTTTATTTAAACAATTATTCGTTCCCAAATTCTTCCTATAACTCAACATCTTTCATTAATCAACTAGGAAAACAAATATTTAAGAGAGAAAAATATATGGTTAATATATGAGTTTTATACATTATCAATGTATTATCCACCATTTACGTTTAATTATTATTGACTTTTAAAAAAATATAAATAAAATTTGAATAATGTATATAAATCATAGAGTGACCAGTGTATATATATTAAATTCATAATTTAATGCATCATTCATTAATTATCAATTGCATATTTCAGTCTTTAAATAATTACCATAGCTTTAATTTAAGACAATGTGTTTCTACCCAAAAAAATTAGAACAATGTGTTTTATAAAATTTACCAACATTTTGGATTATTGTCATATATTCTTAATAGGCCAAATTATTCTGTTTGGTCCATACATTTTGATTTTCTTATATTGTCTCTACACTTGTTTATCTCACTTTACTCCCTCAAGTCCATTTTATTTGAGTTAGTATATCATATTTTTGTAACTCGTTCAAATAAACAAATTAAACTTAGCCATCTTTTCATTTCATTTCAGAAGTTTACAAGTCAAGTCTGAATTTCAAGTTACCAGATCAATTCATTTGCACCCTTAGATCAAACCATAGTATCCCAATTTTTATCTTTAAACTGAGTTTAATAAAATGGCCATGTAATAATACTACTACAGTGTAAAAAACATATGTCTAGTGGTAGAATACTACCCTGTCATGGTACAAACCCGGGTTCGTTTCTCGGCTGGTGCAAAACATTCTACCTAGTGGGATAAAAGCCAAACCCAGGTTTGTTTCTCAACTGGTGGGAAACATTTCACCTTGTCAGATAAAGCTTTGATTATTGTTGTAGTATAAAAAACATATATGCACCCTTGACTAAATTAAGAAGTTTACTGAAAAAGCAGGCTATTGAAAAAAAATGTATAGCATACTGAAATCTTGAAGTAAGGGTTTAAACTCTGAAAACAAAATCCTTTCTTGCGGCCTAGAATAAGGTTGTATACATCTATCATCCCTAAATCCGACATAGGCTCGGGCACATATCACCTTTTAATGTAAAAACTTAAAAATTATCCTACTGTCAATACTATTAAATCGAATGGTTGAAAATTGTATATTTGGCATTATATAAGAACCTCAAAACTGTGGCTAATCATGTATATAATACATTCTTGCAAGTAATATTGGTGCTATAAAAAAATAAAAACCTGGTATTGAACAAGTTCATAATGGTAGTTAACACCACAGGCCACAGCAAATCATTTCCTTAGTGGATATTAACAACTGTAGAGTCAAATTTGTCCCAAAAACACCTTTGAGATTAGATCTATACATGAAATTTAGTGTTATACAAAAGTTAAATGACAAGTCTAAGATATATACTCTGTAGAGAATGGGAGTGCCAGAAATAGAAACACAAAAGGATTAGATACAGAGTTGTATCCTCCAAATCAGTTGCAACACCCACCTTTTGCAGCAACAGCTCCATCTCTTGCACCAGATTGACCTTGGGAACGTCCATAACCAACCTTTATACCGAATGACTGCAATAAAATCATAGATTTAATGTTAAATTTAGCCAAAGGGGGAGATAAAAATGTAGGAAGATTTCCCTTTTTTATTATCATCATCTTCTATATTAAAAAAGTCATGCTTCCGCTACCATTAACTCATTTTCTGAAACCAAACCATGAGTAACACAGTAAATCTCATGATGATTCTTACAACCGCGAGTGAAAACATCAAATCCAAATATCACATGGACACTTGGACAGGTCATTCAGTAATGACAGTAAAACAAGATGAAAACATTGGTTCTTGAACAAAATTGAAAGAATTGATGTTCATGACATGTATTATGATTTTGATATCTTGAATTGTAAACCTGATGCATATTGATATGGGAATAATAATGACTGAAGTCCAAGATATCGTCACAACAAACTAACGACTAATTTTTATATGAACTTGGCAGCAAATAATTACCTCGTTGGACACATCAAAGACGCCTTCCTGGATATTCTGAAGAATCTTTGCAGCAGTCCTTATAAAAGCCTGGCAAATATGAATCAAGTTACTTTTGATGGTGATGAAAAATTACCATATCATTGATGTATGATGTAGTATGAATTTAGATTTCATAGTCTTGCCAGCTATTGATTGAGATAAATCACCTCTTCCACATTTTGAGCTGTCCTGGCAGAAGCCTCCAAGAATAGAAGTCCATTTTCCTTCGCAAATTGCTCACCCTCCTCTTTGCTCACTGCCCTTCGGTGAGACAGATCGCACTTGTTCCCTATGAGCATGATCGTCATGTTAGGATTGGCATGTTGTCGGGCATCTTCCAGCCAACTTGCTAAATGATTAAATGTTTCTCTCCTGGTCAACAAAAAGCACTTCTGCTTTTCAGCTCGAGGCAGGATTAGGAAAATGGACTAGTCTCGAGAGTCAAGATTTAACCCGCATGCCACCACATACAGAAAAACACAAGAAAGGGGAGAGGGGATTGGAAATAATAATTTGTTTTGTGGAACAAAATTGTAAACTGTGAGGACCCCACAGCACATGAGAGAGGGGGCACCACGAGTTGCAACCAGCTAGAGTTCCTTGGGTGAGGTATTGGAAGGACGAAAACCATATATAGTAGTTTAAAGTTCGAAAATAATCTGAGACACCGATGTCCTGGATCCTAGTTCAAAAGAGTGAAAACTTAAAATAGGGTATTAAACAAGAACAAAGTGAAGGAAACAATAAAGCTTCTGCTGTTAAATGTAAAGACATAACAGCACAATACAAAGCATGTAAAATATATTGGATGCATTGTTAACATTTTATATCACTAGGGATTTCACAAAAGTGGTAAATACAATCAAAATAGGTGCATGTAGAAGGGTGATATAAAGTCTGGCATTGTTTTCAAGATGCAAACCATAAGCTCAATGTGAAAGTGACAATAACAATACCAACCTCGTAAAGTTGATATCATTGTGTCAAATATATGATGCTCACCTTAATTAGAAATTCCTCTGTAGTAAGATCTAGTGATGGATCTGAAAGACTCTTGCCCAGCCTACAGATAAACAAGGTATCCCGAGTTAGTACTAATATAGTATTGAAGTTTAATGGGTCGAGAATGAACGGTGAGCATGCGAGCTCCAAATTCAACACCAATGGTGAGATCATGAACCGGTTGGAACCTTTTATCGGTGAATTGGAGGAGCAGACATGAAGAAGAAGAAGAAGAAACCTGTGTCGCCGATGATGATGTACTTGAAGAGATAATCGTAAGACATGGTGGAGAAAGAAACGACGCCGTGTGGAGAGGAAGCAAACAAGTGAGAGAGTGGTGAGTTGAAGAATGAAGATATAGCAGAAATATGTTGTCATATCAATTCAAATTCATTCCAAAAGTGATAGGTAGGGGTTATTTTCGACTATAAATTCATCCCACATTTATTATGAACAACAAAACAACTATAAATTCTTATAAAAATAATAATTAAGGAATTAATCTTGTTTATATCTAAATCAATCAAAAAATCAAATTTGGAAGTTTTTTTGGGATAATTTTCTATTGCTATTTTATATCATTTTGATTTGTTTTTTATTCAACAAATCAATTTGAATTGGAGTTTGGATAGATTTATAAAACAAAAGTGAACTTTTCAAATGATATATTTTGTATATTTAGTATTAGTCTATATTTCCTTTTATTAGGATTAGGATAAGTTATTTTACATGAATGAATTAGATAAATTTGTATTTGGATTATAATGAATAAAAAGTCATTAATTAATCTATGTAAATCTATTAAATAATATTTTAAATTATTCAATCTATTTATATCTTAACTTAATGAATGAATTTCAATTTATTTATATATCCTAACTTAATAGATATTCAATCCATTTGACCTTTTCAATTAACTAAAAACAATTTTTAAGACAACTATTCTTTTAGAAAAACACTGTTTGAACAATTTTTCAAGATTTTTTTTTGAAGTTCATTTTTGTTTTAAATTTTTGAAGAATAATTTTAAAAAATAAAATGCTTTTGATCTTTTTAAGAATATGAACGATTATTAGAAATTAATTTAATAAAAACTCAAAGTGAAAATAAAAAGCACATACAAGAAAGTAAAAGTTGAAATAGTGAGGGAAACTTAAAAAAAACATACAACTTATGAATGTTCTTTTCTTGTGATTGATTATTCATCCAAGTAGATATACCTGTAAATATGGATTGGATATAATGGAAGAATTAAAATCCATCTATTATGGAAACTATCTAATGGATTATATAGAATTAAATCTAACGAATTTAGTTTGCTTTGATAATTTTACTCGTGTTATTAAACTCGGACCCGTTGATGATTCGGCCAGGGTACTAAGTCAATGAGTCATTAGTTCAACTAGTGGGTCAATAGTTGGACAGGTTAACTCGGTTTGCATTAAAAATTCTAAAAAATTCATAATACGTAACACTATTTAATAATGGTATACTCAAAATTTAAAAACATTATCATGCCTAATTAAACAATAAACAAAGAACATTTTACTACCATAAAATGATACAAGTAAGTTGATAACATCATAAAAAACATAGGAAATATGTTTTAACTACAACAAAAACTTACAATAAGTTTAAAATTTAATTAAACAATGAAGATTTTGTTATAATGTAAACTAACAAATGACAAACATAACTACAAATAAGTTAAAAATACTTGTTTTTCACTTAAAAATGACATCAATTTGGCTGTTTAAAAAAATATATTTTTTTTTGATTGACTCGGCCGGTTTAACCGGTCCGACCACTTGAGTCACTAGTTTTAGGCTTAAACTGACAGAGTCATCTCGATTTAATGCAAAATCGGTTAAATGAGATACTCAAGCTGGTTAAATGTCCAGTTTATGGTTGAACCAATTGGACCAACCGGTTCAAGTCGAGTTTTATAACACTGATTTTAACACTAACTCTACCATAAAACAATTCATCATATTATTTATATTGCAATTTATAGTATAAATTTATTATATCAAATAAATATGTCTCTCTCAAGAATAATAATATATATTGAGAATAATGTATCTCCTTATATCATGAGATGATTTATCTCCTTTAGCCAGTAAAAATATGACATGTGTGCTATTTTGTTTATTTTTAAAAATATTTTTATAGAAAATGATGAAACATGTCATGATTTCAGGAGATAACTTATCTTCTTATACCCTGATACTCCATTCCCTTTAAATAAAATAAAAATATAAAAGTAGAATTTTCTCATATTATATTATGTTGAAAAAACATGTTTGTATATATATACAATTATTTTTAACCACATGTATGTGTTACTTCACGTGGCACGGGGACACAACTACGTTCACTTAAGCGATAAGCGAATTCGAAACATATAAGGAAATCCAAGGGTATTTTCGGAAACACAAAAAGCTTCTCCTTCAGTATAAATATCACATAACCCTAACGATTTTTATTCCATTCTGTTTCTCTTCATTCCTATTCTTCAGTCTCTGTTCTTGCGGCTGAAAATTCTCAACGTGTTTTTCAATCTTCGATTCTTCTTTAGGTATCAAACATCTTTCGTATTCTTCGATCTATGTCTTTTGTTTTATTTTCGTGTTTGTTTTTTTGTTTATTATTCGCTGTTTTATGAATGTCAGAGTTTGTTTTGTGTTTTTTTCATGCTTATGATTAGATTTGTGTTTATAATCATGGATTATTGAATTTTTGGTTATTTCGTGTTTGAATATGCGTTTTGTATTCGCAGATCTAATGGTTTTGTTTTGGAAATTGAATCAGTTTGAGAAGTTATGGTGTTTAAGATGTTTTGAATGTTAAATTGTTTTTATAAACGATGATTCAGAGTTTTTTTTCGAATGAATTTTTTTTTTAAGTTCGCTTGTTTATTTTGAAGTTTTTTTGTCTGTGTTGATTTATGCTAATATTTGCTATACTAATAGATTATTTTTATTTCTCAGAAACTTTAGGTTGTTTTTCTCCCATGATATATGATGTTAAGATATTATATTAAGTTTGCTTAATCCTATTTATTGGATTTATAAATTACGAAAAATATGGAATTGATTGCATGAACATTTTTTATTTTGAATTTAATATTTGTTTATTGAGTGCTTAATTTATTTTTACTTTTTTTATTATTTCAAAACAAATTGGGTGGATCCTGTATTTTAGGATGTGATAACTTTTGATGTCATAGATTTTATTTATCGGTCCTGAACATTTTTTATTTCAATATAACATTTGTTTGTTAAGCAAAATTGTTGTTCTTAATTCTTTTCGATTGCCGTTTTATTCACTGTAAAGTGATTACTTTGAATCTCTTATTTTTCATTTTATTGTTTTGTGAGTAAAATTGTATCCAAAAGATTTCTTTAGAGCTTAATTATTTATGCTTTCATTTAATTAAAAACCACATGGTCTTTTGTTTTGAATATTCTGTTATTGTCAATTAACTTTGTAGGAATATGTATCTTTTTATTTTGGTCATGCATGTCATTATTTTTGTTATTTAACGTGAGTTCTGACTTGCTGATCTTTTGATTTATTCCAGCTTAAGACATCATGGGAAAAGAGAAGGTTCATATTAACATTGTCGTCATTGGACATGTCGACTCTGGGAAATCAACTACCACTGGCCACTTGATCTACAAGCTTGGAGGTATTGACAAGCGTGTTATTGAGAGGTTCGAGAAGGAAGCTGCTGAGATGAACAAGAGGTCATTCAAGTATGCCTGGGTGCTTGACAAACTAAAGGCTGAGCGTGAAAGAGGAATTACCATCGATATTGCTTTGTGGAAGTTTGAAACCACCAAGTACTACTGCACTGTCATTGATGCACCTGGACATCGTGATTTTATCAAGAACATGATCACAGGAACATCACAGGCTGACTGTGCTGTCCTCATTATTGATTCCACCACTGGTGGTTTTGAAGCTGGTATTTCCAAGGATGGACAGACCCGTGAGCATGCTCTGCTTGCTTTCACTCTTGGAGTCAAGCAAATGATCTGTTGCTGTAACAAGGTATATAAATCTAGGTTGTCTTAATAGTTGTTATGTAATTTAATTATTTCTGAAGACAAGTGGTATATTTTTTGACTTGTTAACATTTTCTGTCAATTGTTATTATTTATTTAGATGAAGTACATGGATATTGACTTATGTTATAATCTTTTGTAACAGATGGATGCCACTACCCCCAAGTACTCTAAGGCCAGGTACGATGAAATTGTCAAGGAAGTTTCTTCCTACCTGAAGAAGGTTGGTTACAACCCTGACAAAATTCCATTTGTGCCAATCTCTGGTTTTGAGGGTGACAACATGATTGAGAGATCCACCAACCTTGACTGGTACAAGGGACCAACTCTACTTGAGGCTCTTGACCAGATCAATGAGCCCAAGAGACCCACAGACAAGCCCCTCAGGCTTCCATTGCAAGATGTCTACAAGATCGGTGGTATTGGAACTGTGCCAGTTGGACGTGTTGAAACTGGTGTTGTGAAGCCTGGTATGTTGGTGACTTTTGGCCCCACTGGATTGACAACTGAAGTTAAGTCTGTGGAGATGCACCACGAGGCTCTCCAAGAAGCTCTTCCAGGAGACAACGTTGGATTCAATGTTAAGAATGTTGCAGTCAAGGATCTCAAGCGTGGTTTTGTTGCCTCAAACTCAAAGGATGACCCTGCCAAGGAAGCTGCTAACTTCACATCCCAAGTCATTATCATGAACCATCCTGGCCAGATTGGAAATGGATATGCACCAGTTCTTGATTGCCACACTTCTCACATTGCTGTTAAGTTTGGTGAACTTTTGACCAAGATTGACAGGCGATCTGGTAAGGAGCTCGAGAAGGAGCCCAAGTTTTTGAAGAATGGTGATGCAGGTATGGTTAAGATGATTCCCACCAAGCCCATGGTTGTCGAGACTTTCTCCGAGTATCCTCCTCTTGGTCGTTTTGCTGTGAGGGACATGCGTCAAACTGTTGCTGTTGGTGTCATCAAGAGTGTGGAGAAGAAGGACCCATCCGGAGCCAAGGTCACCAAGGCTGCAGCTAAGAAGAAATGATTGAATCCCCTTCTACTCATGCCTGTAGCTGTGACCATGATCATGGTCACACTCACAGAAAACTGTTGTTCCTTTATAGTATTACCCTTACAGAGTCCTAGGTGTTTGTTTTACCAGTTACATTTTCAAGTTTCTGCCGATTTCTTGAGTCATAGTTTTCAAAACTGGGTTCTTGATCGGCGGTGGACAATTTTCATGCTATTTATGTTTTTTAGTACTGTTTTTGCTTGAAGTTGAAGAGTTTGTCAATTCCATTTTCACATTAAAGTTTTGATGTTCAGGGAATTTTGGTTGATCTTTCATTATATACAGTTTTGTGAAATGTTTATCTTATACCCTTTATGTGATTTTAGTTGAAGTACTGTGGTTTATGTTGTGGGCTTGAATTGGACATTGTTTTCAAAATGTCTTGTGGATCTGCTTTTCTTTTCTTTTCTACAGATCACGAAACATGCTCCATCCCCAATAGTAATGAGTTTTTTCATATCAACTTTTATATTTTTCACATTTAACACACTCTTGATTAATATTTCATTTCATCTTACTAGCTCTCGGAAGTTTTTATGATAAACAACACGACATATCTCACTTTTTTTTATATTTTACAAATTTTTATCTCTAGTACATAGCAACCTACAATCGAATTATTTAGAATAGACACGTCCATAAATCACATTGTAAGTTTATAAATCGGTTTCTATAGTTTGCTTTCTTTTCTTACTTCACTATAATTTTAGCTACTCAATTAATATTTTACTTCATCTCGATCTTTCTAAAAAACTTATTAAAATAACATACCCACACTATTATATTTGTCCCATCATTTTCAAACTTTTTCTCTTGCTACCACCGTAAAAATAAGAGCCATTGCTTATACAAGCAAATGTTCTTGTAGAAGCAATTTGCTCCATTCGTGAACAACCTTGGCACATGTTATTAGAGCATCTCCATATTCTTATGTTCCCTTCTTGTTATGTTCTTAGTCATCAAATAAGTTCCATACATAATGTTTGATATGCTCTTATAAGCTTAAGAACCCCACAACTAAGGGGTAGGGGCTCCTATTGGAGTTAAGCAATGAGCAAAGTCAACCTATGTCAATGGTTTTGGCCATGTTTTTTTTAATGGTGACTAACTTGCGAATTACAAGTTAGTTTGCTTCCAAGCGAACTGATTTTTTAGCTATTGGATGAATGGTCCATAATCTCATCCCTCAAAATCGTGATCAACTATTGTTGTTGTTTAGAAGTCGTGATATTAAAGAATGACTTATATGAGGCATTTGGTTTTTAGAAGTTGTGATAATAAGACACGACTTCTATTAGACATTTTGTCGCAACTCAAAAGTCGTGATACCAAAATACGACTTATGTGGGAAGTTAGGTTGGCATAGAACGACTTCTATACTGACTAGAAGTCGTTATAGGCTATCTAGAAGTTGTGATATGTCATCACGACTTCAATACTGACCAAAAGTTGTATTACACCAACATGACTTCCATTAAAGAAGTTGTTATGTATCATCACGACTTTCGTTCAAAAGTCGTTATGTGTCATCACCACTTCTATACTAACTAGAAGTTGTATTACATCATCACAACTTTCATTCAAAAGTCATTATGTGTGTCACAACCTTTATACCGACGTAAGTTGAATTACTTCACCACAACTTCTATATTGAAGTTATATAATATTACTAGAGATGGCAAAACAGATATTGCCGGCGAGCGTGCCCACATAGCCCGCATTTTTTTGCGGGTATGGCATACAAATTTTGCCCATTTGCCTGTTTCGCCCAACCCTTTTTGCTCGCTAAGTTTGCGGATATTTCCGTTGGGCATGCGGGCGACCCATAAACATAATTTAAGGAAAAGATAAGAAAATTTTAAATAAGTTATAATGTAATGTGATTTTTAATCCCTAAAAAATTGTAATCTAATGTGATTTGTTAAACTTCATATAGAATATCAAAAAAATTATTAATTTTTTATATTTAACTACTTTATTTAATTTCATTTCATTTATTATATGAATTTTTTTTTTTTTTAATTATTCAACCATGCCTGTGGGCCGCCCACAAGCCCGTTAGCCCGTTTTAAAACGAGCAGAGTATTGAATTTTGTTCGTTAACCAATGCGGACATGCCCACACCCGCTTAAATTTTTGCGGGCGTGGGCTAAACGAGCCCAACTGTCCGTTTTGCTATCTCTAAAGATTACCATGACTTCTAAATGGTGCACAAAACGATATTCCGTAACTAATTTTTTTCATCCAACAACTATAAAGTGGTTTGTTTCCAACCGAACTAATGGGCAGTTTGCATATTAGCTTTGGTTATTCTGTTTCATATGTATTAATAATGTATTTTTGAAAAAAAATGGGAGATTTAACAACACAATTAGTGTAAAAACAAACTATTTTGAAATAAAACAAATTTTTCTACAAGGAATGAATGTTATCAAGTAAATTCACATTGTTCAATATAATATGTCTAGAAATGAAAGCCCAGTACAAATAAATTATAAAATATTAACAAAAGATCCTACTTACATTTTCCTATTTTTCAATTCAGTGTTGGAATAAAAATCACAAAGTTCAAAGCTCTTGAGTAGTTATTTTAGAATTAGATGCAAGAAGTTCATTGCTTAAAATACTACAACATTTTGAATAAAGGCAATTAATCATGTACTATTTCTCTAGGGATCTTTTTAGTTGGTATCCTAGCACGTAGTAAACATTTAAAAAATTTTTATTATGAAAAAATATTTAAATTTGTAATTTTCAAAATGAATATTTTATTCTTTTATTGTTTAAGTGCTTTATCATACCTATTAAAATTGTCTGTGTTATAATTGTACTTATTATTATTAGAAATATTTTCGAAAAAACTAATATTGATATATTATCTGTAATTTTTTTCATGAAAAATTATATATTCTTCTACTATATGTTCATATTAATCCTTCTACCTATAAGAAAATAATATAGGGTATAAAAATATACTTTATTTATTAATAATTTATTTACAAGTGACATGTATCACTTTCTTATAGGTAGGAGTATATAAAATTACTCTTTTTGAAATAATTGGCATGATAATCATGTGCTTTTAATAACTTAACAAATATTGTAATTACTTGACTTGACTCTTATTGCTAAAAGGACCGAAAATGTCAGTCGAATCCATATTTGTCAAGACTAATCTGTTTTGTTTTTTTAAAACACACATTTATAACTAACACAATTACAATTTCAAAAATAAATAATTATCACGCCTTATAAATGTCTTTTAAAAAAAAATCACAAACACAAAGTTCACAATCTCACAATAACATACTGTTTTAGTTTAAAACTTATAAGTTCTAAACGATACACCAACACTACATTAAACTTTTAGACATCTAGTTCATAATAAAGTTTCTAACTCTTAAGTTTTAAACATTAGATGCTCTGTTGGAAGAAGATATCTTCACTTTTCTATTCTATCAACATCTTTTAGATCTTCTTCAACATCATCTACATTATTATTAGAAAAATTAAATGATAAATACATTTTTGATCCAGGGTTCATGAAATTTTCATAAGTATATTCCCGTTGATGAAATTTAATGTATTTAAATTATGATTACATTCTTGATCCTTGGTTTTATAACAAAATGAAAATCATTAGAATAAATAAGTTGATCATGAGTTGCCATGAAGAGGTACCATAGACAATTATCTTCAGTTAGATGGGTCCACATGCCTTGTTGAAAATTAAACTTTAATGGAAACAAATGCATAAGATGGAACATGATCTATCTCTCTAGTATGATATTCTTATTTGACAAAAAAAGATACACATTTATGAAAGTCATATTAAAGTTCTAATACTATATTTTACTAAGCATGGTACTAAATATATGACGCATCTAATATTTAAAAATGGTCATAACAAAAGTGATCATAATGCATCTCAACCCTTGACACCAACTCGTGAATTGAGCAAAGGTACATACTTTCTTTACTAACCACAATCATGTATTTCTCTTTTACTGAAATTATTAGATAACATGGAAACCTAAGGACATGGGTTGCAATACTGGCCAGCCTGACTCGTTTTTGGCCCACCAAAATATAGGTTGGCCCGACCCGGCCCTTATTGCTAAAAGGCTCAAATCCCCAGCTCGACCTATTAAAATGCCAACCCAAACAGGTTGGTTCGTCGGACCAAGCCCATATTGTCATCTCTAATTAAGTATATATAATTAGATTAGAGCAAACTTTATGACCATTTGTAGATATATTTATATATTATTTTTTGATGAGATCATTTCCTACATTCCTTAATCAAAGTGATTTTTATGTATATTGGACAAGAAGTAATTATTAAATATACCAAGTTTAAAACCCTTTAGGAAAGAAAATAGCCAATTCTCGATTTACTTTAAGAAAAATGACTACTATTGTTAGGAAATTTTAATACTTATTACACGGGGAAGGATATTTTGGACAAAATTTTACGTTAAAACTGAATTGTTTAATTTAATCTTTATATTTTATTTGAGTTTAGGATCGATAAAGTATAACATTAATCACATAAATAGATTTAGATATTAATATTTTGTCAATAAACAAGATTCTTGATAAAAACATTATAGCATTGTCTTATTCTTATAGTTGATCTCATTTATTATTATTAAGACTTGATTATTTTTGTTGAATTAGAAAACAAGGTTGTAATATGGTTAACATTTTTGTAGTACATGTAGAAATAAGAAAGGGAAAGTAATAGATATAAAGATAATTTTACTTATTTTAATATATTGTAAACTTCTTAAATTTGACTCATTCAGATGATATTCGTATTATACCCGATTAAACTCTATGTTATTTCAAAGAACACAATATATTTTTTAATGAAAGTATATATTATTCATGTTTTAAAAAGAAATAGTATTCTCATAGATTTTATTAAGATTTTCCCATTTAAATAATATTGATGATACATTAATCATTTAAAATTAAATGAATTTATTTCAAGTCAATATTAGTGAAACCATTAATCCTAAAACATGTAATAATTTTTTATTCTTTTGATGTTACTATCATTGATGATGTATTAATGATATAAAATTAAATGAATTCTTGATTTTTCAAAACTACAATAAAATGTATTTGGACCATTAGTCCAACACCATATTATATCTTTCTACTCTTTTGATTTTTTTTACTAAACATGGATTCACAAATCTAATTCACCATGAAAAGATATATATAACAATAGTGTAGAAATTTTATATATTTTTAGTGTATATTCACCATTCATTTTTTACCATAATTGATTATTCAAAAAGAGCAATACAAATGAATAGTAAAAATATATTGATTACGTATAAATCTTTACATTAACAATACATAAATATTACATTGTTTTCTCTTTCCCTCTCTAGTCATGTATATGTATATATAGATTCTCTTAACAACATTTTAACTCCTCCACCCCTTTACACTTGAAACACTCTTCTTCTCAGTGTCATACTCAACATAGAGAAAAACTTGTATAAAAACATATACAACTTTGATTTCCTCTTGCTTCTTTCCATTGCAACTTCAAAAGATGTTTTCTTGGGGCACACTCAAAACCCATCAAACTAATCCCGACCCAAAACCAAAATCTTATAATCCAACAAGTTGTTGTTTCTTTTCTAGGCTTTGGTTGAGTCCTGCTTATAAGATTGATGGTAGCAAGAAGCATTATAAGAGAATGTTTGGAACAATGAAACTTCCATTGCAAATGGAGTTGAGTGACATGAAAATGAAACAAGAACGACCATGATTGAGAAAGTTGTTCACAACTTATCTACTTGGAGATGATTTTAACATTGTACACCAAATTATTTGACAAAAATTCCCTATTTGTATTTAATGTGAAATATATCTTACACTTTATTTAGTTTAGATTTTTTTTATTCTTCACCAATTAGATCAATCTCCTTCCAATGATTCAATCTAGTATTTGAGTTTGAGAGTTTTTTTTATAGATGGAAAAAAAGTCAATCTAAAAAATTAAATAAAGAGTAAATTACAATGATATCCCTTAAGTTTTAATGAATTATATAAATTACTTATCATTTTTGCCCCTATATAAGTCATTTCTAATTTATAATATACATTACAATCAATATTTCTACAAGAGAACCATCTACTTTTATACTATTTGAAATTATTTCTATAATATATCATGTTTTATTTAATTTAATCAAGTTGATCAGTATCAGATTTTTATAATAATTTGATTAAAATCGAGGATGTTCGTGTAACTTAGTGTTAAATGAATAAACATAACCAACGGACATTGGTTCAAGTGATACATGCATTCCCCTTAAGCCTCCGGTGAGAATAGAAAGGAAAAAAAAAGATTAAACAGAAAACCCAACCTTGGTTCGATTCATCTTCAATGGCTTCGGCGCTTCAAAAACTAGTGAGAAAACTACCATCAACACCAACAAGATTCATCACTTCCCTTCACCCTTCATCGCAACCACCGAATCCCTTTAACCCCATCATTCATCTTCATCCAGAATCTCACTCTCTCATTCCACCAACTGAAACCCCAGATCAATCCAATGCTTCAACCATAATTTTTCCCAGTTTCCCTTTTGGGTTTTCTTCAAAACCCATTTTTGATAGTGGGTTTTGCTCCCCTGAGGTAAAGGAAGAAGGATTGGAAGATTCGAGAACCATTTGGGCTGATAGTGTGAAGAAGAAGCGGAAGAAGAAGATGAACAAGCATAAGTATCAGAAACTTAGGAAGCGTATGAGGAGACAAACTTAGGTTATGATTTAATGATATGTTTTATTTAGTGAAATCAAAATGCATTGAATTTAATGAAGTAGTTTTTTTTTTCTTTCTGATTTTGATTTTTTTTATAAATGGGGGAAAATGTGTTTTAAATTATGTGAATGTTCACTTGAATCATGTAATAACTTATTTAGGGTCCTATTGTTTTGGATTTTTTGTTGTGACAAAGTATGGATCTTGTTGGGATTCAATGTTGACTGTTGTGGTCATAATAAGTTAATAACAATGTTGTTGTTTTTGCTTTTGCTTGATATTTTGTAAATTCGTAGTTTCGGAGACGAGTAAGGATAATGTTTTTAAATGTGGCTTATGGGAATGAAACAAAAATGTTATGCAGTTAGTCCATAGGTCTTTGCAGAATCTTGTGTTTATTATGGAACAACCTAGGCACCAAATTGAACAGAAAGGCCTTTGCGATAGATTCTTTGTTTTCTAAACTTTAATGGATGAAATGTATTGCGTTGTTTTTCGTTTTGGCAAGGCGTGAATGCGGTTTTATGATTATGTCGAATATAGAGGGGAATAATATTTAGTTGGACATCTGTACTAGGATGAAGTTTGTTTGTGCTGTATGATTGCACCTTAAGTTTCAACTTTGACTTATATATGCAAAAACATCACAGCACACGACCTATTATTTGTGCTTTATGACTGCACCTGAAATTCAATTTTTCATTTGTGATTTGGCAGCTGAGAACCTTAGGTCAGAGAGGGGAAAATCGTTTTTCCCCTTATTTTCGACATTGTTACTTTACCTATGAATTATGATAGGAGTCATTGACAGTTTTTTGCATGTTGGCATTTATCCTATCCTATGACAGAAACAATCTCATCAAGGAGGATGAGGATCTGTTCAGTGGAAAGGAACTTTAGGACACTGCGTTCTTAAGTGTGCAGATTTTTCCACCCTCACCCACCAACCCATGCTCGCACGCAGGCCCACACACCCACACAAACAGACACATTCGTAGGAGGTGTAAGTAAGTGTTTGAGTAGGGGAGGGGGAAAGGTGACCCGGTGAAGTATCAAATCTTCGATTTAACATCACACTCAAAGCTTGAAGACTTTGGCAAGTGCCATTTGAGCTAGAAGCTTGTTGGCGTTTAAGTTAATTTAAGCCTGTTAAGTTCCATTTTCTAGTTCTGTTCTTATGTTACAGCACAAGAAGTTGCTAAGGATGGCAATAATGAGTCATTTACTTTTCGCGTTTTTGCACTTTGGCTTTGCAACAAGTTGCTTTAAAAAACAGAATAACCTTAACCGACTCTCAATTACTTAACAATTTCAAATTCAAGATCCAAGGGGGTGAAGAATAAAGAACCCTTCTAGTTTTTGTAGTTAATTAAATCTGTAACATGTAAGAATATGACATGTTTTTGCTACACAAGAGTCATTATTCTATATATTTGATAAGTTATTAAGCATAGAAAAGTCCAATATCATATAGGTGATCAATAAATAGTGATTCTCTATTTAATTTCAACAGAATTGAGAATTAAGTGATTTATATTCAGAATATAGCTTGTGGTGTTTCTTTTCAACTTAACACTTCAATCTGACCATATCAGATTTCTGTCCAATGTGGTGGACTGTCATCACACAAACCCTTTATGCCACAGACTTACCAAGTCTACTTTCATACTCGCATTCCATCCGACCCTAATTTAGACGAAGAAAAAGGAGAGAGTTCATAAGCCGCATCACATGGGATTGTTAGAGAAAGAATAACATTTAGATGTGATATACTGAGTAGCTTTACTGCTTCAATGCATTAACTCTACTTAGTAGTTATTACATGTTAGATTTGAGTTGAAGCTTGAAGTTTCGCATTAGTGGAAAGTCCTAATAGTAATTGTAGATCCATTTCATGGAAAGTTCCCTTCAGGAACATGCTTCATTTTTCAAATTTCAGTGCTAGTTTCTATGGATATTTCCAATCATATATTGTTAGTCATGCTTATGTAGATTGAAGATTCATCTTTGAAACCATAAGGAAAATGTAGCTCCAAAATAAGACTGCATTGTGCTTTGAATTTTGAACAGCTTGTGAACTCTAATTTATGGGGTTGGGTTGTTTAAGACAAATTCAAGCAATTGCTTTCAAATGGTTCCCAAACAACCATTTATTAGTGCTGGTTATCTGTGTTATTCTGTTATTGTTGTGAACCTGTGATGGTTTAAGATTTCAGAATTGGCTGTGAAAGTCGTTCGCTTTCGATCTAGAAGTTAATTTCAGCAAAGTAAGTGGAGCTGGGTATATAATATGTATGGCACTCTTGTAGCTGTGATTTAGATGCTATGTGCCTGCAAAGTATGAAGTATGAACTATAAACTGTTTTGGAGTAAATGCTTGTATGTGACTCCAAGTTATATATAGAGAGAACTTGCACAGTTTGAGGAGTGGAACATGTGAATTCTTAAATATGTTATTATGGTATTTTATGTGCCAACCCCAATTAAGGTTGTAAAGTCCTTATTATATATGTTATCTTAAAGAATAATAGTTCTTAATACATTCAGGAGAATAACTCAAATGCTCATTTTAAGAACCATGATTTTGTGTGTGTTTGGAGTTGCCCTTTCCCATTGTTCTTTTCTCCACATTTCCCTAGTTCTTTTGAAAACACATGATGATGTTAATATGCATCA
Source organism: Lupinus angustifolius (assembly GCF_001865875.1). NCBI lineage: Eukaryota > Viridiplantae > Streptophyta > Magnoliopsida > Fabales > Fabaceae > Lupinus > Lupinus angustifolius. The sequence goes on from NC_032016.1 coordinate 11,540,273, forward strand.
TCAATGATGAACAATTTCAAACATATCTAAATTATTATTATTGACTTAAATTTATTTAGAATCATAGTGTAATAATTGACACATTTGCCACATTATTTTACCTTAGTTGATAATCACACTGATATCTCACAATTGTGATGTTAGTCCACTTCAAATTTTCCTTTTAAGTCACTTGTGAAACTATATAGAGTGACATGAAATATAGACACACATTCTACATGATATCATCAAAAGGTGAGCACAAATCATGAGATCAAAGAAAGATTTAAGCAACTTATGACTATCAGAACCAGATTAAGTGCATTCTTTAGACAACTAAAATGGCTCAAAGCCATGCCATTTTCTCATTCTAAGCCATGCCATTGACTCACACTTACCAAATTGAAATGTGGCTAAATCAACAAAAAATGTCACTGAATACTTTATTGTAGCAGATAAATGTACATGTCAAAATGACATGATATTCCACATGTTGAAAATTGTGTGATTCCACTAAATAAATAGGCCTTTATTTTGAATCAAACTTGTAGTATTACAAGTTAGGCCATTATGATTCAAAGCATGTGGCCACCAAAAATGTTCCTAGTTGAAAGAATTGTATTAATGGTTACTATACAAACATGTGTAAGTAAAGTAATAACCATGCAGTTTTTAAGGAGCTCTATCAAAGGGCTTTGTATCATTATAACAAATATCCCATACAGCTTCCATTGAATCCTTGGCAACTGATCCAGCACAATTGGGATTTGCAGACAATGATTCCATAACTCTTCTTCTCACACATTCCTTCAAGTTCCATTACATTAATTCAGTACACAACAAGTTGCAGTTAACAAATGCATAAAATATAAAAAAGTGATTAACAAGACTGTTGCAACTGATTAACAAGACATGAAATTTAAGGAAAACAGAAAATTGTGAAGATAAAAAAGTGTGTAACATTATTTATTTATTTTCCTTAGACATCAATAATGTAAAGATTAAAAAATGTGCAACATTAACTAGCTTATGAACAAGAGAATTAGCCTAATGATTTTTCTCTCTTTTTTCCTAGGAAGAACACTGTGTGGATATTAGGAAAAAGCAAGCAGTTGTGTTTCCATAGAGGTTGTTTTAGTCCAAACTTTCCTGTTTTCTAATCCATTGACAAAACTAATCTTCACCCGAATTTACAGATCAATGGCCACTATGACTTTAAACCATATGATCTCAGAGATGGAAGACTTGTTATAGTAAAAAGTAACTTGAAAATATGATTTGATATATTGTTCACATTATGTTCACAGAAGAAAAACTATAGAGAAAAATTTAGAGCAAACTTTTATTCAGCTTTAATGCATAGTGGAAATCATCAACAACAAAACCAAGCCTTCTCTAACTAGGTGGGTCGGTACATGGATGAAACAATGCCATGATAATCTATCCTGAATCATGAGATAGTCAAACCATAAAATCGTCATCATCCTTTATAGTTTCACTTTCTTGATCCCCCTCAACCTCTAACTATTGGGATACTCTCCTAACCATAGCTTATACAGGTCTTCTTCAGTCTCAACACATGCCAACACCGAAAGCAAGATTCTACCATTTTTTTCCACAATAAATGCTACCTTGACTTCCTCTCTAATGCTTTCAGTCCTAAACCTATCTTATCAAGTGTTTCCACTCATCAAACACAACGTTCTCATCTTTTCTACAAAGAGTTTATTCTCTTGTTGGCTTTTTAGCAAGTTGAGAAAGGAGAGGAACGTCAGGAAAAGGTAGCTTGAGATAGACATTCCCCTCATGTCCCTTCCTTTTCTTTATAAAATAGGAATATGTGTGTGTACCACAATTTGGGGGAACCGTGTAAAGCAATTACGAGAGGTTTTTGGAGGGTTAGCAAAGAAATGTCTGTCCCAAGCTTTCCCCTTCCCTCCCTTCCCTTTCCAACTCATAAACAGAGAAATATTCAACTGGCCATTGATCATTTATGCACTAACACCGAATAATGCAGAAACCAACCAACATGAGGATTAATAGTCTTCATGTCAATCTCTTAACATGGCACTAATTGCTTCCATGGATAGCATCACAGATAGCCTTAAATTAAAAAGTTATTTCAAATTAACAAATAATTACTGGATTCCTCATTTTCATAATTTGTTATCGACTTATCCCTAGAGTTAGATATGCTATATGATGACCGATTCCGAAATATAGAAGTGAAACTGAAACGCATTTCAGTACTGTAGTCCTAATTGTTCATGATGAAAACTGGCAAGCTAACAAAAAGCTACAGCATGCTTGATATTGAGAATCCATGTCTCAAATAATAATTTTAAGACCTTTTAGACTATTGTTTCCCTGGATGACTTTACTGTACTATAATACTTTCTTTCTCCAATGGATAATTTGATATATAGATATTGTAAGTAACAACTAAAAGCTACTAAATGCAACAATAAACTGATTCAACTATAATAAGCAGTTTGTCTCAATGGAGAAGAAGAATAATATGTGTACCTGTCCTTGCCCTCGTAACTTCAGAAAACCTCGTAGAAGTTCCCGCTTGAAATGACAATCACCACTTAGATGACCAGCTCGTATCTGTTTCCGATGGACATCAAGAGATATTGGTAAAAGGGGAATAAGTATTAATAATACATAATACTTTGTATGGATAAGTACACATTGTATGATATGAACCTCACTACAAGCATGGTGAGCACAATTATTCCAATTTATTTTAGCTCGACAATCGTCAAATGCATGAATTAGCTCATGAATTATCACTCGGTCGACCTGTTCCTGAAGTACTGAATAGTTGCTACAAACAAATACCTAGGACAAAGAGACACCAAGAAATGAGGTAGTAAACATTAGCTAATTGCAAAGGTCATCATAGAACCAAAGGCGGCAATGGCCACAATACTATTCAACCACTAAAATAAACAAAACAGGTCCAGAATTGTGAGCATGTTTTCTTCACGAAATATACGAGTTGAACCGGTTACTTAACAGTATACATGGATCGGTAAATTCAATGCCACATAAAGTTCCCATCAGGGTAAAACATAGATGAAGATTTTAAATAAATGGACAGAAATAAGTACCCCTTTACCACGCATGAATGCACCCTGTGCCGCCCTATGCGGGGGGCAATAAACAGCCCGGAAGAAACTGTCTCGTACAGGACACCCTGCTTTCTCCATCTGTTGTCTCAGAAACTTTACCATTGGATCTGTCAAATAATAACAACATGAGACAAATAAGTTACACAAATCATCAGAACAAAGCCCATCAAATTGCCACTTGGAACTAATTTGCACTTCAAATGCTATTATGTTCCTTTTTCAGCAAATGCATACAAAAATTGAAACCCAATTAAAAAATGAACATTCAGATAATAATGAAATTAACCCAAAAATACGAATCTGAACACAACCCAGCAAATTATGTTCTTTTTTTTCTAACACTGATTGCTCAGGAAAAAAAAATACAACTTTCAAGGAGTAAAAGTATGATTTTTTTTAAAATACTGATAAATTTCAAAACCCAATTAAGAGATAAACCATAAACTAAGTGAGATATTTGCAACAAGAAGAAAAGAAAGGCAAAATAAAGAAATGGGGTATTTGAAAACCTTAAACCCTAAACCATAGTAAGAGTAATGGAAAAAAGTAAAAAGAAAGAAAGAATTGAAATACTTTGGAGAGTGTTTTGAATCATTGTTTGGCATTCCGCAACAGTTGTTGTGGGAGGGGAAGTGCGTTTGGATGCCATTGATGTTTGCACAACCTCAATTCAACATTAACGTTTCTTCCGCTTTTTCTATTCTCCACACAATTGTTTGAGAGTCAATAATAGTTAATAAACCAATGATGGATGATTTACTGATATAAATAATTATTAATCCATATATATTAAATTCACAGTTGGTGGTCAGTTAAAAAACACTTATTATCAGTTATCAGTATATACATATTAAATCTATACAATATTAACATGATCCTTCATGGAAATATTTTGACTTAGGTTAGTAAACTCATATAAATAATTATTGATTATATATAACATTATTCAATCTAATCGTACAATCTGACTAAACCTAAAACGAGACATATTATAGTTTGATGTTGGGCTCAATTTTCATAACATTTAAATTTTTATTCAAATATCTCAATTTTAACTTCATTTTTATATCATTGAGTTTAAATATTTTAACTTCATTTTTATATCATTGAGTTTAAATAAATAGTTATCCTTCTAAATTGTGTTTGAAAAGTGGATTTAAGCTTATAAAGTAAAAGACTCTATTTAAAAATATAATTAACTCACAAAACTCCATTTTTTACAATAAAACAATTATTTAAAAGGAACTCATCGACCTCTCATTTCTTTGCTTATACTATCACTAGTATGTGAAACTTTAAGATTCTTACGATTTGTGGTATTCATCAAACTTTGTTTATAAAATTTTCAAATATTATATTCATTATATAAAAAAATATCTAAGGCTTAGAGAATTAAAATAATTTGCAACAAAATACTTACCTTCATCTTATCCTCCATATACAGTAATATACAAACGCAATCTAATCACCACAATAGAAACTTTAAGTTTCTCTTTTTTATTTTTATTAGTGTAGAAATGCTTACTCCTTAACCTACATTTATAAAATTATAAATCATTCATCTTTTTCCCTAAGATAATCATAATCCATTTCACTCGGGTAGTATAATCTAACTCAAAATTTTCCTTCAAATATTATTAAATGCATTAGTCAAACTTTAATGACTAGAGAAAAAAAGTATTAGAATTGTAACAAATTTCAGTTTTATTAAATCAGTTTTTTATTATAAAATGCAGATAGGACTACAAACCCAAAGTTCTTGTTCAAAGGTTCAATTAAGAAGATGTGCTTCCATAGCTAAATATTGTAGGGTTGAGTTGGATTTTTTTTTTAAATGGTCTTATAGCTAGAATATTTAATAATTATTAATCCTGAACTCCAAAAATTTAGGAGTGATTCTTATTCATTTATGTTTGTTTGAAGTTGGTGCTCCAAGTTTAAAATATTATAAATTGTATGCTTCAAAACTAACACTTCCACTTAGCTTTAATAATTTAGAACCAACACCAATATATAAGTGATTTACTGGTCTAATATGTAGATACTCAAAAAGAGTTTTTTAACTGTTACCCACCCAAAATCCCAAAAAGTTTTTATTTTTAAATAAAAACCGTCTGGTGTGATTAGTATGGTTTAATTGGAAATTAGCCGTATAATTGATTTTGTCCGGTTTTGATTGGTATAATTGTTGTACCATATCAGTAATGAGACTGGTTTATCAGTTGAACCAGCCGGCACGAACCAGTTTTCACAATACTGAAAAAAATACATGTATGAACCAGCCAACTCAATCAAATTTCGGCCGGTTTACCGGTTTTGGCATGGTTCACAATACCTTGGTTTACACCAGTTTTGATGCTCGACCAATACAACATTTGTTTTCGAAATTAATTTATATTCTTAAAACAAACAATGCCATCTCTTTTGGTACATCTATTGATTAAAGTGAGAGTGTCTTATTAAACTAAAAACATAACTTAGTCAAATGTAGTTATATTATTTTATAAAATACAAATATTTGAATGCATTAAACATGTTGTGAAATGGTTGGAGTAAATATGCTATTGTTAGTAGTTAGAACATTACACTAATCACTGATGACTAGGACTATTATAAGTGTACTAAGAATTAGCCATGCATGCAAATAATACCACAATTCATGGCATAATTTTCTGATCTTATGTGATATAGTTAAGATTGTTTCAATCATCATATTCATAACAAACGTAGGTGACACTACACATTACACATAAACTTTAATTTTGTTTACATTACATACATTAATATTATTAAACTTTAAGGTTGGTGGAGTTGATCTTGTTGAAGAAATTAACAAAAAAATGTCTTCTTGGAATTCAAGTTCACTTTATATTTCATATGAATTTGTGGGTTGGTTTGCATTTCTTTGTTGGTCTATCAGTTTTTATCCACAAGTCATCTTGAACTTTCAAAGAAAAAGGTATAATTTTCTCTGATTATTTTATCTTGAATAAAATTCTTTAGGATTTTTTTATATATATTTTTGAAATTTGAGTTTTGTTTTGTGATTTAGTGTGGTGGGGTTGAACTTGGATTTTGCTGTGATAAATCTGATTAAGCAATCTGCATATTTGATCTACAATGCATCTCTATACTTCAGCTCTGTTGTTCAGAAGCAGTATGAAGACAAATATGGTCAGAAAGAGGTTTGTTCTATTAGTATTATATATCGAAGACCGAACAGTTTCGAATTTTTTCTGTATAACTAAGAGTATCCTCTCATGTTATGAGTAAAAAACTTATCTTTTTCAGGGTGCATGGTCGCCTCTCCTAGTAAATGTCACTCTTAGGAATCGAACATTTCACCTTTTGGTCTATGAGAGGATCCCGTGGTGGCAGTAACTTAATGAAATTGAGAACAAACATTAGGAAAATATCTTGGTTATGTCACACCAATTAGTATCACAATTGTTGTATAAGAATATTTTATTGTAAAGTTGTGTAGATCTAAAACTTATGAATATTGATTTGTTTCAGATGATACCAGTAGCAGCAAATGATGTTGCATTCTCAATGCATGCTGTTCTACTAACATCAATTATCCTATTCCAGATTACTATCTATGAAGTACTATTTCTCTTTCATTTGATATAATCATTGATATTATTCTTGCATTAAAACTTAGGATTATGAATTATCCTAAAGTTTAGAAGTTTTTCATGTAGCGTGGAAGTCAAAGAGTTTCTAAAACAGCTTTTGGAATCATTGTTGTTGTGTTGTTAACTGCAGCAACTTGTTTCTTCATAGCTTTGCCTAAACATCATTGGCTTTGGCTACTCTTTGTCTTCAAGTATGTTTTCTACACTCTTCGGTTTTGTTGTCGATGCCATCGGTTATTTCCAGTGTTTTAAATCGCACTACGAATAACATCGCGACCACAAATTCTAACTTTTGTTAACATTGATCATAATGCAGTGGCATTCAAGTTTGTCTAACAATTATAAAATATATTCCACAAGTAAGGGATTTGCTCCAATATGTGCATTGTTTTCTTTAACAGTTTCTTTATACTCATGTTCTAAGATAAGGAATCATATTTTCAATTTTCGATTGATAAAGTGTGTTATAAATATAGGCAGTGATGAACTTCAAGAGAAAAAGTACAGAAGGATGGAGCATTGGTTTTAGTTTATTGGATTTTTCTGGAGGAATAGCAAACTATGCCCAAATGTCTATACAATCAATAGATCAAGGTTTGTCAATTTCTTTAACAATGGATTTTCCTATATACCTTATAGTTTGAACTTTTAACTCACTTTTTACACATTAAATCTTCAATTTCTAGGTTCTTGGAAGAACCTCTCTGGAAATGTAGGGAAAGTACTGGTATCTCTGGTATGAACTATGAACTATGAACTGTGAAATATTCTATTATATAACATATTTTATCTATCTCTTTCTTAATTATTGGTTGCATTTTTCCTTACATTTCAATTTTTATACTTAAATCGTGACTATGGTTAGATTATGTTCATTATATTTGCGAGAAAATATGGTTGGTTTGACCACAATTGTGATCGCGACGCGATTCTACTTAAACCATAATATTGCGACCAAAATTATAATTGCGGGCTAGGCTCTTGTGTTTGAATTAGTTGCTAATTGTCTTATAATGTTGTTTTTTATATGAAGGTGTCTGTTTTGTTTGACATTATCTTCATATGCCAACACTATCTGCTGTATCCGGCAAATAATACAACATCTCAGACCACTACTGAACATAACAATTGCAAATCTTTGGACCAACCACTAGCAGAGAATGTCTAAACTCTAAAGTGTTCTCTTAGAGAAATAGATTCAACATGATTTGTTCCTTCTGAAATTTCATGGTTCTGTCCTTAATTAGTTCATTTGTAAATATTATTAATCTCAATCCAACTTCATTATAATCGTTTTTATTCATAATTTTCATACTACATGTGCCTCTTAATTTTGTTTATACATTAGTAAGTTGAATTTGAAAATTCAATTGTTGGAATATTCAGATTTTAACAAAGATAAACCGAGTATATAAATCGAGTGGTTACATGGCTTAGAAAATATGAATGATAGATATAAATAGCTTTACCATCACAAGCAAAGAGGTTTTCGGGATTTGAACTTATGACCTCAACGTCACAAGGCAAACAATGACTCAAAATTACAAAGACATTTGAATATATTGAATGATCAAAACAATAGAAGGAACTACATGAAAAACAGTCACATGTCCACTAATGTTGCTATATACCAGGAATACAACAATGACTCAAAATTATGAACTTTCCTACTTAATGTGTTACAGTGAAACAAATTGTTAATTGATTAATGATGATACTAAACTCCATGCATGATCAGTATTTGTAATTTCTGTCATTCTGGTTTCCATGCAGAATATTTGGTGATGTATTCTCAAGGTTAGTAACCATCCTACAATATGAAGTCATAGGATGAATCATGGTGTCACTACTATTTCCATGGAATTTTTTGTTAACATTGTATCTCAATGAAGGTTTGTTAAGAGGCAAAGAAATTTTGCTCTCTACCAAATTGTGCCTAGGAGTGTTCTTTCTTCCCTCTTTAAGTGATTCAGAATGTGGTAGTGTGTCCTGCAAGTCAGCAATTGAAAATTTTAGAAACTTGATCAATGTTCTTATGACTGTATACTTTTGTTTAGATATCCGTTAACACCAACAAGACATTGGTCTAGTTGTGTAAGGTCCAGCTAAATCCCCAGAAAGACCAAAAGGTCAAAGGTTCGATTCCTGGGAGTGAAGGACAACCACGAACCCCGAAAGGGGTTAGTTCCTTACCCATAGAGAGAAGGGATACCCTTGTAGTACCAAAAAATATATATTCATTAACACACCAAAACAAGCTTGAAGGGAAATTGAGCAAAGAAATCATGATACTTGCAAACAATTGATAAATACCTTTTTTGTCTCATCTTTTGATGCTTTTCTTTCCTTGTAAAAATCAGGTAGTGGCCTGGCTTTGAAGCAAAAGCTTCGGCGCAGTTTGCTCATAATCTCGGTCTCTTTTTTCTCCTGCAAATAGGAAAGGATTGAATGTTATTGATTTAACTTGAACTGTGATGAATCAGGTAAAAGATAATGCTAAAAATGACATTTTACTCTTGGTTAATTTTGCTTGTCAACCCACCTTGACTTTTGTATGCAGCTTCACCTTTTGTGCCTCATAGGCATTGAACTTTTCTTCGAGTTTCTGAAATTGATGAAGATCAATAAACAACAGAAGCATAAGTACTTCAGTAACCATATTAAGTTAGCCTCATAAGTTAACTGAACCAGAAGAGAAAAATAAGGATATTAGTGTTGCCTTTTGTCTTCTTGCAGCCCTTTCTTCTGTCCTTAAGTTGAAAGGGGATGATATAACCGGGGATCTTGTTTTGTTTCTGCATGCAAATATAACATTGGAAGTACTAGTTTAATAAACAACAATAACAAGAAAAAAGTGTAGTTCTTTCATGATCACATTAAAAAGTACTTGCAAGTTGCAAGATCATCCAATCACTTGGTATTTTGAGGAGGTTATAATGAGCTGAATTGACTCAGAATGATTTCGGAGCTAGCACGTAGCAGCCGTATAACCATAACGTTGAAGTTTGAAGATATAAATGAACTACCATGGTGATAAAATGAAATACTAAAGACAAATTGTTCAATTGTTCTTGGCTTAGGGAAAAAAATGATTCTATCTATCAGGCAGTGACACAAAATTTTATCATACAAGTAATGTATGTAGGAAAACTTACTCTGAAGAAAGCAAACGCCACATAGAGCGAGCCCTACGGTTGCCCGAGTCTGACAAATCAATAGATGTTTTGTTCCTATGGTTTTATAAAATTTATATGCACTACATCAGGGTGTGAACAGCTAGAGAAAACATGAAAGTAAAACAGTTTCACATTGTAATTAACATCTACGAAATCAGATACCGATTCTTTTCTGTTAATGGTGTCAATGAAGGATACTTTTGCATATCCTTAGAAGCCTGAAATTGTAAAATGGTTCACTTTAGCATCCTTGACAGCAATTGCAACTTAAAAGATAACACCAAAATGAAAGACAATTACATCCTTCAAGTTCAAGAGCTTTTAAGAGGGTAAAAACATCGAAAATACAACATAAAGAAGCCGGAATACCATAGTTGGGGTTCTTAAAGGAGTCAAACTATCTTTTGAAGCCTTGGAAGAACCAGCACCAGCTCTTGTACTTTCAAACTTCTTCATGACTGATGCAGTCAACCTATTAATCTCCCTTATAGGTGTGAAATTTGGCATTTGAAGAGACTTAGGAGTATATCTTTTTTTATCTGAAGAAGGCTTATTATTGTTCATTGGAGTAGTAATGTTATCTCTTTTGGAAGAAATAGGAGTTGTAGATTTCACAGGTGTAGAGGTGAATTTAGAGGTTCCAGTAGCCTTTAACAACTTTGAGAATGAAACTGGTGGTTTCTTCTTGCCTATTGATGCCGAAACTTCCTGATCAAAAGTAGAACCTTGCTGCAATAACTACCACTATGTTAGTGCTATGACCTCAAAAAATACAAAAAACATGAAGAAAGATTCATGAAAATAAATGAACAAAATAACCTTTAGTATTGGTGTCATAATTTGAGGTGTTATAGTTCCACTAAGCTTTTCAATTTGTTCCTTATGAGTATCAACAACTTCAAGCTGGTTTTGCAATTCAACCTTCATTGAATTCCCTATTAAAGGTTTTTCTTCCATCTTTTTCTCATCTACATTGTTACTTGTTTCAGGTATATTACTTGCCTTTATATCTGAATTTGAATCATGCGCAATGGTTTTAACTTTAAGCATGGTATCTTGATCCTCAGAGATCAAATTCAAAACCTTTGAATCTTGTTCTTCATTGACAATCATTTTAGAGTTTGGACTTGTCTGTGAATCAAGAGTACTAATACTATCAACTACCTCTCCCTCGTTGTTCGGCGCCGCCGCATTGTTTGCTTGTTCGAGCAAAGCAGCAGCAGCTGCTGCTTTTTGAGCAGCAAGTTTCTTATAATGAGCTTCAAAGAAAGCCTTCTTCTGTGCAACTGAACCAGGTTTTGCATACCTCTCGGCCTCTTCGACGTATCGGTTATGAGAGAAACTAGACCATTTCTCCCATGCCATGGACTCTGACATGAACCTCCCAAATGAGATTGATTGCCCAAGTGCATGAAATGTGTTGCTCTGAAAGGCACAAAAGTTTCATAGTTTTTTTCCAAGTTTAACAAGCATAGAAAAACACACTACTTTGTATTAATTGCACCAAACAATCATTAATGAAATGTGTTATTATGTTATGGAAACACCATTCATCAAAGATTTACAACAATGCAGTAATAATAACCAAATTTCTAAGTCCATGAAAAATAACTTAAAATCATGCAGTGATAGCAGAAATGAAGACCATATGAAACTGAAGTTCTCAAATTTTCTAAAGTTTCTATTTTTCAAACTCCCATTTCATAAAAATATCACATACAAGTAATTTGAAAGTACTTAAGAATTCTATGATACAAATTGCACCAAACAAAATAAGTCCCAAAAAAGAAAACATAAATGTAACATGTTATTTTATGAAAACCCAACTTATAAAAAATAAGAGATCATTACAAGAATTCAATGGTACAAATTCTTGAAAACAGAAGTGACAAGCTCAATGAACTAACCTCATTGGCTTCATTTGTAATCCCAGAAGCATAACAAAATGGTTGCATGAGACAAGCTGAGTCTCCCATGTTTCATTCACTGAAACAACATACAAACCTCAAAAGATTCAAACTTTACTATGATTATTATGATGGTATCTGTTAGTATTATTTTATTCTATGTGTCCGTTAGTTTGTACTACACTTTCAAATTTGAAATTCAAAATAAAGCCATTGTTGAACATGATTATGTGGAAAAGAAGACAACTTTAACATATTAAAAAATTGCAGTGCAGTGTAGTGTACTAGTTTATAGTGCAAAGTTTTCAAGTTTCCATAGTTTGGGGTCCACTAAGAAATGTTTGGAGCCTCGTGAATAGGAAGAAAATCTTAGTTGAATGAGAATCTATGTATAAATTATGATACTTTATTCATGTCTACGTGGAGTAAATATTGGTACACACACTTACCAATGTTCTTTGTTGGGTTGTTTGAATTTGGTAAAGCTACAATTTAACTTATTATGTTTGTTTATGTGATATGTCCAAAAGAGTTGAAAAAAATCATGTTAATATTCAGTCAGGTGGAGATCACATGTCCTGAATGATGTCTCACTTCATGTCTCAAGTCAATCAGAGTACTACTTTTTATCACTTTTTGTTTTTAAAACTATTCTTTTATTCACATGTCAACATATAATTGGTTTGACATAAGAAATGAGACACGGTTGAAACAAGTAATCTCCATCTATATTCAACTTCTTTTCATATTCGGAATGGATGATTGTAATAAAAGGGTCGATATATAGTTAAGGCTAGATATATATACTCCATAAAATTTAGTAGCTAAGAAAATGGTTTATTAGATCTATTTTTCAATTGAAGATTGTAACAGTCAAAGCAATAAATGTGTAACTACATGACTCATTTATTAACCAAGAGAGTACTAATCTTGTAGGGTATGGTTGAGCATCTCATTGCAACTCATTCTAATATTTGTTCTAGAATGAAGTTTCTATTTTATATCATGTTATATCTTTCAGCTACTAAAATTATGATATGCATCTTATTTAATTATTTTTTGCAAAAATATTTTTAAAAACAAAAAATGTATAATAGATGTTATGATTTTTGTAGCTGAATGAGATAATTTATCTCATAATATGAAGAGATATTTTATGCTTATAATTTTTATGTACTGTCATTTTAATCAATAAAAGATTTAATTTAATGTTACTTGATTAGAATATCAAACAGTTGATATTTTTTTACTAATGAAAATAAGTGACAATTTTTTCTGACCACATATTTTCAGCAGAGAAAGAATGAAAACAAAAACAAGGAGGTACATAACATATTCCATTATTTTGGACACTTTCTCAAAGTATAGGAATTAATCTAAACAAAATAAATTTAATAATTGATGCATTACAATAAGGGTGTGCATGCTCATGCAAAATCATACCCTACCACAACCTTTGGCATACTATTGTAAATGAACGGTGGAAAATACGGTATAAAAAAACTCTTATAGCTTAATACGTTTTTCTTCTATTTCTTTTGATAAAATTTCTAGAAACACATTGTTGGACAAAAAGCATGAATCAATATATTTTTGTCAACTTCGTCTAACATGTCATTATGAATATTATTATGGATTGATTTTGGTCATACAATATAAAATATCACTATTAAATATAAGCTGCATCTAATAAAATAAAACTAGCCAATTACAAAAAAAAACCTTAAAGGCATGTTCCATGAATATATGACAACATTCAGAAAATGTATTTTCTGTCATAACTCATAAGGGAAAAAAGAAGAAAGGTACATAGCATATTATTTCACTCACCTATTCAGCAGAATAATCAAAGTTGTGTAACTTTGAAGGTACATGTTTCAATCTCTTGTCCTACATTGCTACATCTTATGATTTCAAGGTACAAAATAGTACAATCACTCTCAAATTAAATAACAGAAGATTAATTTAGCTCTGTAAAAATTTCTCAAGCACTAATTTACATATGAAATATCAAATGTGAGGCCTCATGAAGGGTCAGAATGGTTTGGTTTGTAGGAATAAAGTCATATAGATTCACTCAAGAAACATGTCTTTTACCCTTTACTTTGTCATTCCTGCATGGTAGTCTTACAAAGTGATCCACAAGCTTTACACCATGAGAAAGAAAATAAGCAAAAAATGTTATAGAGGCACATCAAGACCGCGGCTGTGCCGATCACGTCCATTCATTTCCATGTATCCTGCGTGCGAGCTTCGTCTCCTGCTTCTATGGTGTTTCGACCTTGTTCCTCTTCTTTTATGACCTGAGTACACCACAAAAATGACGACCAAGAAACCTATTGCGGAAAATGCCCACAAGGTTAGCACCCAAAATCTGAAAGAGCTAGGCACCTCGTCGTCTTTCTGAACACTTTCCGATTTCTCAGAATGATTTGTTGACTTATTGTTGCTTATTGAGTCAATATTTTCGTCTAGGTTACCAATTTTGCTTGAGATTCTACTAACATCTGTTCTCTCATCCCCTTCCGATGTGGAGAAGGAATTAGCATTCGTGCACCTTCTCTCGTGATGCAGATTGAGAGCATCATTCAGTGTCTTTCCACATTCTATGCTGAGCAGGTCACGCCGTAACTCATCCTCACCAGCATGATCAAGTGTCGAGGGGTCTGGTGGGTCTGGAAATTTGGCCCAACATCTGTTCACCATGTCAACTTCTCGCCAATCTGCCTTGTCAAAGCTCCAATTTCCAACTCTGAATTGCAATCCATAGTGAAAAACTCTATATTTGACACCCGGTACAGGAACATATCCTGGGTATATCAGTATCTCGGTGTTTACCTTATGCTTTAATTTCAACTGCATAAATAGCACTACTGGTTATAGCAGTGGAATTTTTTCATTCTTTAAAGAGGAGGCAAGAAACTATTTAGCATACCAAGGCATAATGCCACGAAAAATGAAAGAGAGAAACACGGTACCATGAAAAGGGATAAAATTATGCTCATTTCAATCCACCATTGTTTGTGTCGAGGACAAAATCAACCCAAAATCTTAAAATGTTGTGATCTATGTTCAGGGGATTGGAGCATTATCAAAAGATTATAACAGTTATATTGTAAGTATTTTGTTAGGGTATCGCAAAACCCACACAATAGCAACCCCTATTACCGACTAATAATTAGAAAACTCTTATTCTGAAGCTGATATAAGTAGTATATCAGTCTCATAGCAGAGGTTACTGGCTCAAGTGACACCATTGTGTTCTATCAAAAACCAATGTTCCAATAGACCATTTAGGTCTTAAAACATTTCTAATGATTTCACCTAGAGTTGTTATTGGTGTTCCTCTCCCTCTGATTATAGGGCTACTTCCCATCTACTAATTCTTCTAAGTGGGGATTCTATTGGTCTTCTAGCAAGAATGTAACCATACGTCTACTGCACCAAAAAATGACAAGAACGTAAAAACAAAAATACCTCAGCTGCACCAAATGAGTAACCATACATCTCACTGATCCACCCAGATTCGTATATGTCTCCTGTTATATTTCTCGCATAATGAGCTCTATCAGCCCGGACCTCCTCAGTTTTATGTAGCCATAGCAAAGCAAATCTTCGGAGATCATCTATATGCATAATGATTACACCGCCAACCTTGTCGCAAGCCTCGGGATGGCTAGTATGTAATTTTGCAAGCTCATTGTCACATCCAATAAGGTAGCTAGCATGTAAAGATTAATCAGAAAATACAAATGAGTCATCATACTGAAGATCCAATATAAAAAGATACAGAAACATGTATCATGTATGCATGAATCCATGCAAACTGCAGTGATCAACATTTCATTTGCCTCAACAACGTTAACAGGTCTCATTGACATAAATCAAATTCACCAGGCTTACTCATAGGGAGTTGAAACAGGATGGCCTCGAGCCGCTTTGAATTCCCAAGGTGTAATTGGGCCTCTTAAAATCATATCAGCATCGAGAATCACTATGAATTCAGCATCAATATTTGCATGATTAAGCCAATGAAGAACTGCAGCTGGTTTATTTATTGCTGGATACCTAAAATAAAAGAGTCAACCACATTAAGGATTTAAAAGTGGTAGCCTGGTAGGCTTTCGGCTTTCCATGACTACGCACTACAAGATGAGGCATGTAGTATCTTGTATATCATTTAGGCAGGTAACATTAAACATAAGGCAAAGATCAAACAGTTCTACAGTACTAAATAAATTTAAGCTTCTCAGAACAAAATGTGCGCCCCACCAAACAATGATAGACTAAACTCAGAATATTAATTTTAGGACATCAAAATCAAGCACAGTACATAATTATCAGTTAAAGTTGCTTGATGTTGAATGTTTAAGGATTTGCCTACTTTTTACAGGGATTGTCGATTGGGTATGTCTTGCATTAAGACATTAAGAAGACAAAGAGCATACTAAAAAGAATGATCAAAACACATCATTTGATTTCCAAGTTAGCAATCACACGGGTTAAATAGAAAGGGAAATCAGAATAAAATATGAGAAAGAAAAAATCAATGAAGGTAGATAACTATTTTGACCATAGTGAACACAGTTTCCGCATTAATCTTTGGGATGGGCTCATCAAAATCAAGATTGCTTTAATCTAAAAAGGCTTTTAAATATCTTCAAAAGAATGATGCTACAGAGTTCGTCCTTTGTTCCATGCTTGATTTCACAACTACTAATTTTAACTATCTTGTCCCTTAGCCTTAGAGTAAATGTCAATGCAGAAATGATAAGCAAGTAACGGAAAATGTTAATATAAATACAGCTGAAAATTGAAACACGCATTACCAATCTCCTGTTAATGGATGTCGACTCATAGAAGGGACATAATGGGTTGGAGCCAGATCATGACCCTTATATTGCTTTAAGTCCTCATCGGAGCAGCTGAGAAGTCTAGTGATATTTCCAGGCTGTCCACTTAAACGGAAACTGTGCATAAGCCCTACAGTCTGCCAATCAAAATATTTGGTGCATTCTGTGGAAAACACTGTATGGATTTTAGGATAAGGTTTCCCAGCATCATCATCAACATGCTCTTCTTTGGTATCCTCCATCATTTGTAAAGTAGCAGTAGTCACATATTTCGGCTGAGTTAGTTCAGCAAAGGCTTTGCTTTTTAGAAAGCTCAAGTATTTAGACCATGCTGGTTTAGGGCAACCATTTGCCGCATGCTGTAATAAAAGACCCTCATTTATAGTGTTAATGCACTCTATACTTATAAATAGACCTCGCCTTCGATTCGGGTCAAGTTCCAACTGCCTTACCTGCAGTAAGAAACTTCCTAATTTCAGTAAAAATCGGAATAACTCGATGCTATATTTAAGTGCAGAAATTCTGTATATTTAGAGTTTGGACTATAAGATGATGCTTGAAATGCTGCATGGAATATATGATTGTTTCGTAACAAGTGGTGAAGTATTACAAATACACATGCTTCTTTATAAAACGGCAGTTTCTTCTCCTAAAATATTTAGTATGCCATGGGAAAAAGTGCTTATTTTTTCTACTACCACACAAGTTTCCTTCAATAAGGAAAGTGATTTACATACCTCCCTGGGGTAAGGAGGCTCTGGAAAGAGTCGTCCACATTCATAAACAACTCCATCGTCATGGTGAGCCAGTTTATTAAAAGACCAATTCCCTACACTAAATGGTAACCCGTAGTGAAGAAGAATCGGCTCAATTCCCTCTCGAGGAACATAACCTGGGTAGATCATCAAGTTATCATTGATCTTGTGCCGAAGCCCGATCTGTGAACAAGGGGTTGGAATCCAGAGGTGGAGATAGTGAGAAGAAAATGAAAGAAAAAGTCCTAGATGTTCAGGGTGGAGTAACAGTTAGTATAATATTACTAAAAAACATGTCATTAAACTCACTTCTGCAGCACCAAAGGAATATCCATACATCTCACTGATCCATCCTTTCCCATAGATGTCACCCGTTATGTTTGTTGCCCAGTGAGCTCTATCTTCCCGCACTTCTTCCGTTTTTGAAAGCCACAAGGGAGCGAAAGCTCGCAGGTCATCTATATGATAGACCAAAAGCCCACCAACTTTGTCACAGAGTTCGGGATGTTTTGTGTGTAGTTGAGCCAAAATATTGTCACAGCCTCTCAAGTACCTAGAGAAGGAATTTAGGTATACAATTTTCAATGGTGAGCAAGGAAGAGAAAAAATGAATATAAAATACAAAATATATATATACTATGCTACTTCTTCAAGAGATTTAATCAAAATTGATAACTTCAAGCAAAGCTCTCTAGTTTGTGCTCAAAGAAGCCCAATTCTATGATTCATAATGCCAGGTGAAATAATTAATGACAAAAGAATTTGAGCATAGGCTTAGGCATCCAAAACATCCATATTTCTATATTTGTGCATTGCCAAATATGAATATACAATCCATTAGCATCATTCGATAAAAATCTGCAACTGGGTTTTATCCAAACACAAAAATATCCGCAACTGGGCACTGACCACTGAATATATTGCTTTTTACACTATATCAATAAAAGAAAAGAGAATGAATAAAGTGAATGAGAAATACGCAAAAAAGACTTAGTGAATACCCATAATATGCTGCGACGGGTCTTCCTTTCTCTGCACCAAGTTCCCAAGGTATAATTGGGCCACGGATTACCATGTCTGCATCCAGAATGACAACCCAATCAACATTTTTTGCATCTTTACTATGTTTGAGCCAGTGTGCGACCCCAGCAGGTTTATTGATTGCAGGGTACCTGCAAAGTGCAACGAAATTTTATTTATCAAGCTCCTATAATTGGAAACTATTCTGCTTATGTAATAAGGTACGCACGTGTTTTATTTAGCAAAGGAAGATGTTCAAATTCCAAGCACTCTATTTTCTTTGGGGTGAGGGTATGAGAGGGAACAAACACTTATCTAGTTATCTAATGACGAGCGCAAATTCATTATGAAATATTTTCCTCATGAAGCAAAAGGAACAAAATTACTTATCTAATGGCTGACATTAGTTACTGACGAGAGCAAATTCTTTACTTATAAAGACAACTGGTCATACAATATATTTATTAAAAAGACATCAGCAAAGATCATGCCGCAACACAACCATGAATACAGCGCAACCACAACTGCAATTTAAAATCCTGCTAATAGCTAAACTAATAGGATAATCAGAACCAAAGTCGATAGCACTAACATCACTTCCCAATAACCCTCATGGCTCACAAACCAATCGGCATTTCGTAATCCAAATTCAAATTAAATAAATGATTAACTTTGCAATCCAGCATGTTTTCATACACTGGTTCAAGAACCTAACACAGATATGCATAAGAAAATAACAAATCCAGCAGTTGCTATGTAATTGACATTCCCAAATCCTATAAGTGCACATCATCGGTGTTTTAAATTGTACTCCGCAATCACAAGTGTGGCCACAATATTGCGGTTTTGGAAATCTCCGCAACAGCATCGCAACAGCAACTATGCTACATGGACCGTATTTCCCACGAATTTCCATATTTTTTATAACCGCAATTTAGAACACCGAACATCAGGCAAAGTTGGAAACTATGCCATCAACTAACACTATGCACTTAAGTCCAATCAATGACAATTAAACTCAATGGTATTAACATCACCCCTCAATAAACCCACACAAACAAACCCACATTCACAATCCAAAAAAAGTAAGGAAAAAAAAACATAATGAACTTTACAAAACTGAATTTGTTTAAATTACCAGTCACCAGTTCTAGGGTGTCTACTCATAGAAGGAACCTCAAAAGTAGGTGCCAAATGCATGCCTCTATAACTCTTCTTCTCTTCATCAGTGCAACTAAGAAGACGTGTGATTGGTCCAGGTTGCTTAGCCTTTCTATAACTATTCATCAACCCAACAGTTTGCCAGTCAAAGTAGTTCTGACATTCTACAGAGAACAAAGTATGGATCCTCACTTTAGGGTTCTTCCTTGCACCTTCACTAGTTTCAATGCATAACATACCCATCATCATAAACATCATCAAAATAGAAACTTTCTCCATTGGAGCTTGGTTTCAAGGGAAAATATGAAATGGGTATTGGCTCAAAGATCTGAATTTCATGTTTTTTGATCTATAGAGAGGGGTAAAGTCAAAATTTGGGTATTGACATTGATTCAATTATTAGGGAGTTTAATAAAATATATAAAATGTTTAATATTATTAAGAACTGAATCTGGAAAACATGAGAGTCGTTGGTAGATAGTTAGAGAGTACATGTGTTTGTTTGATTCTTCAACACTTGGAATTATTTATTTTTGTACAAAAAATTAAAATTAAAAATAAAATTGAATTTGCATTTGCATTTTTCGTTGGTATAAAATAGTATAAGGTTGGTTAATTTTTCAGAAACGACACTTATTAAAAACATAGTAGTAATGGTTGTTATTATGTGAATTCTCTAGTTGTTTAATTAGTTGGAATAATAAATTTACTTGTAAAATTAATACATAAAGTCAATTATTAAATAGTGTCATTTTGTTTGTGTGTTTTTTCTAGTTATTTAACTAATTTATAACATTACTTAATTGCTTTCTTAGGCTGGCTCCTCTAAAATGCAATATTTTAAATATTAAAATATATTAATTTAGATCAAATTGTTATATAGATTTAATAATTAAGTATATTCATCATATTCAATAATATAAAATTTTCTAAAGTGAAAAATCAGGGACTGAAACATGTATGAGTAGTGATTTCTCGTACCCATATTTATACTTTTTATGAGTACCCGCACAGCTAGCAGGTATTTGCAGGTACCCAATAAGTTTTGAAGTTTCAATATATAGTTATATATTTTATAATAATCAATACATATAAAATAATCATTACATGAATAATAAAATTTATGTTATCATATATTTCAATCACTAAAATTCACTATAAAATAACACAAAAATAGATAATATATATTTATAAAATAATAACAATAATAATGTAATATGCGTAAATTATTTAATTAAAAATAAATTTATAAATATGGGTACCTTTGAGGTAAGTATCATGATACTCGTTTCCACTCATAAACTATTTTTATGGGTATCCATTATATGTATTTTAGCAGGTATTTTTGACATCGAAGTAGTTTAATAATTTGAGGAGGGTGGGCTCGAAACCCTTGATTTCGCACCCTAAATTCCTCATTCATGATTAATATGAATCCATTTAAGAATTGTATTTTTGATAGTTGCACTGATGAGGAGAAGAAGAGTTATATAATAGACTTCACACGCATATATTCCTAGAATGGACATATATTTTTGATAAACTTCACACGCATATAATTTAGACATAGACATATAATTGAGAATTGTATTTTTGATAGTGAACATTGGAATAATTTCAATGGGTTGAAATAAATAACATAAACATATATTTTTATTGTAATACCATTAGTTATATCACATATTATATTTCACTTATACGACTATCGTCATTTAAATGAGTCTCATAAATTTCTATATAATATAACTAATACCTATCATGATATAATTTGTCTAGAACTTTCTATACAAAATAAATGTTATATCTTCCAACATGCTTATAGAATTCTCTAAAAAATTGTGGGACTATTCAACAATATAGATTAATAGTCACAATATTAACTTATCCCAAAAAAAATAGTCACAATATTAAACATTAATGTGCAAAAAAGGAAATGTAGGGATGAAAGTGGCAATCTTCTATATAATCTTGCACATAAATTTTATTTCTGAAAGATTGTAAAAAAAAGGGATAGTTTTTATGCTTATTCCTTATTTTCCAAGAAGATAAAATCTTCATCAAGTGGATTGAAGCTATCCCATAAGAGAATGGAATCCATACTATCAACCCATTGTTGTAGGGAGTTCCCCTCAAAATAAGGGGATTGACCCACACAAGGGTAGCTAGAATCACCAATAGAGAAAGAAGAACTACAATAAGAACTAACACTTGTGTTGTTTTCTTGGCTTATCCATGATTTCAACTCAACCTTAGAACTTTGAATATCATAGTTGTGAAGTTCACTATCCCAAGTTACCTTATTTTCTTTTTCTTCTATTTTCTCTTTTGTTTTTGTCATCTCTTCAATGCCATTATTGTCCAAGGACTTGGTCTCTACATTTTCTTCATACCCTTTTGAAGTATTTGGATGTTGGTTAATCTTATTCTTTTCATCATCATCAAAATGTTCATTTTGTTGAATTGGCTTCTTGGTCATAGGGTCTAGACCAAGGAACCTCAATCTCTTCTTGATTCTTGTGTTCCAATGATTCTTGATTTCATTGTCTGTCCTTCCAGGAAAATGTGCCGCAATCTTAGACCACCTGAAAAATGCAATTTATGTGTATCAGAGCATAGATAGAATTAATTAGTAACCATTGACATTATTTTAGAACTACACATAACATCACTCGATCTTTTAACACTTCAAAATTCGATATCTATATATAAACATATAGGTAATGTTTGACACATGGATAGAAAAATTACTTATCTTTGGTTCAACCTTTTCTATACAACCAAAATATCTCATTTTTTCAACTCAATTATATCATGTTCTATTCTATTTATAAAATGCACCAAATATATGATTGTATATCTTGTATTTCAAGGTAGAGTAAATTTATCATATGCAAATATGTACCTGTTACCAAGAAGTGAATGTAGTTGTATAATTTGATTCTCTTCCATTTCTGTAAACCCACCTCTCTTAAGGTCTGGCCTTAAATAATTAATCCATCTCAATCTACAGCTTTTTCCACATCTTATCAAACCTTCGCCACATTGCAAATAAAAAATATAAAGTTTTTTGATATATTTGGATCGAGTTGAGCTTTACACTATTAGATCAATACATTGTTGGTATATCAGAAAAATACCTGCGAGGCTTGGAACCTTTCTCCAACAATGGATACCATTATTGATAATGAAATTGATAAGCTTGTGATCTTCCTCAATTGTCCATGGACCTCTCTTCACACCAACCTTATCACAACATGGTTGTCTTCCCATTTTAGAAGAAAATGAAATAATGAAGATATTCCTTTTAAGACTTTAACAAATAACAAGTGTGACATAAAAGAAGGGTATTTAAGGTTCATAACTTTATGTAAATATATGCTGCCAGTTCATTAAGAGAATTAAATAAAGCACAATGTCCTTTGAAAAGGGTCATAAATGATTACATGGAAAAGCACTTTTAGTTCAAAGCTAGAAAAAGTATGGAGAAAGAGTTTGTGTTGAATACAACATTTTCAGGGGAAGTAAGAACTAGACGTGAGTATACTTTCAAATGGGTACATATCTGTTGTCTTACATTTAATACTATTACATGTGTCATGACCTTGTGATTGGTCAGAAAATTATTTAAAAATTAATTTTTCTCTTATTGGTAAGAATTGAACCATAAAAATATAAGTAAATAATTGTTTTGGTCTCTAGGAAATTTTTGCATGGAACAATTTGGTTTATGAAAAATTGAAAGACCAAAAATAGTCCCAAAAATATTAAACATAAGTCAAATTAGTTATTTTTTTATTTTTATAACTTTTAATGGAGATTATTCTAATTGACATTCATAATGAGTACTAATTTTTATTTTTATTTTCTCAGTGATTAGATTAGTATATATGAAAATTTGTAAAGAAAAAAATAGATATTCATTATAAAAATATATTAAGTTTGATGGGATTCCTTGGTCCTTAAAGGCTGGCACATCTTTCAAGTACATAGTTGTCTTTACCTTTATGTTTTAGTGTCATAAAATTCCACTCATGGATTCAGTTGGGAACTGGAATCTTGATGGATCAAGTAAATTAGTAACAAATAAGACACAACAAAACTTAACTACCTTAACCTTTGAATGTGGAACATAGGTTCCAAAAACCTTTTTTCTAGGCAAAGATTTATATAAAAGATATGATGGAAAAAAGTTGTGCAAATTTTATATTTGAAGATGCTAAGGGACATTAGTATAAAATAAGTGACATTAATGTTGATTTTAATCTTATGGAAGTGACATTAGTATTGTTCCATCCTAGTCAAATCGAGCATATCGCCCGACCAAGATAGGATTGACGTGGCTAAATCAGGTTTGAACATTTATGAGCTAGCCTCTTGGGTCATCCTCACAAAGCATCATAAATGTCACTGACACAACATTTAATGCAACCTCAATTGGACTCTACCATGTCCCCTGATGGAATCAATCTGTCCTCCTAGGATAGATAAGTCCAACTTGGAGGCTTACTTCACCTCACATCTCACATCAAAGTGTCACTGTTCCTGACACACCATTTAATGTTCTCCCAATAGGTTTCTGCCATGCCACCTATAAATCTCAACTTGCCCCTTCTGACACACATAGTTAGAGACGAACCTACTATACGGCAAGGACGGACATGCTACGCTCCTACACGCATATTGACAAGTTATCATCAACTACTGGATAGATAACACGTCGCCAATGTATTTACTATAAATAAAAGGTGCCCCCTTACCCCTTACCCCTTACAGGGAGTATATATTTTTTTCATATTCTCTTGCATCATAAATATACACCCACTCTCATAAACATTTTCTCTCTCACATTCATTACTAGCATTTATTTCTATTCACCTTCATTAACTTATACTGACTTGAACGTTGGAGAACTTTCTCATATATCTCCACTGGCGGATCCAAGTTTCATCTCAACCAACCCCTCGAAGCAAGCTACTCAATCAGACTCTAGTTCCGACCACACCCGACCAATAGAAAAGAAAAAGTATTAATAGTTTGTTTACATTATTATAGAGGCTTTTGACCAATGATTTGGTCTGAGTTAATGAGATCAAAGACCCTAAAATGAGCAGAAAAAAGCAAGAGTCAGGGTCCTCTATAAACTGCAAATAATGAATTAATACAGAACCCACTATTTTCCTCATTAGAAGACATTAGGTCACTATTTTCCTCATTAGAAGACATTAGGGTCACTATTATCATTAAGAAAATATTCACCACATTATTAAACTCAAAGAAGTGTATATAAAATTATAAAGTATATTATGAAAAAAAAAAAGGTGTACTCTTCCTTATATAATAATATAAAAGGAAATCATATTTATATATCACTTCTTTTGCATCTTTTCTACGACTTGTTTGGGAAATATTTATTTTATTTTATCATCTTTGAAAGAAACGAGATAAGAATAATGTAATAAAAATGACGTGCCTATAACATTATTCTAATATTAAAACAAGATTATGGAATATCTTCCATTATCTAAGACTTCATTCATATGTACGTACATGCATCATGTTATAGCATAATTTTGGAAATAAAATTAAACAAAGAAAATAATTTGGTTCATGCACCCAAATATTCCCTAAAGATCTAAGCAATATATGCACAAAAATATTGTATAATGTTGTTGCATAAAATTACTTGTACAAATAATAAGTTTCAAAATTAAAATTCTTTATAACATCTTTTATTTTCCGTGATATAATATTGGTTGCGTATTTTAAATGTGAATAGATATTATAAATAAGTGAATGAGATTATAAAATATATAAGTAAATGAATATATAAACATAATATTTTAAGGATTTGTATAAAAATTTAGTGTCAAACTCATTTATATGTTTCACTTATTTAACTCGTGAGAAGGGAAGATTATTAAGACTTTCAATCCGAAAAATAATGACCATATTGAAATTTAAATTTCAACATGTCAATGCATGTTGTTGGCTTAGTTGATTGGAGATGTAAAAATAAATGAAAATGTATTTAATACAATCAAGACTTTACAAAAGGTTACATACATTCCTATCTTTATTTTATTTTTCAGGAAAAAATATTGTATAACATGGTTGCACAAAATTACTTGTACAATTAATAAGTTTCAAATTTAAAATTCTGTAATTTCTATGTCTATGCGTTCAACTTAAGTATTCTTAGACCCAATTTTTTTTTTATATTTTGTTCAACTCTCTTTATTTTCATTTCTTAGAAAAATATATTTGCAGCTGTAATTAATAAAATATTAAAGAGTAAAAACCTAAATTGGTGGATGAATTATTATTTTTTTTGTGGCCAAATTTGGTCCCCGAAGAAATTGTTCCAAAATTTTGATCATAAGATACCGCAACATATTGATCTCTAAATTTTTTAACTTATAAGATTAAATCGAAGAAATAATAAAATAGGATAAAACCATGTTGCAAATGTCAAATAGTAAGTCTTAATCATTTGGTAGAGAATCTGAACTCCAAATTATGTTTTGAATTATAAATGGTTCAATCCAACAATTATAAAAGATGATACATAGAGTGACACCCTTTTTGAAATAAGAAATATATTCTCTTTACCTATACCTAAATGATGTCTTTATACAAAAACTCTTTGAAATTTAAATATTTCTCTAATTTGTAGCTTGATAAATAAATATTGTGTAACTTGTATGGTTATTCTAAAAATTATACGTGATGAATCAAGCTCTTAACATACAGATGATGATATTGCTTATAATAATATGCTTGATTTGAGTGCGTAATGATTTACACTTAATAAAAAGATTATGTATGTATTCGTAATATATATTCTAAGGATGCTTATATGTCATTTAATGTTGATAGTATATGTATTTTTTTGTCCAAACATTTTATCTTATGAATTTTAATGAGCAACAAAAGATTAGTCGTTATTCATGTTTGAAAATTTCTAAATCATTGTTAGTCATAAAGTGTTTTATTAAGTTATCTGTTTTATCTTGACTATTGAGATTCAGCTACTATATAAATATATTTTTCAACAATGAATACCTATAAACAAAATTACATACTAAGATAACAAATGAATTTCTTGAATACAACATACGATTATATGAAAATGAAATATTTGATTTTTTTACTCTAGTTCAGTTATGTGTGTTTTTAAAAAATTTCGTTTTTAAAAAATTTCATTACTAAATTAGTTTCAATTGTAAATAGTAACTAAATATTATTGCCCCTCCTAAAATTTAGATCAAGATCCACCACTGCCCATGCAGGTAGCAAGATTTATGGGTACTGAACGAGTTTTTTTAATTTTAGTTATATATTTATATACTTTATAATAATCAATATGTAAAAATAATTATTACATGAATAATATGATAGTTATATGAAATAATAATATGCATGATATATAATCTTAAAATAATAATAAAAAACTATAATATATATAAAAAATTAATTAAAAATTAAATTTATAAATTTGTGGATACCTGCGGATATCATAAAACTCATTTTCACTCATAAGCTATTATTGCGAATACTCGGTATTTCCACAACCACCTACGAGTGGAAATTTTTTTTGTCATTCCTAATTCAACATAATGTTGCAAAGATAAGAATTTTGTGCACCTACGATCTAGACACATTATGATAATCAAGAAACAACTAAAGTTGTCAATTGTATCTGTTACCTAGTACTCAGTAATAAAGATACATGTACTGAATAAATTTGTGTTCATTATTATATATAAAGCAAAATACAAAGCATACCACAATTCATTATAACATAATCTCTACCCAATTTCCTTAAACAAAATAACTCACTTACACAAAAATAACCAAGTTTAGAATCTAAATATTGGTAACAAAAAATGGAGCATGCTACATTCAAAATGAAATATGAAATGAAAACAGTTTAAAGATTCTTTATATAACATATTTAGAAAGCAAATTCCCAAATAAAAAGGGTCTTATGGCATCTATTTATGTCCAACCCAATCCAATATATACATTCCATTCATGGTTGCAAAACCAAGTTGAAGCTATGTGTTGTATTGTACCTCATTTTGGTCTTTTTATGTGCTTATCATGTAGCCATGGAACCAAGTGAAATCAACACATACCAACCATTGTATTCTCGTGTTTTTCGACCTTCGATACCAAAAAATCAAGGATCACTCAAACTGAGCTCTACTTGTCTTACCGGAAGGTGAAAGGGAGGTAGTTCTCGGAGAAACCAAAACAGGTTCATTGCTTGCAGCTCTCATGGCTGCGATTTCTTCCAAGTGTTTCCATGTGGCTTCCCGCTTTGACTTTAAGTCTTTCGCTTTAGCTTCATTTTCCTGAAATTCGTGCATGCATTCCTCGTAGAACTCGGGATTAGTATCAGAGAAGATCTTGCGGACATTGGTCGTCAAGATCTTGACAGCTTGGTTCCAGTGGTTTCTCGCATTTTGCTCCAGGGCAGGTAAGACAATGGGAAGTATAGTTTCGTGGTTCTGCTTGATTAGGGTCTCAATGTGATCATTGTTCCATAAGAACAAAGCCCTCTCTGCTACCTGCAAATTAACAAGCAATCATTAGAAATAGACGTCAAAACTGACCACTCGGTACGAACTTAAACTAGCTATGGAGACATTATTTAAAAAAATTAGAGCGATGTGATTATCAAACAAAATTAAGGGGTACATTTGCCAATAAATGTCTTGAAGAATGATTTTGAAGTTGAAATCGAAGTTTTTATCTGATATTTTGACTCTACGGACTACAAAAGTTATGCACAGTAAAATAGGAGCTGAGTTTTTCTGTTGTGCATTTGTGAGAAAAGGGAGATTTGGTTGAGTTTGTCAACTGAGTGAAGTTTTGATAGTGATTGTAAGAGAAGTGTGTGTTATTGGGTTGGATCTATTTGTCCTGTAATGCTTTTGCACTATGCCTCTTACTATGCGTTATTTCTCGGGACAAATATACAGGTGATTTGGGTATGACTTTTCATGCCTGTTGCAGTGAGCAATGGCCCAGCATTCTGCTTGTGGCTTTTCCGGCAACCAAGGGTGTCGCTACAGACCAAAGGGGTGCAACCAGGAGTGTGTCTTCACCCTCGGGAGGTGTAAACCGGACCCAAACAAAATTAGAAGATGGTGTGTGTCTTCACCCTCGGGAGATAGTTACAGAGAGAAATTGAAATTGGGAAAGGATGTTGATAAGAGGAGAAGGAATGTGGATTTGATCACATTCTCATTTTAATGGGCTTTTTGGTTTGAAGCTAGGTATTTTCTACTCAGCTGTGAGATTTAGCCCTTAAATTTCTGTACTGTTTTCCTTCCAAATCAAATTACCAGTCTCATTTTCTTTAAGATGGGATTGTATACAATCAAATTGGCGCTTTTCTGTACTGTTCGCAGCGGAGTGATGCCATGAACACTTGTGTTTCTGTAGAGTCTTCTCTCAGAAATCCGAAAAAGTTGCTGCAAAATTAAGACTCAAGCAACTAGTGTGGTCCACTGATTCAGTACTGAAGGAGCTCTTTGATGACTAGCATCGGGAGACATCATCAAGTTCTTCGCAGAGATGGACACCAAGATACAAGAGGGACTCTAGTGCCAAAGTGGTCACCAAAGTCACTGTTTGTCACCTCTAGGATCAGCCGAGCAAATAGTCAAGGCAGTGTAACTCCAAGAAGAGCACAAACAGGACCCATCATGGACGAGTACCACTTTACAGCCAAGCGGGCCGAATTACCCGCCGTCTACAGAGATTACCCAAAGTATCGGTGTCTAGAGCTGAAGGTTAACAAGTTAACATAAAAAATAAAAATAGCATAACATAAGGACGGCCTTCTTACCAACATCCTCCACCAATTTCCGGAAGTAAATTTGACATAATCAAACTCAAAGTCAAAGATCATAATATGAATTAAAAGTGAGAGCATGAACAAACGAGTGTTTAAGAAAACTAAGATATAGTTGTAACTGCTCCTTGTATCAGTCATATGACTCCAAATATCAAATCATCTTCAGAGACCTAATATTTTATTTTTTATTTTTTGAGGGGCTGGAAAATTACCAAGTGAAAACAAAAGGGAAATAGGAAACCAATTGATACTACTAAATTACCAAACCTGGAAATGTGAACTGCTCAAACACTGACTTATTTGACGGAACATGGATACCATACATCGTTGAAACTCTGCAGGTTGAGTTGCTTCCAAGACTTCCTCCAGCTCTCCTAAAAACATAACCTCCTTAGAACTATTTGTAACGGGCCAGTATTTTAATAATCCTCGTATAACAGTATCAGCAAGCTTGCAATCTTTTTCCACAAACTGTGTGACGCAGTATGATAACTGCTGGTGGTATATCGGTAAGCATTTTGGTTTATGAAGAGGAACAAGAGCTCGTACAAGAAACAGTTTGTGCTCTTCTTTCAGTGGCAAAGCAAATCCATTGATTATACTTCCCAAAATCTCTAAGAGTTCTGCAATCCCGTTGTGTTTCTCGGTTTCAAAAATGAAACAACAGAATATATTGTTGATTGCTTTTCTGATGAATGGCCGGTGCACCATAAATTTCCCATATATACGATGAAGGACCGTCTTCACGTAATCTCTCTCCCTGGGATCCTCTGAATCAAAAAGGTCTAACAATCTGAGAACAAATGAATGATCAACATACCTTTTTGCTAACTTTGCATCAGTCTCGGGTGATGTGACAAACCTTAGGAAGAGTTCATACACAAGTTGCAAATAAGGCCATGCAGGGTCCATTGAAGGCTCTTCCTCTTCCAAATCAAAGGCTTCTAGAGTTTTTTTCTCACGGATTGGAGTAATCAATGTCCGGAACAAATTTATAGACACCATTTTTATGATTTCTTGCATCATAATTTCTGTGAACTTGCCATTGGGTGAAGAAACATAATCCACAAGTTCTACTAATGTTTGTCGCTTAATCTCCTTTTCTTTGAGATTCTTTGTAGGGTCAGTGTAGTCAAATAGAACACAGCACATTCGCAGCTTTCTTATAAACATATTCTGCCTATCTGAATTTGGAACATCTCGAAAACTTGGCAAGGCTTCATAGGAGGATGCTGGCAAACTCCCATTCAGACTCAGTTTTGAATTCACAGCTTGGACAAACTTGTCACTGTGATTTAATCCAAGGCTCGAATTAGAATCAACACCGGAAAGAGATGGAGCAGTTGAACTTCCATAATAGTACTCGACTGAATTACTGCTTCTTGAACTGGTTGAAGCAGGCGAAGAGGACGTTGATGTCCCCCCTCCATCTCGACTTTCAACTGATTTGGACGGCTTCCGTGGGAGCCTATTTAGTATCTGCTTGATCATAACTTAAAATTGGTTCAGCAAAAGACTTTTGTCATGCACTTCACAAAACACTCCTAACCAGAAAAAACGTCAAAACAAACGAAACAGCAGCCTCGGCCAACAAGTTAGACAAGCAAGTGCACTAATTGAATTCCCGAAAGAAATGACATCCCAATGAAGCAATAACCTCTCTAGTCTCTAAAACTCCACTTCTGTCTCAGCCATCATAACAAAGTGTGATCTTTACTAAACTTATTAACATAACATTCTAGTTGAAGGAAGCAAAAGGATTCAAAACAAAAGTCCTTATCAACATCCATGGTGCTTCTTATGATGACAAAAATCTGGAATCTGGAACAAAAGAAAATCCTAACATCAAAACTAAACCAAATTCAAACAAAATCATATTCCAGTAAAAAAAAAGTTAAAAATAACAAAATCCACTTTAGTTTCTCCCTCCTACAAAAATAATAATCAAAATAACCACACTCATACTAATAAAAAAAAGCCCAAATTTTTTTAATTTTTTTTTTGCCATTTCCATTATTATTTGATACCAAGTATCAACTAAAAAAATTCTAACACAATAAGGACCCCAAAAAACTTTGACTTGTTTATTCAACTACAGTAAGGAAAGGGTTAATAAAAGTTAGTTACCTGTTCCTCTATGTACTGATTCTTTATTAGGATTTTCAGCAGCAAAAGCTCGATCAAATAGAAACAGGATCTGGGTCTGATCCACAGAAGAAAAAAACCCAGATGAAAATTTCCCTGCAAAGTGTTGAGGAACAATGAAACAAGAGAATAGAACAATGTTAACAATCAAATTTTTGAAAAACTGGGTGAAGAAGAATAGAAAAAGTTTCCTTTTTTTAATTTGTTTTTGAAAAAGCAAAAGTTGTAGTTGTTAGTGATTACCAAAAGAGAAAATTTTGAGCTAGTCCATCTTGGAAAGAGAATCAATAAAGTTGAAAGACAAAAGCACTCTCTGGCTGAAGCTGTAGTTGTTACTGATAATATTATTAATATTATGCTCTAAATTTCTAAAATTTAAAAAACAATGTTGTTGTATATGTTATTCATATTTTTTCCCTTTTTCATCTCCTTTCAAAATTTTATTTCCTACTTTGTTTTTAATTTATTATTATCATTTGAGTTTCAACATATAGGTTTTTGTGGTAAGGATCAATGAGGAATTAATCATTTTCGAAATATGTGATTGTTTTTTCAACCAAGTATTGCTCCTAAGAATTGAACTCATGATTTTTTAGTCTTTCTAAAAATATAGTAAAACTTTATATCACTAGACCAATACATTATTATATATTAGTGTTAATTTATTGTTCATCGTACCAATCTACTACTTTAATTATATAATCAACTTGAAGGTTTGGCTAGATTATCTCCTTTTCATAGAGAGCTAATGATTATTGGGTAGTTTGGTTTGACACTAATTCACACACAAAAAAGAAGCGAATTGTGCATTAGATGAAAATCTTATTTCATTTCTGGATGGTCAAGTAAAATTATGCTCATGAACTTAATATTCTAGGTCAGAACAAAACAAGTTGATAGAACTCATTTTTTAAGTAATGATATATTGGTAGTGTAGATAAACAATACACTTTTATTAGGCAAACTATTTTCTCATTACTTTATATTATTACTTAAATATGGTAACTAATCTTGAAAAATATTAAAATATCAGTAAAGTTCAAATTACTTTTAATTTTTATCAGAAAATAATACATGTGCTAATATAAAATTTATTTTACATTATCAAATCATTCTTAGATTGTTTAATTGATTTTTATACCTCTGTAGTCTTCTGTTTACATTTTCTTTCTTTTTTACACATTAGTTACCTCAAATAAATGATTACCAATAATAAAAGATATTGAAACTGGCTCTAAAAATAACAAAATAAATATTCAAACTACCTCTGAAACTAGTTCTGAATTAATTACACTTAGTACAATTTTTGTTCGCTTGATAATGTAGTAGTATTATTATTATCATTTTGAATTTATATTTGTAACTCCCAAAAATTAATGATAAAATTATCTTACAAAATATTTGAAAAGATAATGCATTTACTTGCATATATTAATCAAAATTCACCAAAAAAAAAGTAATAACATATGATATATGTATAACATGACATGAAGCTCGTCATTAACATTGGTCCAATAATATTATAGGCAAATATTCAATTTATGATAGGTGACAATTATTGAGGACAAAAAATTATTTTTTAGGTACATAGTGATCAAATATCTTCGTTCTAAAAAAATGTAACCATTAATATCATCACCCAAAAAGTTGTATAATATTTTTAATGCAAAACTTTTTTTTTTGCATATGTAAAACTGATTTTTGATATCACAAATTGAATTTTGTGGGTTAAAATTGGACTGACAAAGGATATTAAGAGTAAGATAAATTGTAACAACAAAAGAATATATAGTTGTTTTTCTCTAATAATGTATGTTAGAAATATGAATTCCCCTGGGTAGGCACAGTAATTAATTAATTAATTGTAGTTGATTAATTAATGAATTAAAACTTTTAAGGAAAAATATGAGAGTAGGTGCTGGGTCCCACATAATTTGCTAAGAAATCTTTTGTCACCTTCCTCAAAATTGAAGAACATGTCTTGAGTTGTGACAGGGATAAGCCATAATTTGGACTAAAAAATCATATGATGATAATGACAAGTTTAGTATTAATAATTTAGTCAAAATTGCAAGGGAGAACATCTTCAACATGGTTTCCTCTCACTTAGTAAACAATATCATTAGAAACTTTAATTCTAATAATAAGTTATTGCTGTTTACATCATCACATTCCAAGATAAAATTATACATAACACCAATAAATAAATATAACCTCTGATAAAATATTATTGTATTGTTCGATCTATGTAATCGGTCTAACCTAGTAAGATAAAGGTTTAATTATTGTAGTTGTAACAAATTGAGTTTGCTTCAATAGTAAAAAAGAATGGCACAATACACAAGGCTCTCACTTAATGAGGTTTGTGGAGTGTAGATATAAGAAATCTTACTCTCTCAAACAAAAAAGTTATTTCTAAGATTTAAATTCATGACCTCATATACTAAGCAATAAACTTATCATTGCACCAATCTCACCCAGGTTGAATAGTAAAGATGATTAAAACTATTTTATATCCAAAGATATTAAAATGCATGTTACTTGCAATGAACCGAATCAACTCAGTATTCGTTCGAAATTCAATTCGTTATTTAGCTCGATAAACTCTTGTTCGACTCGGTTCGGCTCGTTTTCAGCCCTACTTCTACCCATCTCTTTACTCACTCATATGTCAAGAGATAGTAGGAATGGATAAGCCTAAGATCTGCATTAAAAATGGTATATCAAATTTCAAAACATTATCTTGTGAAAAATATTCTCAGCAATGAGTCAATGAATGCAAAATTCCAATGTTGTCTTCACTGCGTCTGCCACATAATCAAAAGGAAACCATCTGATGATATTTATATGCTAAACAAACTAGTGAACCCAACAAATTACATCAAAATAATCAAATTCCATTAATGTACGTAACAGAACAGTACAAGAAAAGGGACTTCAATTTTCATTCCTCATATATTGCCAAGATACAAGACCTAATTTATGTGACACATAAATGTAAAATACATTAATAAATTGCACTCCTAGGGTTTACCAGAATTGAGTAAAAACATACCAAATTTGCAGCAGAAAACCCAGAACTGCATTACCATATTTTCCAACTGGTCCTTCGTGATGTCAGTTTACTCTTCAAGTGGATGACAATCTGAAGGCAAAATCAAGTCCAAACTGCAATTATTTGGTTGAAGATAACTTCACCCTCAAAACTCTGCTGCTTGGATTTTAGCATCTCCATCCCAAAGTAAATCATCATGTGGGGATCCTCAGGGTCCGTCAGCGAGTTAAGTTAGGGTCTATCTGCGAGTTGGATTTTGGAGGGGAGAAAAGAGAAATGAAGGCTTGAGAACCATAAAATACACTACTGAAATGGCTTTGAAGTCTTCTCTTTCCTTTCCTTCCCCTCCAAAACTCAACTCGCAAACAGAACCTAAATATTTCCTCCCGGATGTTGGGCATCGGGGATCAAATAGAATTGTGAAAATATACAAAACAAGAAGAGAAACCATACAAGAATCGTGTTAGCAAGAGTTGAAGGGGTGAATATCCCACCAAAAGAATAGATAGCAATGCACCACATCAATCATTTGATTTCTCAAATAAGTTTCAGTGCTCCATCAAGGCCCTCTCAGTCTCTGAAAGGGGGGCTGCAACAACAAAATTCATTATTAATTTACCAACTTATAACAAGTCATTAAGAGTTGCTAAGTTTACAAGTTTGCAGTATCAAAAGAAATATTTATTAGTAGAAGAGGTTACAAGAAAAGAGGTTGTAAGAAGTCATTAGGAGCTGCTATGTTCATAACAAAAGAAATATTATTAGAAGAGAAGAGGAAAGTACCCCAAAAAAGGTTAAGCTGTTCTCACTAATATAACAAAAAGAAAAACCCTAAACTTAGGTTACAGAACAATGCAACAAAGCACGGCAATCAATCCCTTTGCATACCTAACAAAAGAAACACCTAAAACACCCATAAACAGAGCCCCACAGGAATGTCAAAAGAGTAATTTTATCCTAAACAAGGTCTACAACTCTAGGGTAAAAAACAGTCATTATACATTCTACTGTTCCTTTCCAGACATATGCACCAAAGCACTATCACAAAACCCTTGTGAGAGCTAAAATCTCTGAAGTTAGTAGGAGAAAAGGATGCAAGTCCATAGGGAAGATCGAAGACCCTGCAAAGATCCCAAACAACCTATTTCAAAGGAACTTCCCCCCAAGCAATGCAAAAAAAGATGAGGTCCAGTTTCCAAAATGTATGAGAATGCATTTTGAATAAAGAAACAAACTTCAAATGCGTTCCCACATCTAGAGAAAACTGGGTGTATGACTCTAAGCCATGCATCCTAAATATTTTACGAGATCGATTCCAAAATATATCATTCTCACAAGTCCAGTCAACAAAAAGAAAAACACTCCCCTGCCATGCATGATATTTCAAACTTGCAAAGCATTTTACAACCATCAGATGATTAAAAATAACTGAAATACTAATTACGATAACCAAAACAACTTGGTGAAAACTCAACATACCCAGCAAATCTTCAAATGTATCCGCTAAAAGTGATGAGTCCATTAGCAGAGGTGGAGACAAGAGTTGATCCTGTGCATCCTCAAAATCATAAATTGACTGTTGTGCATCAGAAGTTGTATTTGAACCAGTGTACGAGAGAAACCCATTTACATTGTCATAATCAGAAAGTCGTTCCATCTCATTCAACATATCAGGAAGCTCATCAAACTTGCTCTCCCTGTGACCATCAGATGCATGACTCTCAAGGAAGGAATCACCCATTTGAGATACAAATAACCTTTTGCTCCTTAATGAAGCTGCCCTTTTTTCTGCATCTAAATGAGAAAACCCAGTTTCTGAAAGCGGGGCAAAGAAGTGCTCAGAACTTCCATCAGAACGACTATCCCGTGATGACTCTGAATTGCATGATCGCAATGACAGTGCTGCTTCTCTTACAGACCTCTTCAGATTTATGATATAGGAATAACCATCCTCTACAAAATAGAGCAATTATCAGCAACATGGTTTCTAACATGACGAAATTCCTAGTGATACTACCTCATGCAAGAGCTCTTTGGGGTTAAAGCAAGCAAAAATGCACAATCTCACTTTACTTGTGCTAAAATTTAATTGAATAATGAAGAATAAGAGTGGCAAGGATTGAAGTTGTAACTACTTGGTCATAGAGGCTCTAATACAATGTCAAAGACCAACTCTCCTAAAAGCTTAAGCTATTGGTGGAAGCCCAAGAAGAGTAGAAGACACTGCATACCTTCTGCCGAACTTGCCACTTGAGTACTTGAAGGAGGACCAGAAGATTTGCTGTCAGGGAGATTTTCTGTTTGGCTGATTTGAGGAACATTACCTTGCCGTCTTTGTACGTTTCCAGCTTTTCCAGAAGATGGAGTCAAACTAAATAATTGAGGAAGTTTTAAAGTGGCAGGACTAACAGAAGCCTTGTCAAGCTGAACATTAGATATTCTAGAAGTCACCTCACCAACATCATCAGTGCTACTGTCCTGAATAACACAAAAATCAAATTATAAGATGAGTAAAATCAGATCTCTTATTTTAAAGGAAATGAAGGAACAACCATTGCATTATACTACAAAGGGTAAATTACCGTCCTGGCACTACTCTGTGCTTGAATATGTGAAGTTGACTGACTGTGATGCCTGGTAGTTGGAGGTAGATTGGAGGCTATGCAGTTCACCTTTTCTGTACACTCTGATATTGACTTCTTTATCGCTGGAGCAACATCCTTGAGTTGGTTAATAAGCACCTGTAAATGAAAAGTAAAAAATGTGAAATTCCTAGAGAGGGGGGGGAATCATTAGTATAGAAACAACAATTACAGGTCAACCAAGTATAAGATACACAACCCCTATTAAAAAAGGACAAAGAGAGAGCAAGGTGAGATTTCAAACTATGACATATCAATATTTGACAGTAGAACCTGCAGGTCATTGATAAAAGTTATGTAACTCCCCCACAGCACATAAATTTCTTGCTTTCTATATTGCCAGAAGGGGGAAAGAGAGACCAAAGACAGATTCAAGATATGATATATCAATATTCAGAGTAGAACCAGCAGCAAATTGATATATGTTATGTAACTCTTCTACAGCATAATAAATTTCTTGCTTTATATATAGCCAAAAGGGGGAAAGAGAGATAAAAGACAGAATGAACTATGAAATATTAATATTATGAGTAGAACCAGCACGTAATTGATATAAGTTATGTAACTCCTCCATAGCACAATAAATTTCTACCTTTCTATATTGGCAGTGATGTTTGCTGAAAATCAAAGGACAAAGCTAACTAGTATTTTACTCGTCTATGCTAGAATTTGCATCAATACGAGTTTATCATAAACCATAGTCCTACAGCATTAGTTATACACAAGCATCTGTCAACAGACCAGGCAAATGATAAGGTGTTGGACTGTTTGCTTCTTCAAAGACAAGGTCCACTGTCCATCTACACTTGCAATTACAAGGAAAAATGCAGAAACTTATACATACATCTAATCCTTCATACAGGGTTTGCTAAAAAATTCTCAGAACAAAACTATTCATCCATTCTAATAAACAACACACCCATCCGCCCTGCCTACCAAAAACAATAAAGCAAAGTAAAATTTCTAATAAAATTAGCATTTTGATAGGCACCGTCGTGCCTGTCAAACCATATTTTTTAATTCAACAAATTTATTTTGTACATTAATACTGGCATAAATCAAAGTTAATACAAATATAGACTCAAACTTTTAAATATAAAATATGTATAATTTATTATTACTGATAAACTGATAAAAGTAGATTACTTTAGACAAATACTAGGATTGAGGTGTAACTTGGAAATATAAAATATTAGTAAGGGTAAAATAGGGCAAAAGCTAATTTACGCCGTCTAACTATCAGTTCCCTTTATAATAGTGTGTAGATAATAAATCAATGTAACTTTCTGCATATATAAGTTTAAAAAGATGAACTAAATAGTGCAAAAAATGATACCCCTGAATAAGGAAGAGGTAGAGGTTATCCAAAAGATCCATCAAAAACAAATGACAAATAGAAATAAAGCTGCATCTCGGAGTACTTCAACATTGGTAGGGTCTTGCAGAATTTAAACATGTTTTAATATATTACCTGAAAGCTAGCCAAGTGTTGCTGATGTTCTGCAAGGGTTGCAGATAGAGACTCGGCATGGCCACTTGAACTGCCTTCTTGTGCACTCCGCAATATATCTGGACCCTCTCCATCATTTGCTTTTCCCTAAATGTCATAGTTTGGTTGGTTAGAAGTTTTTCTATGTAATAATTAACTAAGACTAATAATGTTATATGACATGAATCAACTTACTAGTCTTTGTAGTTTTTAATAGAAAGTAAAGAAAATAGGCATGAAGTAGAGAAATGAGAAACAAAATAGAATTGCAATAATAAATCAAATTGGCAATTATTTAGTGCAATGCAAGATGAATTATAAACATTAAGCATCAGCCATCAAGTATTTATCATTAATCAAGCATCTTAAGAAAAAAATTGAACAAACAACTCATTGACCAAACATATACGCCAGGGAAACAAAAAATTCCATCATGATTTTAGAGTCTTACAATTCTCTCATTGGAGCACAAATATAGCCTATTAACCTCGACCAAAAAAAATACTACCTAGTAAACAAAGATGAGGGGCATGCCCAAGGGTTTGACAAATATCAAGATATTTGACAAAGCATAACAAAAGCCTTTTGTTTATTTCAAAACTTGTAGGAGGTACATATATGGATGTCAAACAGAGGCAATGGTTCTAAGTAACATCACTGCATATGGAGTTGTTATCTGATTCTATGTGCTTTATAGCACGCAATAGGCATTGTAATCACACCGTCACAACATTGAGAGGAAAGGGGAGTGATGCAAATATGCACTGAAGTGAGGTTTCACAAGATAGCAACATGGCTGCGTTCCCGGTTCTCATTCAGAAGTGACTTCCTTCACGGCCTTCCTTCCCTCTCTCTCACAATTGTTTCTCTGTTCCAAAAACTATCCGGCCTGTTCTTCTATCATCTTTCCTCGTTGTGTTCTTTTCTGCAACTCGTTGCTCACTTCCTCTAAGACTGAAAACCCAAAATCATGGAGAAGTGAGAATGAGAGAAAGCAGAAATTGTGTATTCGGAAAGTGCAGAGTGGCTGGAAATCACTGTTGGAGTTGTTTTAGTTCACTGCTTATTTGTAATGTGGAAGGGAGAAGAGCTTCAACGTGTTTTTATAGGGAGAGAAAGGGAGGGTTAAATTAGCAAACACACTAAAAAGCCCTTGACACATAGTAAAAAACAAGGGCAAAAAAGACTTTTTCCAATTTGAAAAGGGCAAAACTGATTTTTGCACTTTAAATCAGTGTTCCATTTGTAACAATGTTGGGCCGGCTACTTGACCAGGGATTTAGGTCCAGGTTCGCCGCTAACTCGGTGTGGTTCACTGTCTCGTCATGTGGAAGGACCAAAAACCACCACTCCTTGCTATCCCAGAGCAATTAACTACCTAGGTTAAACCTACTAGTGACAGCATTGATATGGCTTGCCAATGGAATATTCTGAAAGATATAAACAATAGGAAGAGTGCCATATGTGTTTTTTGTGGCAAAGCTAGTACTGGGTGGATTATTAGAGCAAAGAGACGCCAAATGGGAGTGAGGGGAGATGTTGGTGCTTGCAAGAAAGGGCGATAGAGGCTGCACCTAACAGCTTAAGCTATTACAAGAGTTTGTCCTTGACAGTTTTCTTTTTTGCACGGATATTTTTTGTTTCGGCTGAAATATATTATATATCTCAATTTCCTGTTGATTTCTCATGTTATAAGATATTAATAATTTAATACATCTTAATCGCCTTTTAATCTATTATAGGTATATTTTAATAAATTTGACATTAACTAAAAATAACCACCTTCTTCATAAAGGTGGTAGCCACACAATCCACCATGCTGCCTTGTCCATTTCAGAGTTTTGCCATTGTAAGCCAGTATCCATAGATAACAATGAAAGAAAGGAAACATAAGGTGGGAGATCGTAAAGAGCATACAAGATGAAGCGCTTGTTTATGGATGTGTTGCAAAGCATGTGTCCATCGTCGTATAACCTCTGCAACGTCAACAGTTTGGTGGACCCTTCCAGTTTTATCATCCAGCCTTGTCAATGTCTCATTGCTAAAATGTGTCCCATCATTCTCCTCTTTGTTATCCATGTGCGCAGCAGGCAAATTACCGAGCTGAGAACTCTGGTCCATTGCTGCAAGCAAAGATGACCCAGATATTCGATACCTAAATTTATGTACTCAAAAAGTAAGTTAGTACAAATACTGGCACAGATATTGGAAAGGCAAAGCAAGCTACATCACTACATTACCTATGTTCCCGGTGAGCTATCAAGTCCTCAATAGGGCCAGATGCTAGAACTTCATGTTGACCTGTACATTAATATTTTTAAAACTCAATATCATCATTAGCTAGTCTCGTTTACTCAACAGCTTTTCATCAAAACAAGTGAGGATTGTAAGTGGTAGACTGGTAGGGAGACGCCTTAATGCCTTATAATTGAAAGGGGATCACATTATCAATACTTTCTCACAAATACTTGTTTGGTGCAAAAACTTAATTACCATAGCTAAAATTAGAACCAAAAAATGACTTTGAAAGTTTATTGATGGGCTCATGGGCCATGGACCCTGTGTGTAAAAGGAGGAGGAAGAAGCGGAAAGATGGGCCTAAAATCAGTAAAGGCCTATTAGTGTATGAGAAGAGAAGAAAGGAACGAGGAGGGAAATATGATGAAAGAAGGAAGTGAGGGGATCAGTTGGAAGAGAGGGAACTGAGTAACAAATTGGACAACTGGCATGAGGGGATTGGTGGAAGGGAATTAGAGAATGGTGGGGGAAATGATACAGGAAAGGGGCTGGCACGTGAGCGGGAAATGATGAAAACTAGAATTGGAGTGGCAAGGCTTTGGCCTAGGAGAGGACTGCTCACTATCTCAATGACCACTCCAGCACTGTTTCTTTTTCTCTTTGGGTTACCTTTTGTTTTCTAGTAGTCTGAGTTGTTGTTTTTCTGCATTTTTACAGAGGTATACATCTTTGTAAAGAGATGAGTTCCATTTTTATTCCTATCAGTTTATACATCTATATAACCCAGAAAATTGGTTTGTGTAGTATAGAGTACACTGTAAGAAGAGCAAAAACTTCTTAGTGATCAACTTGTTAATAATGGTATACAGTTATAAGAATCAAA
The DNA here is from genome assembly GCF_001865875.1 of Lupinus angustifolius. Lineage (NCBI taxonomy): Eukaryota > Viridiplantae > Streptophyta > Magnoliopsida > Fabales > Fabaceae > Lupinus > Lupinus angustifolius. The sequence goes on from NC_032016.1 coordinate 11,582,219, forward strand.
TCCAATCCCTAGGAAGTTATAATTAATCATCTTGCCCTTCTTAACAAACTTAAAAACGAGGATGCTAAAATACATAATCAATTAGACAAATGCCAAGGGTAACCAAATTATTGATCTTTGCACTTACTTTTACGAGCTAATAATGAATCCCATAGGCGAGTAGCCTTTGAAACTAAATGGGAATTTTGACTTGAACTGGATACAAGATCATCCCAGAGTTCTCCTTCCAACTTAACTTTATTCCTCAAATCATGCAGTTTTTCAAGCTCTTGTTGCAAATAAGCCTGAATTCAAGTTTTACATATTAATTTCTCAAGAGACAAATGCACAGGGAATATTCTTGATGAGGCGTATAAGACATTATACATTAAATCAAAATTTGCCATATTGCCTTCAGTTATTGATATACCTCTTCAGCACATAAGCTACGAAATTCAGCAGTCATTTCATGAGCCAAATTTGACCACATACCCTGCCGTTGTACAGCCATTTCTGCATTTTTAAGAAATTTCCTTCTCTCCAGGGCAATTTTTGCCTGTTTCAGACAACAGACTCCATTGAGTTACTTAAGACCTAGTGATGTTATGACCATAACAACATCAGAGAAATTAAATATATAATCAGAATTAAAATTGCTTTCTGGAACCACCATGGCAAGTATGACAATTAAGTACAGAATTCAAGATGACATTCAAAGTAAAAGTAGTATTCATATTTTTATAACACAACAAAAGACTCAAGACTTAAAAACCATTTAAATCAACATGAAAATTGTCTAGATAGAAGAGATCAGATCACTACATTTCAGACTGAAATTCACTCCATTCTACAGTAAAAAGCCAAACATGTCATCACTGTTTCAGTGTTTTGACAACAGTGACACATGCAAATACAGTAATCAGATCATCCTTTGCTAAAAAAATGGATTATCAGTGATACCTTTGTAACTGGAAGCAGAGTAGCTGCATGAGAGAATGCTACATCAGTCAGTGGTGCAGGCAATGGGTTAGAAGCTACATCAGCAGTAAATGTACGCCTATGAACCTCTACTAAAGCATGCATGGAGAGTTGCCATAGAAGCTCAACAAATCTGCAATGACATGTACATTCAAATAACTTCATAACTAATGTTAACAAAATCTTACTACATGAATTATTACCTTATCCCATCCTAATAAACAAATATATCACTGTTACCAAGTAGGCCAACACCACCAATTACTTTGCCGAGTCCAGAAGAGGCTCTTTACAATAACTCCCCTAAGTTTCAGTAAATACTACTTGTAAATGAAATTCAATGACTTGTCAAGTATCAGTTCACCAAATATTAAAGCACTTTTACTCTTCTAACCAACAATGTACCAGTTTATATAATATAGTAAATACCCAAACTCGTCCCTGAGGAAAAACTGTGTCCCAAAATTTAATCAATAACAAAAGAAAAATGTCAACTTGGTTCCCAAAGCCAAGAGTCTCAAGTGCCAGTCAAAATCCCTAAAATCTGTCCTTGAGAAGACTAATTTGACCAACATTTGAGAGTCTCAATCTCAAGGACCAAATTGGGATTTTTCTTTTCTGAAGTACTAAATCAGGAGCCACATCTGTTCTATGGAATGGATTTGGTCATTTACTCTGTTGATAAACTAAAAAAGGCAAACCTTAAACTAAACCCTTTTTTCAGATTTCATCAAATAATGATGATTAACACAGTTAACTACCTACGAGTAAACTACATAGAAGTTAGAACCATGAGCTGCACACAATTTTCCATTAATAACACACTACCAAGTACCAACCTAGGTCCACAACAAGTAGCAAGTGAAGAAACTCTCGAATTGCTCCTAGGAAGCGCATCCTGCGACTCAAGCTCGCTAATAATCCTTTGCACAACCTACCAAATAAATTCCATCACTATTCAAAATCACTCCCAAACATTCAAATACATACAAAAAAAAAACTAAATAAAATTCAACCACTTAATACCTTGCGAAAATCGCGCGATTGCGCTGAATCAAAAATCGGCCAAACCTTATCAAAATCCTGAATAAACCACAACACACAAAAAACGGTTACAGATTCACTAACATGAGTAAAAAAAGTGCAGAATTGAGAGATTTTGAAGAAAAAAAACGGAAAGTTACTTTTGCAGATTGAATTGGACCACGAAGAGAAGAGAGAATGAAGTATAGAAGCTGTTCTCCTAATTTAGGGTTTGAATGACGGAAAAGTCCGACCCGAGGAGTTGAATTGGATGATCCGAAAGCGATAATTTGTGGATCCAAACCTAACATCAAACAATTAGTGTACAATGCAGTTTCTAGCTCAATTTCTCTCTCCTTTTCTCTCTCCATTGTTAATCAACTCAAAACCCAAGATAAGCTTTTTTCTGATTCTGATTCTTCGAGATTTTGATTTTTCTCTGGTTTTTGAAAATGGAGGTCCTTGGATTTGTTTGAAATTGCGAAACGGGACTGGGATTTTGAAAATAAAAACGGGGTTTATATTGTAATTTCTTGTTATGAATTATGTAGGGTTTTTTTGTACTACTAATGATATCACGTACAGGCTCATAAACTAATCTATTTTAGTTCGTGGTTGTCTCTCTTAACATGATTGGCTCACAGAAATTGAACTCTCGACTTAGACAATCCAATAAGTGCAGTCTTATATAACTAAATCACTGTGTTATTGGTGATTTTTGTGCCTGGTCACCATGCTTGGATTAAATATTAAAAATAGTGAGTTTGTTTATATTTTAATAAAAACGATTTTGATTCTGATGAGGGGGATTTTTTTTAACAAGTTGAAAATTGTTATTTTTTTACAACTTTAGCAAAATTGTTTAAATTTGATTAGATCAAACTATGGCAATATAATTATATGATATAGAGACCTTTGTTGTGTATAATTGTGCTACTTGAAGCAGCTTATTCATGTGTTTAGACACATAATATGTAAGTAATAATAACTAGAAATTGATTCACATGAATCACATCTTATGTTATAAAAATGTATCATTACTTATTATAATTGGTTAAAAAACACTTAATTAATAAATATATATTTTCAATAAATAAGATATTTAGTAGCATTAATAGATATACTATTCATAATATATATGTTTCTTTTCTTGACTTGAATTAGAGTCAACTGGAATTTTAGCTATAAATAATATTGTTAGAACTAGTGAATGTTAGCTAAACCAAAAGAGGTGCTTTTTTATCCTAATAATTATTATATTTTTAGAAAGAAAAAAACTTGGGTGTGTTTAATATAATTATGTTATTTTTTGTTTGAAAATAAAAAACAACAAACATACAAATATATACCAAATTTGACATATTTGATTAGGTGTTGATGAATATAAAAAAAACACAACTTCTTAATTTACTAGTAACTATGATACATTATAAAAAGAATTATTTTGTTGGTGCTAGGTAGAAGTTAAGTTGAAGAAATGGAGAATCTGTAGAGAAAAGTCATGAAAGCCGTTACTTCAATACACAGTCAGTCCTGTGAGTCAAATATTATCAAATGTAAATTATATGTATCCCTGAGTTTTAACGAAATTACATAAAACACTCCTCAATTTTCTACATTTACATGAACCCCTAATTTTTATACTTTCATTACTCATAGTACCAATGTAATTAACTCTATTATCATATGTGGATGTTACTTTTAAGGCGCAGATAATTTTTTATACTCAATTTTATAGGTGGGCCAATGTTGTTCTTTTGGTTCAATTTGACATCACTCCATATTCTTCTCACAAAATAAATAAGAGTTGGTTGGGGAAATAAATTTTGAAAGGAGATAACAAAAGTTTTGAGAGTCATATGTATTTTATTACTCACAAGCCTTCTTTTTATTTTTTACTCGCATTTAGGTACTTAACATATTTTCAAGTTTAATTATATATTAATATATTTTATAATAATCAATATATATAAAATTAATAAATTTATTCATAATAACTTTAGAATTGAAAAACATTTGAGAATTAAGATAAAAGTTGTGTTTTTATTGATATTGAATAGAAGGCAAAACACCTCTATTTATACAACTTACAATGTATTACTTGTACCTTAAGAAACCAGCTACTTAACAAACAAAGCTAACATATCTATCCTAACAGAATTAACTAACTCCCAATGTGATGTGTAAAAAAAGCACTGCTACAATTCTATTCTTCTAGAATGAAAAATAAGCAGAACTAAGACCAACAATGTTGGTTCAACTTGATGCAGTTTAGGCTTGTAGCAGATGCCTTATTCTGATGCATCAAGTCTCTAATTAGACTCTGATCAGATGCAATAGGATTTCAAGCTTCTCTTGTCCAATCTGATCTGGTACCTCATTCATCCAATGTTGCTAATGTTGCCTTGTTCCAATATGGTGCAGAATGTATCAAAAGCTTATGTTCAACTAGGTTGCAATTATGTTGCAATAAGAACAATAGTTAATAATGTCATTATCCCCTCAAGCTGGAGAGTATATATTAATAACTCCCAGCTTAAGGAGTAATTAATGAAACAAAGCAGACTCTAAAGCCTTAGTAAAAAGATCAGCAGCTTGATCTTTAGTGTTGATAGGTAATATATGAAAAAGCTTATTTTGTAACCTTTCATGAACCACATGACAATCAATGTGAATATGTTTGGTTTGTTCATGGAAAACTGATTTGGATGCAATGAATCTAGCTGAATCATTGTCACAATAAAGAAGAACAACCTTAAAATTAGATTGAAGTAGATGATCCATTAGATAACTTAACCACTGAATTTCACAAGAAGCCAAAGCCAATGCACGATACTCAGCCTCGAAGGAAGATCTTGACACGGTATTTTGCTTCTTACATTTCCAAGATACCAAAAAATCACCAAGAAACATGCAATAACCAGAAGTGGATTTTTTGGTATCAGGGCATGTAGCCCAATCTGAGTCACTATAGCCTTTAATTTCAGTAAGTATTATAATGAGGGTGCTTGAATTGGAGAAGAGGATAGAGGTGGGTCATCTACCATTTTTAGAAAAAGACATTAGAAATTTTCTTCAATCTGAAAGTAATGTTGGTAAAGATAATGACGTTTCAGAGGTTCTAAAATTATGCAAAAGTCTAAAAGATAAAGATGATGCATTCCAATATGACTTTAAAATGGATGAAAATAATAAATTGGAGCATATTATTTGGGTATTTGGTGATTCTATTCGAGCATATGAAGCTTTTGGAGATGTAGTTGTCTTTGATACTACATATCGAATTAATTGTTATGATATGCCTCTTGGACTATGGGTCGGAGTTGATAATCATGGGAATTCAATTTTCTTTGGTTGTGTTCTATTGCAAAATGAGAAGATACCTTCCTTCACATGGTTGACAACAACTCTTATGTGGTGCGGCATCATACCAAGCTTGATGGAGGTCGTCTTGTAAGGTTGATATATGAACAAGAATCAATTAATTGTTCCTGCAAAGAATTTTAGTTTTCTAGGATATTGTGTAGACATGCTATTCAGGTGTTATTGAAGAATGATTTTTTTTGCCTTCCGCAAAAATACCTTCCTTCTCGATGGAGAAGAGAAAGTTCATTAATCCCACAATCTAGCCTCGTAATAAATTACAATGATAACTCCTCCACCAAGTTTAGGTCTCTAGCACAATGCCCAAAAGTTAAAACTTCGAAGGCAAAAGATCGAGTTGAAGTGGCTACTAAAGAGTTAGAGAGGGTCATTGATTTGGTAAAAGGCATGTCTGATGAGGTTATAGAACCAAAAATTGATTTGGAACACGATGTTAGAAATGAGGATGAATGTGATATTCAGAATCCCATCACTTCTAAGACAAAAGATCGACCAAAAGGAGGAGTTGAAGTTGCAAAAAAAAAAAAACCGTCGTTGTCATTTTCCTAATTGTGGTGGAACTAATCATGACTCACGAAATTGTCCAAATAAAAGGAAAAAAACACATTATTTATTTCTCAATCTCCTAATAAGTAACTGGAGACTATGCATATTGTCATGTTATAGTGGTATTTATGTTATAATGGTATTGTGTTGTATACTGTGATACAAATGTTCTAATTTAGTATAGTTTATTTGCATCTTAATACTTATGAGTCTTTTATATGTAATTTTTGTCACATTTTATTTTTCTATTTTGACCATGTACTATTATTGTCAAATTCAAGATCAGCTTATGGAAGTGTTAGTCTTTGGCTTCTTGAGATTATTGGTAGTCACAACCCATGTTAATTTTTCTTGAGATTAAGGACCAGGTACGGATATTGTGATGGAGGTAGAAAATTGTAAATGTGAGCAATATTTTTCTTACTATTAGTGCCTAAATCATAGACAAAAGATTTAAGAACACTTACAAGCCAAAAAGTGTGTAAATGTTTAATTAGCTATTGGAATGTTCTTTCAATTTGTGAAATGACTAGAGAAGTATATGAGGTCTATATATGTCAAAAAAATTGTTATAATTCCAGTTGTAGTAATGAAGGAAATGTCATGTAATTTTTGGGGTTTGAAAAACATCTTTGACATGCTTCTAACTAGAGAACTCAAAAAACAAGACAATATGTTAGCACATTCCAACTTAATATGATACTAAACCAGAGTCATAAAATTATGTATTGCTGGGTTTTATTTTAGGAAACTTGTCCATGTTTTTCATTTCTGCAATGTCTTAGAGTACACTTAATGAATCATATATTTCTTTTTTTCGATATTATCACAGTTTCAGGTGATATAACTGCATACATATCATAAAACATCACCAACATTCTTTAACAACCAATGTTTTATCTAAAAAAATAGTTTCATTAACAAAAAGTACTAGATGTGCACATATGACACAAGAAACAAAATAACCAACTCAACTATAATTTCAACAACTCAAGCGACAGATCTAAAGGTTCTACAAGCGGTTGTGTTTTCTGGAGGAGGTGATGGTTGTCTTTGAAGCTGTCAGCGTCGGCTTGGTCGACATTCCACAGGTCGTGGAGGCTCGGTCTGAGAGTTCTGCAGGGTCGTTGGCACTCTTTGTTGCTAACATGATCCTTCATGAAATAGGGTGGACTCATGTTAGCAAACCCCATAATTAAAAACATATGTGTAAATACAATAGTGAAATATCATGTTGTCGAAATATTGAGTGAGACCATATTACAATAGGAAAATGACTATATTGTAGTGTATCGGTCAAAGGTTTAGGTTAATACCTCTAGAGAGACCTTAACCATCCCACAAAAATCACTAAGGTGAACAATAAGAGAAACAATAATCTATAACCTTCAACCTACAAATATATTAAGCTCTATTATTAAATATTAATATGTTATATATATATATATATATATATATATATATGTATGTGTGAGGGTGAAACGAACAAGTATCTGATGTCCTCAAACATGTTCCAAAGTTTGTCCTAAACTAATCACAATATGACACATCAGTTAAAAAATTTAAACATTCATGATTTTGTCTATTTTTGTTTCACTATGATTGGTTTGGTACAGACTTTGAAACATGCTTGAGGACAACTAATCCCCATCCGAGTGAAACATCCTTGAGTAGTCTTAAGCCAAAATCCACACCTTCTCCGTAAGATCATTAATATCGTAATAGGGTAATATAAGAATGTGGCAAGAAAATGAAAATTTTATGTAAATATTATATGCACCATTTTGTACATGATATTAGTTGTAAAGTAAATTTTAAAATCAACAGATCAGTATGTTAGCACATTTGACCAACAATCCAAAAAGTGATAAATTAATAAATTAAGTTATCATTCTACAACAAAATAGACATGACCTAATCTAGGTCCAAAATTACATTATTTCACACTTGGCTGGCCCAAATTTAGAGTTGTAAGTTTTTACTCTATGATATTAATGTTATGATCAAATATTGTGCAAATAAGATTTGGCTCATGCAGTTGTCGATCATGTCTGGATAGTCGACCTAGCTAGATATAAGATGACATTGACAGGACATGACTTAGTCAATAAGTTATGGAACCACAAACATCTGCTACACGGTTGTCACGTCGTCTGAATAACACAAACCTTTACTAAAGGATGGTCACGCCCCTTGAACATCATAGACCCCTTATACATAGCTCAACACGTTGTTTGGACCTTGAGTCACCATTTGCTTTATGATAATGGCATACCTAATATACGACTATGTCAGTTGGGGTAGGCAATAAAATGACCTGGATAAAAGCACTCTATCAACCAGAGTACAGATATATCAAGACCGCTCGATACAGCTAAAACAATCTATGCTTGTATGAGGCATACTTGATAAGACATGATGGATTGCTATGTCAATAACATCTAATATAGACTAATTGATGTTCACATCATCTATAAATAGAAGATACAGAAATTTAAAAAATAATTTAAACATACTGGAAATAATTTATTACATACGAATTATGACAAAACAATGTAGGCACATTTCATAGTAATTTATGACAATAGTCTCCTATAAGTAGAATATCATTTAGCATATACTTGTTTTGGATAACATTTTATATTTAACCACTATTATAATCTATAAGATCATAAATTGAAAAAAAAACATCCAACCTTTTAAAGACATGAATTTTTTTCTTTGTTTATAAAAAAACGTATAAACTTTCCTTAGCCAAAAACTTAGTTTAAAAAAAATCTTTTAACTAAAAATAAATAAAAAACAATCTATATCAAACATAGATTTACTCTTCAAAACCTTATCAAGTATTATCAGTATAAAAATTTATGGACATTCATTATATAATTCACTACTTATTTATATTTTTTTAAAGAATCAATAATAATAAAATATAAATGATACAATGATAGTATATGAAACTCATGCATTGTTAGTGCATATACTCTGTAAAGATTTCCATGTTATCCAATAAGATAGAATGTTATATATAAAATTTTAAATATGAATATGTGATCATTACAAATATCAATATATAACGCGGTTGCAATTATAATTAGTAAGTTATTCATGCATATGCATGAGACAAAAAAAATTGTTACGTAGTTAAGAACACATATATTATCTGTGCATTAGTATGGTTAAAAACACACATGTTACTCTGTGCATTTATATAGTTAAGAATAAAGAATACATATATTACTTGTTCATTCGCATGATTTAAACCCGCTCAAATACATAAGTAAAGTAAATGACAATAATGATGTGAAACTTCCTATTGAATCAAAATTCATGTAATAGTAGCACAAAAAACGTTGAGTACACAAAATAATTGGAGAGTTAAAAATTTAAAACACAAAATATCATTGATCTTCTTAAACATTACAATGTAAACAATGAAAAAATCTAAAATTGTAGGAAGGAGTTTGAACTTTAAACAAATAAATAAACATATTAGCAAGAGTACCAAGAGAAGACAAATACAACTTGTGAAATGAATTTGTTTTATTAAAAGATAGTTTTGAGGGAATCAAAATAAATAAATGGATTGAAATACTATACATTTGATTTTGAGAAAATAAACTAATAAATGATGATTTCATTCAGAAGTAAATACATTTAATATAAATATTAATAATAAATGAATAATCATATTGAAATAATAAACTTATAAATAAGATATTACTATTAAAAGACGTATTAGAAATATGTTATTATCTAGAAAACTAATAATACGTATTATAAATAATTTGTATTAATTTCTTATATATAAGTAATAGATAGATGGTAAAATAGAATAATAACAATAAATGCTAAATAGATTTTGATGAAAAATAAAATTCAAAAGGAAATTTTTAGGAGGTTGAATAAGTTGAAATGTTATAATTTTTTTAATAACTTTTTTAAAATGAGAAACTTTAAAAAATGAAAGATTTTATATGTTTGGGCTGGAAAAGTGACTTAAGTCACATGTATTTTAAGAACAAATTAATGAGGTCATGACACGTGAAAGATAAGATGCATTACACATGATGAAGGTTTTTGGGTGGATCTCCCAAGAGCTAACAAGTGGTGAGTAGCAAAGATCAATGTAATAAAAATTGTACCGTGTTCGCCGGTTTAACCGAAAAACCGGTGAACCGGACCCCTTACCATTATGGTATACTATTGAGACCGATCGCGCAATAGAACCAAAGTAAAATTGTCAATTTTTAATATTACAAGAAAAAATAGATGTAATCAGTGGAGAGGTTATGTGTGCCTATATAGCTTTCTTTTATGAGTTTATGTATTTGTATAGAATATATATTACAAGAAAAGAATAGGTTTAGTGGTATGGAGAAGTTATAAATTTTGGGTGGTGTCACATGAACATTAGTTTTGCTTTTGCCTGAGATTTTTTAATGAATCAAAAAATATAGAAATTTTATTTACCTTGGACTGAATTTTTTTTAAAGTGTAAGGTTTATAGTACAATTAATAATAAATATAAGTATGTTTATCCGGTATAACTGACATGCGGTTTAATTACTAAACCACCAGTTAAACCATTATACCAGTATTTCGACTGGTTTGATAACCGGTACAATATTAATAACATTAACAAAAATTATAATATGGTGATGTGCATTGAACAAGAAGTGTCACTTGAACTAAATAAAGAGTCACGTGATATAATGTGTGAGAGTATATGATAAAAATATGAATATGTTTTAGAGGAAAAAATAGTTGACACTTGTCATAAGCAACATTTTTTTCTTATATATAGGTAATGAGAAAGACTTATGTGAAGACATATGTACATGGAGACAACCAACAGAACATTATCAACCAGTATTGTGAAACCCGAGCCGGACGTCAAACCGGCAGAGGTCCCGTATTAGGTTTAACCGGTTTAAACGGTTAAACCGTCCGGTCTGACCGGGTGATTTCGTACATATTTAATAATTCTTATTTATAAATATATAGTTATATATAAATGTAAAACTTTATATAATTAATAATTATGTATAATTATATTGGAATAATACCTCTTTATCTTTTTTGCAGCGTAGTAAAACAAAATATTAGAACATTGTCCCATTTTATTTTTATTTTTAAGTGAGCTGTCCGGTTTACTTCCTAGGTTAATCTGGTTTAACCGGGTTTAACATGGTTGGCCCGGATTTTTTCCGGTTCAAAGCGGTCCAACTCTCATTCGGTTAAGACGACAAACCAGAGCCGTATTCAAGTCCGGTCAGCGGTCAGACAAGTCGGACCGTCCGGTCCAGTTCTAACAACACTGTTACCAACACATTAAGAATTTAACTTCAATTAAAATTAAGTCATAAATGATAGCATAAAAAAACATAAATACAATTGTCTCTAAATACGATGTGAGGTATGTGTCTCCATGCAAGTTTTTTCTATAGGTAAATAGATAGATGACATCCACATGTGTTGACATTTGTCAATGTCAAAAAAAAAAATTCAACTTAAAGAAAAACACTACCATATACCTTGATTGTATATTTATCTGATCCATGGATATTCCTTATGCAGTTGTTGCATGCCAAAAGCAAACTTAATTTGGAGAAGATTCAGAAATCGATTTGTTGTCCCGAAGTTTATCCCAAACCAATCATAATACGACTTTGGCTATTTTTTTTCTTCTCTTATACTTGGAAAAAGGAGAAGACTACTCAACATTTCTTCCTTGGTACTCTCACTACTCATCTTAACATTCTTTGCTTTCATCTATTTCTACCCATTTTTTTATTTTTATATTTTAATCATCTTTTCTTATTACCTTCTTCTTTCACATCCCTTTCTGGGTTTCTTTACAAACCCCCCTTTGGAATTGACACTGATATCATGAATTTCAGGGTTTTAGGTAATAGCAGAAATAATAGAGAATCAAAATAGGATTTACTCATATATATATATATATATATAAGGATAAAAATTGAAACTTTTTTTGTTAATATCTGCAACAGAAAGAATAGGTACAATGTTACACAAAGTTTTAATATTTTTTGTGTGTTTTCTTAGAATTCTTTTAATATTTCTTGTTCAACAAAACTGTGAGAATTGATAGAAAGGGAAACTGTATCAGATTGATCAAAGAGATAGAGTCTTACGTTTGCGAGTTGAATTTTGTAAGGGATTGAATGAAAATGGAAGACTTCAAAATCATCTCACAAGTGCATTTCATGACAACTATCAAGTGTTTTTTTTTTTCTTTTCTTTTTCCCATCCAAAACCCAACTCGCAAACGAAACTGGGAGTATTAAGTAACTATAACCAATACACTAAATCTTTAACTACTAAACCTATTTTATGATTTCCACACTCAATTGCATCCATAATACAGTTATCTGTTGTCTTTAATGCCTCTTTCCCTTCATAATCATATATATATCATTTCAATTCATTCTGTAATAACCTCAGTTTTTTCAATGGACTGTGATGCTTGTCACTTGAATTTGTTTGTGGCAAAAATATCAGGCGATTTCTAGATTCGTTTCTTTTTTTGGTAAGGAATTAATCCCTTTCGGGTTCGTGGCCGCCCCTCCCAACAAGTGTCGCTCTCAGGAATTGAACCATTGACCTTGGGGATCCAATGAGACCTTACACCACTAGACCAACACCTTTTTGGTTTCTAGATTTGTTTCTGAGTACACGGACAATGTATTATTGTTTATTATAGTTGACCTTTATAAAGAGAGTCCACTTTCCATGTTCTATGAAATATTTGTTATCTTTGGCCTTCCACAAGGAACTATCATGGATACTGTTCCAATGCACATATGGGTTTATTTTTAGCTATCTGTATCGCGTCGAACTTTTCTCGGTTATAATCCAATGCCTTAGTGATGTTGCTAGTTAATCAACTCTTCAATTTGGTGATGTATGATTGCTTATTAAATGTGCTGTTTTTCCTTGTTCTCTTACCGTTGTGTTTTATGGCAACAGGACAAGCTTGCAGATATGAGTGAAAGATTTGGACGAAAGATTCGTGTTTTCGAAACATTAACAGTTTCTCCCTCACCAACTGCTGCAGCAAACAATGGTAATAGCTTCTTAATTTTAACAATATCAAGGCCCTAAGATAAATCTGCATTTAAAATTGTAATTATCGATATTTGTGTATATATAATTTACGTCAAGTATTCTGATTAGATTTACTTTTCTTATGGGTATTTTGGAAGGAGAGGAGACTGATGATTTCTATGAGTTTACTGCTGAAGATTATTACCGACTTTTAGCTACTAAAAAGGAAGGTAATACAGATGCGAATCTTCCAATATGAGCAAAGAGGTTACTCTGTTTCGGTTATGTATCAATGTGGCCTAACTTTCATATGAGCCTAACCTAAGGGATATGCACAATTTTTGAAATTTAACAACTTGAATAAAATAATGAGTGATGATAGATACAAAGTTGCATTGGAATACACTTTGTCCAATTAATAAAATCTTGTGATCTAATATATGGTTCAAAAATGAAGGTTTATGAAAAAAATGACCATTTAGTTAGTGTTCAATAATCCATTTTGTTGCACCTTTAGTAGGCTATAGGTACCACATCTTATTGTATGCATTTATATTTCGAAAGATTATTATTAAAGGATACCATCTTCTTTCACTTTCATAAACTATGTATCTGTATGCAGTCGTATTGCTTTCGTCTGATAATCAATAAATGAAAGGGAGATGTAAAACATAATTAAGTTATGTACTTTTCAAGGGATGCACACATTATATCCCTTTATGATAATGTTATTGAAATATATTAATTATGTACAGATAAGTTATTGAAGACTCGAAAAATCCGAGAAGCAGAAGAGGCAGCTCGTAGGTCAAGAATAACCAAAGTGATTTCTAGCTTCTCTTTCTCTCCTTTAAATCGTGATACCATCCTTCAAGTTTTCACTACTGGTCCATATTGGATATTTTTCTGTTCTTGAAGCATTATAAACTTATCACGAATATTATAATAAATCAGATAATGAAATGTGAACTTATCTTTTCATTTGGTTTGATTTTGTTTGCAGGCTGTGATTAGAGTTCGCTTCCCTGATAATCACACATTGGAGGTTACCTTTCACCCATCTGAAACAATCCAGAGTTTAATTGATTTCCTCACAGAAGTTATTACAAAACCAGAGCAGCCATTTTACATATGTAAGAAATAGCTTATTGATATTCCGCATAATGGTTAAATTTTGTATAATATTTGCTATCGAAGGCTATAATTGCCAGTTATCAATAGCACAATTAAAAGCATGCCAATCGTTTACCATCAGATTAGCATTCCCAATCTTCATCTCCAATATGGATTCTAAGTTTTGAACCACCTTAAAAATGCTTTTGGTATGAACCAAACTTAAACAAATTATACAACAACAACTAAGTCTTTATCGCACTAGGTAGGGTCGGCTACATGAACCGTACAATGCCATAATGCTCTATAACAAGTCATGTTCATTGACAAAGCATTGAACTTAAACAAATTATGTGTACATTTAATTACACAGATACTACTCCACCTAAGAAGCTGATCAAAGACATGTCTCAGGATTTGTATACTGCTGGATTTTGTCCCGGTGCAATTGTGTACTTCTCATACAATGTTCCAAAAGGTGAGTTCATGCCTTCAGAAGAATCATTTTTATAACATGTCTTATTTAGATATATTACAATGGAACTATTATATGATTTACTTCTACATGATCTTGATTCTTGCATGTCTCTCACTTTAGATGACTGGATAGGTACATCTTTTCCGATGCCATATCGTGGTTGCTTTGGTAGCTAGTATTGTATGTTTTGAATCGTAACAGGGCTTGGGCATATTACGTGTATATTTCTGGTAAACTGCTGAAAAGCCAGGTTCATTGAAAATAAGATTTACAAGTGAACACTCCAGAGGAGCAAGAAGTCCAAGTTCTTGAATAGGAATAGAAGAAAGATGAATAGCCACTTAAAATTAGAATAGACTCTAAAGTTACTAACCTCTATCATGCAAGTTCATGAAAAGAATGGAGTTTTCAAGAGAATTTATCTTGAGAGTAAATTGAGAAACAGAGGCTTTGTGGAAAGAAGATAGGCAAAATAATCTCGGAAAAGTCTTAGAAAGAGGAAAAGTACCAACCGTTTGTAAACTATTAAAGGATTGTTTTGGAGAGTTGCTTTTGTTTGTAAACTATTTCGGTAACTAGAGTTGTGCTCATTGTCATATTTAAAAGATTATTTTGGATAATTGCTTTTGTTTGTAAACTATTTCAGTAACTAGTCCTTTGATGAGAGGATTTCATTGTGAAATTTTGAATATTGATCATCATTACAAGGATTTAGTACGCTTCTTGCTAATTGTTAGGCTTTCTAAATATGAACCCCTTCAAATCTTGTTTGATTTTGCAGATGCACTTGGTTTTGTGTATATTGTGAACTGATTTAGGAAACTCAAAATTCAGTTGTAAGTTAATATATTCATTTTCAAATCTATAATACACCACAACCAATGTGTTCTGCTAGTTAAGTAGAGTTACAGTGTCACATGGGCTATGGTAAATTGTTTCAGTGTCACTTGGTTTGGGATTTAGCAATATATTAACCTTTCTTGGTTTTAATGGGATGTTTAGGTGATGGCACTTTGGTTGGGCACAATGGCCCTTACTTATGTGAAGAGGTCATGTCCTTGAAGGGTTTGAATATAGGTAATGATCAAGGTCAGCCATCGTCAGAGCCGGTTCAGTCTGCACCCGAGCCTGTTGAGGCAGCACAACAAAATCCTGCTGTTGAAGAGCGTAAACCGGCTGACAAAAAGCTTGTTAAACCAAGGTGGCTAAAGATGTGATATGACTTTCCCAGAGGTGTAGTGGTGGTTGTTGCAGGACATTTTACCTGTGCTCTCTCTCTATAGAACATGTATGTATAAAATGGTTCATTTTTGTGATTCTTCTCATGACTATAACTTTAAACCTTTCATCATGTTCAAATTTACCATTTATTTTAATATATCCCTATGACACGCCAAAATGAAATAGAAATACATTTGAAATACTAAAAAAGGCGGCACAAGGCTGCCACTTAGCGAGGTATGGGGAGCACAGATATATGCAGTAGGATAATGCAGCTATTTTCGAGATTTGAACCAATGACCTCTTATAGAATTGCAGCAAATACACTCCTTCATCACAAGATGTAGACACAGAGGATAGTGATGTAGATCAGGCCATAGCATGATAGCGACTAGTCATGATTTCAAACCTTCCCCACACTAACAATTAACTTCTATTCAATCTTTGACACTAACAATTAACTTCCACCATAATTTGAGTGATGGGTTATACCTCTGTTTCTGAAGCACTATTCTAGTGGATGATTAGTTATGGTTTGGCCATGTTAACTATCAAACTAGAGGAATCACTCCATGATGTTTGGTCATGTTGATATTATCATCTTGTTGAAATATTTCTTGTGGATAGTTCAAGGTGCTTTCGAGTTTGGAGTCATAAAGTGGTCAAACGGTTAGGGTGGAAGGTTTTAGCGGTGGAGTGATCACTCACTAAAAAATACTAAGATATTAATATTTGGCTGTCAAAACAAAAAGTTGAAGGTGTCTTGAAGTCATTTTAAGGCCTTGAATTTTTCCTTCAAACATCTCTAGTTCTATTACCTTACTTGTTGAAGGACGATCACTAAATTTGTTTTAACTCTATACACCAAAAACATTCGAGTTCTTCGTCTTGCTTGTCATTTCCATCAAAAACATTCCAAAGCTACAGACATCAACCTTATAAGACACTCCTCTAATATTTTTGTTGGGAATGCTCGGAAGATGTTATTATATGAAGTTTCACATCACATATTAGTCAAATAGAGGAGATGACCCAATGTTATATATTAGACTCAAATTCTTTGTTTATAAAGTACACTAATTATAAACACTTCATGAGCATTTGAGATCATGAATATGCTAGAACTTGTAATCATTATTTTTTAATAATATATCTGGGTAACTACTCAATGCTCATGAAACATAGACACAATTCGTCGAACCCATTAACAAATTATTGTTACGATTGTACTAACAATTTTGTAGAAAAATTCTCTAGATCCATGTAACCTAAGTTCCTCTTGCTGTAGTTAAAGGGACAATGCTACCATCTACAGGAAGGACATGATATAGCCTTGTAAGTCCAAAATCTGAAACCTTTGGGATAAGTTGTCATCTAAAAGAATATTATGAGGCTTGATATGAAAGTGCAGAATTTGCATGTCACAACCTTGATGCAAATAAACAATCCCACCAGTTATTATTCCCAGAGACATTTCCAAAAATTATTAGGGAAATGATAAAGAAAGACTTATAGATCAATGATTTTCAATAAATATAATTTATGACACAACATTAAGACATTGTTCAATACTTGCTTCCTTATAAAAAAAATATTGTGGGAATAGTCAATAATGGTTGTTTTTATGATTTGTTAATTCTAAAAAAAATGTCTCTCCTCTACATTTGTGTTGCATTTAAGGCCAAGTGGGACCAGAAATTAAGAATATGAAGAAAATAGATTAGGTGATGATGAATTAGGGGGTTTTTTGGTTTCCCACGGGTATTCTCGTACTGGATGTAATCCTGTCCGAGCCGGGCAGGTACGTGGGGCTAACTTTTCCAGCAGACTTTTTTCTGTTCATAAGACTCAAATCCAAGACATTGCATAAAGAGAATCAAACATGTACCAAACCAATGTACTAAGGTGGTTTGGTAATTAAGAATATATATTGATAGAAACGTTTCTTTATTCCCATTGACATGAATGGGTCCATAAATGGAGATAAGGGCGCATATTCTTTTTGACCAACACTATCTTCCTTGCTTTCAACTTCCATTAATCATTCTCACTTAATCTTAACAATTACAATCTTAAATTTTACACTAGTAGATCAATACATTGTTGATAACTATTTTTTAATTGAGAAATATAATATATTCCATATATAAAAAAAATAGGGGATTACCATTTTGTAACTAGAGCTATTAAATATTTGGTAAGAATTTCAACTCAAGTAACATTAGAATCAAGATATATTTTATGTTATATATTTAAAAATAACAATATTAATATAAGCATAATATTATCTTATGAATATTATGAATTATATTCACGCCTATCCTCTTATAAACATACCAAGTTTAATTTATAAAACCTAGCATATCCCTCTTATATTCAAGTTAAGACAAGTTTATGGATAAAAATTTCACTCCTCTTCAAATATCACATTTTTATTACTTTTAGTTTCAAATTAAGATGAGTTGGTACAAATTTCACACACAATTAAATATCATATTTACTTTTTATCACTTTTTAAGCAAAGTTTTTAATGGGAAAATGGTTAAGATTTAAACTCAAATATGCATATTGCATAGTTTTTATAAGAGAGAAAATGAATCTTTTAAACTTTCTATAATGATAGTAGCTCAACACAAAAATAGAAAGACAGAATTAAGTACAAAATACAAAAAAATAAAATAAAAAACATAATTTAACTATGAAAATTTCTGAAATAAATTGTAATTGCTAATAATGGCAGGGGCATGAAGAGAAATAAGGCAAAGTTAAGGGCCAATTTGAAATTATGGTCACCGCAGCCATCATGCATCATCATTCACCTACTCCATTGAATATTGATGGCAAAGTTTGGATCTTTCTCTCTAAATCTGCAAAATTTTCATCATTGGGTACTTCTCTTTTTCTATTCTTAATTGAATCACCGTTTTCATTTCTTCATTCTCAATTAAGCTCACTTAGGTTTCTCACTTTCTGGGTTTCTCTGTAATTTTAATATATCTTTTTCTCTTTGATTCAAGTATGCATTTTTTTAGTATCTGTGTGCTTGGTTTTGAAGTTTGATTATTGGGTTGATCCATTTTTCTTTTCGTTTTTGTTTTTTCTTTTATGGGTAATTTTACAGCATGAAGATTTGTTGGGCTATATTTTTTATTTTCTTTTCATTGTTGTTTGTTAGTGAGATTTGATTAGCTCATGCCAAGAACTACTGTTACTGTAATTTGAAATTTTACCAACAAGACGTGGTCTAGTAGTGTAAGTTTTGCTAGATCCCCAGAAAGATCAAAAGGTCAGGGTCCGATTCCTGGGAGCGACAGTTGTTGGGAGGGGTAACCACATATCCCGAAAAAGGATTAGTTCCTTACACATAGGGTGAGGGATACCCTTGGTAGTAACAATTTTTTTTTTGGGAAATGATGGTCTGTCTATTGGTGCCATTAGACTAATTGTTTGATTGCCCAAGCAGTTATGTTTATCTCTTTGTGAATTGAAGCGCTTATTCGATAAGTTTTTTTGAAATAAGCTAAAAAGAGTTTATTTTCTTAAGCTTCTCCGGTAAAATTATTGAAATAAAATAAAAGGAGCTTATTGGAAGGTCATAAAAGCTATTTTCATAAACTTATTTTCATGAGCTGTTCTTATAACTTATAAGGCCAAATAAGTTCGAAGTAAACTCTTTCAAACACCCCTTAGTGTCGTTCCTATTGCTTTTTAGGCATCCATATCTTCATTTAGTTTCTGTCGTTAAAATTGTTGTCGGATGTTTGCTTACTTATAACTCATTATTTGATACCAGATACTGAAAACTAGTTCTAGCATTTTAGTGCTGTTAGAGGATGGGGTCAAGTGAATGGCACATTGAGAAAAGATCTATCTCTTCAAATGAGTCACCCATATCAAGAGATCAAGAAAGTCTAGAAAATACATCTGAAAATGGGTCACTGTCAATTGTTGTTCTTGGTGCTTCTGGTGATCTTGCTAAGAAGAAGACATTTCCGGCACTTTTCCACCTATATCGGCAGGTTTGACAGCCTCCAATTTGTAACCATTGTGGATCATTTAGATTAGTGTGTTGGATAAAAGACAGGTTTTATATTGAAGATCACTGAACTTTTAATTTACGAATGAAAAAACCGTAAGGAATGTGTTTCAGATTGTTGTATTCTAATCAAGTGCTGGTTCATTTTTCTTTATCCTATTCATTTCTTCTGCAAGATAGCCTGAGTCAATATTTGTTCCTATTTCATATTTATCTTGGAAGAATACCTGGAACTATCTTTCTAAAATTTGGTGGCTTTATATGCAGGGATTCCTACCATCAGATGAAGTTCGAATTTTTGGCTATGCAAGGACAAAAATCTCTGATGATGAATTGAGAAACCGCTTACATGGGTGAGTTTTTTAAAAAGCAATTGTATTCTTTTTCCCAAGATTCATAAAGTATGTAAAAACTTGAGTATCCACAGAAATCGGTTTCTTTCTGCTACTTCATGATTGTTGATTTGTTTTACGTAAGAAGAGTGCCTTTTTTATTCCAATAATATCATATGACTTATTTGATTGAAAGATTTTATGCTGGCATTTGTACCTTGATTGTTATGCCGTGCCTTTACTTAATGCTTCTTTCATAATTGTTCTATGATATACTTTATGCTATATACATATATACCACCTGTGCTTATTTGACCTGTTTTTTTAAGTATAACAAGTGACAAGAGATTGGTTGTGGGTTGATATGCAGCTATCTTATCAAAGATAAAGACGCTTCCCCGGAGCAGTTGGATGTTGTATCAAAGTTTTTGCATCTGGTTAGCATTGACTGTCCTGTGTAAATTTATTATTTCCTGGAATGCTTTCACTAGGAATACTCTTTTGATGAGTTGAACATTCATTATCTTTCTCCCTTTGTCTTCATTTTAGATCAAATATGTAAGCGGTTCTTATGATTCTGAGGATGGTTTCCGCTTGTTGGATAAAGAGATTTCGGAGCATGAATCTTTGAAAAACAGTGCAGAGGGTTCATCTCGAAGGCTTTTCTATTTTGCACTTCCTCCTTCAGTTTATCCATCTGTTTCCAAGATGATCAAGACTTGTTGTGTGAATAAATGTAAGATTTAATCATCTCTTGTTCTGATATGTAGTTTTTAACATTTAGTTTTAAATGCTTTTACCGTCATTGTTAGCTGTTAGGGAAATAAGAAACCTTGTATGCCTCATCTGAAAATCAGTTGGGAGTAGGGTTGGCAATGAGCTGAGCTGAATCGAGTATGGCTGGGCTCAAGCTCACTCGAAGAAAATTTGATTGACTCAAGCTCAACTCATTAAGAAAATTAGTTCATTCTATTAGCTCAAGCTCGTCTCACTATGAGCTCGTGATCAACTCAACGAGCCATCTTATAACACAAAGATAACCACCAACTTTTCAATTGTCTCCTAACACAAAGAAAAGAGCCATTATAATCTTAGTTAATATTGATTAATTATTTTTTTAATAAGCCAAATGCATTACGAGTAGTACTAGGGATACTCTGCCCAAATAGAATAGGAAATTACAATATATTCATGGCAACTTATCTATACAACCCATTGAGCATAAGCACCAGTCTGAGAACGACACTTGGACTTCCCCTATTAGCAATCAAGCCTTGAACAGCACACAAGCTAGCTTGGCTCATTGGTAGCCCTAGTCTGGAATAATTTTCGGTAAGGCAGTGCAGTTTAGAATCCACTTTAAGCTCTTCTCTCCTTCTTTTAAGTAAAATCTAAAACTTATATTACTTGTCTGTATTCTACTAGATCATTTCCTTAACAATAATACTAGAGCTAAATTGAAGTCATGCTGCATGTCAATATATGTATCTCATATAGCTGCTTCGAGTGGTCGAAGTCATGCTTAGATTTTAGATTCATTACAGTAATACAAGTGGCTGTGTTAGATTTTTGTTTTTATAATAAAAAGAAATATTTTTGAAGTAAACAGTAATTTCTGTCAGATAACACCCACTAAATAGATCTCAGGGTTTCAAATTTCTCCAGTTTCACTTCTTCTAACAACAAATATTTTAACCTTTTTGTAACAAGAACTTGTTAGCTTTTTCCTGATTATTTTTCATGTTATAGTTCTGGCTTATAATCCAGAACATTTAATATTGCTTTTATTGATGATTGCATTTATGTCCGTTCTGTAGCTGATCTTGGTGGGTGGACACGTATTGTTGTTGAGAAGCCTTTTGGTAAGGATCTAAAATCTGCAGAGGAACTCAGTACGCAGATTGGAGAGTTGTTTGATGAACCACAGATTTACCGTATTGATCACTACCTGGGAAAGGAACTAGTGCAGAATATGGTAATAAAATTAAATAATTGTATATTGGCCTGCTTGAGGGTGAGCCTCGGCACAATGATAAAGTTGTTTGCCTTGTGACCTGGAGGTCACGGTTTCAAATCCTGGAAACACCCTCTTCACTTGAGAGGGTATGGCTGCGTACATCTACTCTCACCAGATCCCACTAGTTGTGAGTCTCGTGCAGTGGGCCACCCCGTTTTTATATATTGGCTTGCTTTTTTTTTTGTTCATAAGCTCTGCTTAGTCCTATTTCATTTGACTTATTTTGCCAGTTAGTGCTTCGTTTCGCAAATCGCTTGTTCTTGCCTCTGTGGAACCGCGACAACATTGCTAATGTGCAGGTAAGAGAGTGTGATGTCAAGGTTACATTGGGTTGAGGGTTAAATGAAAGAAGGCACTGTTAGTTGAGCAGGCTTTACAATTCATACTTCATAGTTCATACTGTCTCACACTCTCACCATGTGTGTCAACTTTCCCTTTTTTTTTTCATAGCCATAAATAAAATTTATGCTGTCCGTCTGCTGTTACCTAATTCAGCTACTGCATTACCAAGCATTGAAATGGTGCATTTCCAAACTTTATTTATGACTATTCTTTCGCAGATAGTTTTCAGAGAAGATTTTGGAACTGATGGTCGGGGTGGATATTTTGACCAATATGGGTATGTGAAGTAATATTTCTTAATTACTTTGTTCAACCGAGTTGTCTAATGACAAGTCATGGAAATGGTAAGTTCCAAAATGAAGTGGTATTGACAAAACAAGCCTGTGCATACCCATTTTACTTTGTTGATGATGTTGATTATCAAAATTTTATTTTTATTTCTAAGTATCTATCACTATTTTTTTATTGGTGTATTTGTAATAATTGTCTATTATTAAGATTAGAAAAGCATTATACTTAACTCATTACTTTTATTTGGCAGAATCATTCGAGATATAATTCAAAACCACCTGCTGCAGGTGAGCCCTCCATTTTAGACTGAAATGCTTTCATATATTTGGCATTGCTATCGCCATGCTCTAATGTGAATTGGATACTTCTATCCTATAATCAAACGCAACAATGTTACTGAACATTGATTCCTCTCCAAACATGTACTTTTTCTAAGGGTGTGTTTGATAATATGTGTGATTGTGACTGTGTGTTTATATATATTTGAAGATGTTTTAGAGGAAGATAATAGCATTCGATAAAAAACGAGGTTGCAACATAGGGAACCTTTTTCATTTGAAGTTTTAAATAAATAAAGGCTTGTTGCTTAGTACATTTACGGCAAATTTGGTGGCCAAGATAATGTAGTTCTGATGTAAGAGTAATTTTATCTTATATCATGTCATTATTTGGTCCACCTCAAACACAAGATATGGTAGCATAATACTTACTAATGGTTCATCTTATGCGTATCAAACATGGGATAGGATAAGGGCTTAGTAGGCTTATATCTTACCCCACTCTCTTATCCTCTCTGTCCTTATACAGTTATACTTGCTTGACCATCAAACATATACGTTAAATTTTTAGAAGTTCACCATTTAATTGTTTTTGGTGTGTATTAACAAATAACAGTAAATCATTTTGATTTCTGATTTCTTTTGCATTTGAAGGCTGGAATTGAATTTCAAATCGGCCCCAAGAGTACTTCTAAGTGTGCTTAAATCTCCCTGTAAACAGTTCTTAGAAAAGTTAATACTTCGTTGATTGACTTGAGTATCAAGTAATATTTCTTAATTACTTTGTTCAACCGAGTTGTCTAATGACAAGTCATGGAAATGGTAAGTTCCAAAATGAAGTGGTATTGACAAAACAAGCCTGTGCATACCCATTTTACTTTGTTGATGATGTTGATTATCAAAATTTTATTTTTATTTCTAAGTATCTATCACTATTTTTTTATTGGTGTATTTGTAATAATTGTCTATTATTAAGATTAGAAAAGCATTATACTTAACTCATTACTTTTATTTGGCAGAATCATTCGAGATATAATTCAAAACCACCTGCTGCAGGTGAGCCCTCCATTTTAGACTGAAATGCTTTCATATATTTGGCATTGCTATCGCCATGCTCTAATGTGAATTGGATACTTCTATCCTATAATCAAACGCAACAATGTTACTGAACATTGATTCCTCTCCAAACATGTACTTTTTCTAAGGGTGTGTTTGATAATATGTGTGATTGTGACTGTGTGTTTATATATATTTGAAGATGTTTTAGAGGAAGATAATAGCATTCGATAAAAAACGAGGTTGCAACATAGGGAACCTTTTTCATTTGAAGTTTTAAATAAATAAAGGCTTGTTGCTTAGTACATTTACGGCAAATTTGGTGGCCAAGATAATGTAGTTCTGATGTAAGAGTAATTTTATCTTATATCATGTCATTATTTGGTCCACCTCAAACACAAGATATGGTAGCATAATACTTACTAATGGTTCATCTTATGCGTATCAAACATGGGATAGGATAAGGGCTTAGTAGGCTTATATCTTACCCCACTCTCTTATCCTCTCTGTCCTTATACAGTTATACTTGCTTGACCATCAAACATATACGTTAAATTTTTAGAAGTTCACCATTTAATTGTTTTTGGTGTGTATTAACAAATAACAGTAAATCATTTTGATTTCTGATTTCTTTTGCATTTGAAGGCTGGAATTGAATTTCAAATCGGCCCCAAGAGTACTTCTAAGTGTGCTTAAATCTCCCTGTAAACAGTTCTTAGAAAAGTTAATACTTCGTTGATTGACTTGAGTATCCTTTACAGTAGCAATATCCAGATGTTTACTCGACCTTGTTTTGTCGGACATTGTCAACCTAGTTAGACTTATTAAATAGCCCCGTGATGACTTCATAGCTTTACATCACACCTTTATCGGCTTATTATGTCAAGCTTGTTCATTGTTTTTCTACAATCTCAGGTTTTTTGCTTGGTTGCTATGGAAAAACCTGTTTCTCTCAAACCTGAGCACATTCGGGACGAGAAAGTGAAGGTGTGTCTCTTGTTCAATTTATGTGGAAATTATTACCTATTGCTGTCATTTTATTCGCCCTCTGTAGTCCTGATATGAAGAATAAACGTCAGAACCAATATCCTGGTCTCCATTTTAAAAAATATAAGTTAATTACCATGCATACTCACTACTGTAGTAAAGGGGTATTTTTATTATTGATAACTTGAAACTTTCCATGGTGCACTTTTACGTGGACCTAGAATTTTAGCTTTGAGTTTCAACTTACCTCTATACCACTATGGTTGACATAAAAAATGCAGGTTCTTCAATCAGTACTTCCTATTAAAGATGATGAGGTTGTTCTAGGACAATATGAAGGCTATAGAGATGACCCAACTGTACCTGACAATTCAAACACTCCAACTTTTGCATCGGTTATCTTGCGAGTACACAACGAGAGATGGGAAGGTAAGAGAATAGGCAGCATTCTTTTCCTAGAAAGCAGAAATGCATTGTGGGTTTGGTGGAACTTTCGGAACCTCTAGATTTATGTATGCTAAATGTTTTGGAAATAAATATTATAGTTCATAGCCATTCTTTGGCGCGCATGTGAGTATCGTATTTTGCATTCTCTGCTATACATTCATGTGTCTTTTATCAAAGCAAAACAGAGTTGAGACATTTTCACACGAAGCCTCTCTTCTGTCTCAGGTGTTCCTTTCATAATAAAAGCTGGGAAGGCCCTTGGTGCAAGGAAGGCAGATATACGGGTTCAATTCAAGGATGTTCCTGGTGATATTTTCAAGTGTACGGTAGCAATCCTTTTTGATGCATCCGTAATTCATTGCTTTTATCATGCATATTTTGTTGCTAGCCTATTTTTGCTCAAGTCTTGGTGACAGATATCTTATGATCCAGATTTTTATTTATGCATAAACCTGACTGTAAAGGTATTCTTGTTTAGGTCAAAAGCAGGGAAGAAATGAGTTTGTTATACGCTTGCAACCTCAAGAAGCTATGTATATGAAGCTCACGGTATGTCAGTTATTTTGGTAACCCTTAAAGAGAACAATTGTGCTGCTTGTTTGATATGATTACCTGTCAGTTCCATATGTGTGTCGTGTTATTGGCAATGCAAACTGGGCAAAGTGTCTTTCGGTATCTGAATTAGGACATTCAGTGTTTACATATTGAAAAATGTAAAATAATGGATATTCCCCATGGCATTGTTAATTTGGAATCTATTTTATTGAAGAGTGAAGGCCAACTTTGTTAGTTAATATATGGTTAACTTCTGCGAACTTTTTAACTTATTTTACGGTTATCTCGAGAAAAAAATGTATGTTAAGATCTGGGCATAAAATGCTAAAATAATTCAATGATGTTTCTTAGAGTTGAGACTAACAAGTTCAATGTCTCATGCAGGTCAAGCAACCTGGGCTAGAAATGTCTACAGTGCAAAGTGAACTTGATTTGTCATACATACAACGTTATCAAGGGGTCACCATTCCAGAGGCTTATGAGCGTCTAATTCTTGACACGTATGTTACTTTTTCTACTTCGTGATTACGGAAATTAGTTGTTTCTAAATACAAATATATCAACCAGGGCCTGTTTGTTTGAGTAGCAAGAGCTTGATTCACCTTAAAGGTCTCAAGTTTGAGTCTTGTGAACGAAAAAATAGGCATTGCGACCAGAAGAGCTCTACCCTCTTAAATATTTCTTTCCGGCTCAACTTGAAATAATCGGAGGCCATTATGACCTATGAATACCGAGACTCCGATAGTTTCAGATAAACAAAAATCAATATGCACCAAGGTGGTTAAGACTAAAGAAGAATTAGGATTACATGCATAAGACATTTCAAGACCGAATCATTTTCTGGTTCACTATCCTATTACATAGCAATCATTTGAGTTGTTTGAAAGAAATAGATTAGATTTGAATGAATAGTAATGGTAATTGGAATATGTTTCTTTCAGTATCCGAGGTGACCAGCAGCATTTCGTTCGCAGAGACGAGTTAAAGGTAAGATCTTTAACATGGTTCATAGATTATTGGAACAAGGTCTTGATTCACACAACTTAAAATGTTCTACTTTTTCTCTTATTAGGCATCATGGGAAATTTTCACTCCACTTTTGCACAGAATTGATAAGGGAGAGTTCAAGTCAATTCCTTACGAACCAGGAAGCCGAGGTCCTGCAGAAGCAGATGAATTGCTTGAAAAAGCTGGCTATGTTCAAACCCATGGTTACATTTGGATCCCTCCAACCTTGTAGGATGATCAATGCCATCATAAGCTTAAGCTGTCTGAGGTTTTTTAGTTGCTTATACTCAATAAACTTATCGACGAGATCTCGAATGTTATCGGTTCTGGTACGCAGACCAAATGGTACAATGCAAGCAAAAGTTCCTAGATTTACGGGGATATAGAACGACATATAAGTTATCGTGCTTGCATATCCACCATTTGAGTTTTCAATAATTATTCCGATAATGACATATCCGATTACAAAGTTTTATTCGGGCCTGGAACCGGTTATGTATAGCTTTATAATAAATCCAACACATTGGAACATGACTCAATTCTATGTGGTGTTTATCCAACATTTGAACACATGAGAGTGATTGATATGTTGTGTAATGTGATCTGCACAAACCTGATGTCCCTCTGAATGGAATGATATATGGAATGTTATAGTATTTGTATCTTCGTAAGATATATAATTTGATTATGTCTATAGTCTACCAAAACAAAGATTTTAAAGTAAAATATTGATAAATTTTGAGTAGTTGATACCTCTTATACTTACAATGCACTAAGCAAAACGTTGTCCCTCAAACCTAAATCATAAACATATACACACATATATATATATATAT
>NC_032016.1:11610296-11703323 GCF_001865875.1 Lupinus angustifolius
TATATATATATATATAAAATAGTCAGCTTACATTAAAAACTAGAGTGTAATATCTATGCATTGACAGTATAAAAATTTAATACAGTTAATGTATCATTCACCATTCATTTGTATTATTTTTACTTAAAAGTTAATAATGATCAAAAAATTAATAGTGAATGATGCAATAATAATGTAAAAAATTCTCTATATTATCAATATTTTTTTCTTTCTAGAAACTAATATGAGCACATGATTATAAGTATATTAACTAGATAAACAAAGAAGGAGCTTAAGAGCAACCATATTAGTTGTTTGTAACTGAATAAGAATATTCTTACTCTATTTTCTATTGTGTCATTCTTATTTTCTGACTTTTTTTTATTGCTCTTAACAAAGGAAAGTGAGGAAAAAGGTAGATGGTGTAGAAAAAAGTAGATGTTGTGGGACTCAAATAAGAATGATGTTTGTCATTGTGAAAAAAAAAGTAAATGTTATTTTTATTTCACGAGAAATTGTAATAAATTATAAAATAATGTGTCAGAACCAAATAAGGAGATACTCTAATATATTCCAAAATAGTTCAACCCAAAAGATCCCACATGGCTCATAATTGGGCTTTATATTGGGCCATTCGGGTAGACCCATACAATGAAACGTTTCTTGTTCAAACTTCAACTTCTTCACCTTCACCACCATAACTCACACCTTCGCCTTCGATCCTCTTCTTCTCACTTCAAAGTGTAAGTCTTCATATTTCTCTATGGATTAGATATCAAAATGAACACTGAACTCTTACCATCTTCTTTTTCCGAATTAACAACAAATTGTAGATCATGCTTTGCTTTTTTATTTTTATCAAATATATTCTCTTCAGTTATAATTATTAACGAGTTACAAATCAAAGAAATGGTAAAAATTGCAGTTATTTGAGATGTTGATTCAGAATCATCAAGTTAGAGGATAAATTGACGAGGTTCAGTGTTTAATTTCCTTAATTTGTTTTCACTGGTTTGAAGTAAAAATCTGCATTTTGTTCTTACCATGTTTAAACATAGGAGTCGTTTCAACATGCTTGGTAGTAATGAAACTGTGATGACATATGTTTTTAGCTTCAATTTTGATTTGGCATGTGATGATTAGCCATGCAAGTGCTGCATTTTCTTTTAAATTTTGGTTCATATGATCTTAGGAAATTGTCGTAGAAAATGCGATAAAAATGCCTTACGTGATTTGAACGTGTGTGAAAGATACCATTAGAAGCCCCGTTGAGGAGAGTATATCAAATGAAGGTTAGTCCAATTTATAGAGGCAGAAGGAAGTCAAGAAAAACCATAGACGAGATAATTGGGAAATATTTAGAGATCAATACTTTGTTACTTGACATGATTTATGATAGAGAGTCATTCCTTCCATGTAGCCGACCTCACCTAGTGGGATTAAGGTTTGATCGTTGTTGTTGTATGATCTTAGGAAGTTGATATCTTGTTTTACTTGGAATTTTTGCTGCTCTTTTTTTGATGATTCAATGGCTTGAGTATGCCTCAGGCTTGGTGTTTCTCCTTGCAAATATTTTGTTGAAGCATTTGGGCATTTCATGGTATTAATGTTGATCTTCCACGTGAGGATTATTTGTGTAGATGCAAGATTACTAATGTGCCTTGACTAATAGTTTGGGCTGTTTTATGTTTATAAAAAAGAGAGAAAATAAAATAATGATGAGGTCTCCAATCTTTGATGGAAGTTAAATCTCCTTACTTCATGGAAACAACCCTTCCAATCTTGATTTTAGCTATCATGTCAACTTATACATGTCAAACATATATAAAACTTGCTGACTGTAGTGCAGAGTGTTTTCCCATTTGCTTGAAACTGAGTTGTACATTACATTTTAATTAAAAAAATCACTACTTGAGATGATTTTGGTTTTGGTCTTGATAATTCAGCATTTCTTGTTTATCTTGGCATTTCCTTGCTGCTAAATTATGCAGCCATTAACTCAGAAGAGGGAGATATTGATATTCAATAGTTAGAAGTTCTGTAGTTTTGTTGAAGCATTTGGGCATTTCCAGCTATCTGAATTTTTCTACCACTTTTACCTTTTCTTTTCCCTTACAAAATGTACAATACTTTTTGATATGTTATTTTTCTTACTGTTCTGCAGTGGTTGGTTGGTTGTAGTTTCTTTGGTCCTAAATAGGATCTCTAAAGCTTTTACCAGAAATATCAAAAGGATTTCAACTTTCTGTGCCTATGATTTGATCATTTTCTGATAAGTGTACACTGTTTTTTTTGTTGGTAAAGGTTAACCTTCATTACCACCAAAAAAGAAAACTACACACCTACAATAATTATGTGATCAAGGGACCAAAGAGTTCCCTCAGAACACACAATTACCATTTACCAAAAACTAAAACAAAAATGTCACAAAGACTGAAAAATTAGGTGTACACACTGTTTATTGGTTCTGAAAAGCAATTTTTTTTTTTGTGTATTTAAGATGGCTAGATATTTTGTGTACATTTTTTTTTAGTATAGGGAATGAAAAATGGAAGTGCTGGAAATGTGGTGTTGGGGGTAGGGGAGGAATGATGTCAGGTCCTTGACTTTATCGAATCCTTAGAAATAAATTTTAGAAGGGGAAGCTGAAGTTTCAGTAAGTGTCCTACATCCGGGTACATGGGCTGTGAAATAGTGTACCTAGAAGACTGTTACACAAGAAGGGCAGCTGGCAAGCTGTGAAGGGAGAGTGAATCAACGAAGAGAAGGGGTTAAATGGGGTTTTGGGGCTGTTATGTTAGGATAGCAGGCATATATTAAGGGGTGAAATAGGGATGGATGGGCAGCGAGTGTTTCTTGCTGTATAAGAACTGATTTGTATTCTGTTAATGTTATCTTTTCCATTTCTTCATTTCTATTTGAGTGTAATAAGCAGAATCTGAACCCTAAGTAGTCATAGTCTAGACTCTACAATGCAAATTTTATGACGCTAATGTACTCACCCCAAGTCACCATAGACATTACACATATTAGAATAAAATAAATAAATATTTACTGTTGTTAATTTTTGTAAGTGAGCTCTATGTTCATACGAGATTTTCTATATAGTTACTGTCCTTTCTGAAGTGATATAATCTTTTCTTTCAGACGATAGTCATGGCAATGAACCATGCAAGATCTTTTAGACACATTCTTACTACCAAAGAGGCAATTGGGGTTGCATGCCAAAGAACTTTTGCCACCGGTAAAGCAAAGAAAGGGTCCAAAGGGGGATCAGCTGATGCACCGAAAGCATCAACTCTTAGCAAAGAAGTCAAGTCGACTACGGTTGTAGGTGCCAACATTCTCAAGGATGGGACTGATCCTAAGGTCCTGCCTGATTCTGAATACCCTGACTGGTTGTGGCATCTGCTTGATAAACGTCCGGCACTAAGTGAACTACGTAGGAAGAGTATTGAAACGCTCCCTTATGAAGATCTAAAACGTTTTGTTAAACTGGATAACCGAGCAAGGATCAAGGAGAATAACTCTGTCAAGGCAAAGAACTGATTCAATGGTCAGAAGATATCATTTATGAGGAAAAAAACAGTGCAAAGTTATTTCTTTTTCTAGTTCTGGGGTTCCCCATCTTTGACTTACATAAGTTGAAATCATTAAATGGAAAGAAAGCCAAATAATTGCTTGGTAAACACTTATTGTTTTTTTACTTTCTTCTACTTTTCTGTCTGTTTTACCCTGGGATGATTAGTAAATTAAACCTGATTAACTTTGTTGATTTAACAGAACCTTATGATATCATTTTTTTGCTTAGCTTTGTGAGACCATCTAGTCCCTTGTTATAGTTGTTGTTGAAGAGATTCTTTTATAAGTGGTGGAGGGATACCTTCCCTTCTCAAACTTAAAGATTGGTGAGGTTCCAAATGCTGGATGTATATATTCTCCTATTCAAGAATTACACCCTACTAGTAAAATATTGGATATGCTTATTTAGAATATAATTTCACTTAATTTTGATGTTAGGAATATGAACACCTTTTTGTTGTTAAGATTTGTGAATAAAACCATTTTTTGTATTCCTCTTTGATAGCAATGCAGTCAAAATTGTTACTGGCATTACTTCCATGGGATGATTCTTCTCACAAGTGTAACACATGACTATATGAGTATAATATCTATGCACTCTCAGTGTAATGATTTATACACAATTAGTACATTATTCATCATGTGCATGATACAATGACAGTATATAAAACTCATACACTCTCATTGCATCTTCTAGTTAGTGATGGTTTAACTATTGCTTACCAAAGTTTATCATATAGCTAATAATTGTTTATTGTTGAACAATATGTTAATCTGTTTATCATAGAATAAGTGGTGTTAATTAATAATTAACTTGTCTGTATCTACTTGTTGTAGTTCATGTGTGGGTTTTCTAGTGTTGATCAAACATTTGAGATATTATATTCTAAGAAACATAAAGTAGATCCACTTCATGCAATAATATGAATTAAATATGTTGTTGAAGAATCATGTACATGGGTCCTAGTTTTGACATTGGCATCAAACTTCAAGGGTGGAAGTCACCATCACTTGCCCCCCAGCTACAGAACATAACTGATGGGGGATCAAATAGTATCTCACTTTTGAAGATTAACTCAAAATGCATATGCTATTTACCTTTTCTATCACTTGATGGGGACCTTCTGTTCAGGATTTATGATTAGAAGTTACATAAAGATAAATGTATCTTGAGAAAACTAAGTCCATTGTTCTTGAAGTAATAAATTTAACATTTTTCTTAAGCTTCTTATCCTTACCATTAAGGACTGAGATTAACATTTTCCTTTTTTTAATAGGTTTGGTGAACTCTCTAATTGCTTTAACTAGTAAAGTTGCAGATAAGCATATTGAGATAATGTGTAATGATCATAGCTTAGTGGTCCCTGTGTTTAATTTTCTTTGATTTGGTCCCTACATCTACATATCCCATATGCTAAATGGTATAGTCTTTTGAGTATGCATCCATTGCACTGTTTATAATCACAGATTTGGATTCAGATACTTCCAGAAAGATCGACGTTGGCAACTTCAAGTCGTCAGATGAAAATCAGAAAGCTTAGACTTTGATTTGGTAATATCAAAATCAATTGATTTTTTATGTAACGATTTAAAAGTTGTCAAAGTTGATATTTTTTGAGGTGGTTAAATCGAAATCTACATATAATCTAATAACATGAATCAATGAATGGGGATAGTGAGGTGTTAGGGGTTGTTGTCTAACTTCTTAAACCCATGTGATGTTTTGGTTTCATGACCCCCAATTAAAGGAAGAAAGAGACTAGAGGAAGTTAAAAGAGAGGGAAAAAAGAAGAAAAATGATAGTAGTGGAGGGTAGAACTAGACATGACATGCATCATTGTTGTTAAAAGCATGCAACTTGACCTATACACATGCAGCTTTACCTATATGTTAAAAGCTGCTCTTTCACATGTTCACTTTTTTATGTTGCTTTTGAGAGCTTTGATTACAAGACCAATGAATGTGAATACTTGGATTAGGACAGCTCACCAAAATCTTTTGCCAGCATCATGTACCAAGCAAGGTGAACTACCACTGTCTGAAGGGGTTACCAACCCTTTGTAAGGGTGCTACTTCTAATCAGTATTTTAAATGCCGTCGCGGTCGTGATTGCGGTTACTGCAATTGTGGTTACTGTGGCCGCTGTGATGCGGATTACGACTGTTGCGGTGTGATATTTTTGAATTCGATGCGGCCTGATGTGGTACTGATGCAGTCCAATGCGGTTGCATTGTGGACCAATGCTGCCGTATCATTATGAATTGTGGTGTGGTGCAGTTGTAATGATATTGCGGCCACATCAAGTAATACGGTCCGCAATTTAAATCACTGCTTCTAATCTTGTTATGTTAATCACTGAAAGTGTGCGGTTCCGCAAATCCACTTGTGGCCGTAATATTTTGGTTTTACCATGATTTTTATTGCAGCTTTTTCTTGGAAGTAAACTCAATATCACAGTAACCACAATTTAAAGTGATACATGTAAGTTTTAGTTATGATAATATTTGTAGATTAGGTGCAAGGATGGAACATGAAATATGAGATGGTTACTTTTTATCTATGGCTGAATAACATTTGAGAGATTCTAACTTTTCTTTGACATGTTCCTCTTAACTGTGATGTTTAGTATGTCATAGGAACAGGTAAACTAGGAAAATCTATAAGGACCATAAGGTTAGATGTGATGCCTAATAAGAAAGATATTTTTTTTTTTCACGGGGATTCTCGCACTGGAGACAATCTTGTCCGAGCCGGGAACATCCACAGGTGGGGCTAACTCTCCCAACAGACATTTTTTCCATCCACAAGACTCGAACCTGATTCTTGCTTAAGGAGAATAAGAAAGATATCTTTGCTATTGTTATGTTTCATAATCTTCACTTTTACCCTTAAAAAGCAAAAACAAAAATAATCCACATAATGTTTTGTTACGGTACATGATAACCTTACATTTTGATAAAAGCTTAGTTAATTAATTAACAACTCATATAAAAAATCACTAAGGGGAAGAAAATATTTTAATTAAGAGTGTAATATTTATACATTGTTAATAATTATTAAATTTTGATGGATGATACAATGATCATATACAAAACTCTTAATGCATATTTTTCTCTTTAATTAATGCATCATAGCACTATTTTTTAGAATATCCACTCAATTGAACATATAGACTAATCTCTTGGGAGTAGGAAATACATCATGTGCTTAAGAGGAAAATTTTACTTCATAATGCATCATTTAAATCAGCCTATACAATACTCAAATGTAAGGTAAATATGAATTTGATGATTTATAAAAAATTTATTTAAAATTTGGATAGTTAAATATCACCATTTCTATGTGATCTTGTTTCAGTTAAAAGATTTCTCTCTAGACTTTGGTTATTAGTGATTGCCATTTGAGCTGCTAATTAATTAACCAGTCTTCTATTTCTCAAATCAAGAATAAATTTAAACCTTTGTCCTTATCAAAAGAGTCTTGTTATATATATATATATATATATATATATATATACTTCCATGTCCTATTATTATAAACAAATATTACAAGACAAGAAGTGTTGTAGATATTTGAAAATTGTTGACATTAAAACAACAATTCTATGGCTTCTTCAGTGATAGCAACAAAACATTGGCACATTAATTAGCTGACCAAATTTTATTTGTTTATTTTTAAGAGTTGAAACTTTTATATCATTAACTAAATTAGGTTGAGAAACACAAATAATTTCAACTACTTATGTTGGCTTGTGGGTTTGAGAGGCTAATATTTGATACTAAAAATAAAAAATAAACCACACACCACATTAGTTGTTAAACTAAAGTTAAAACTATCTATGTACACTTTCTTCAATAGGGATATAAGATGTGGATTGTTGAACTAAATTATCACTTAAACCATGTCCTCATAAAATGTAATTGATTGCCCAAAACACAAATAATTTATTTTAGGGTAAAGAGTTATTTTTACCCTTAATATTTGTGTGTATCAAATTGTTCCTTACAAATTGGAAATGACCTCAAAATAATAAAAAAGCCAATTGGTGAACTATTTTGGATTATGTTTTTGGAGGGTTCATTACTTGGCAGATATACGTAACACAAATAAATATTAAATGATTATAATTTTAAATAATTTTAAAATTTAACAGTTTCATTTTTCCGTATATTCTAATACTGGACTCACTCTCTTGTACGAGAGAGAATTTGGACACTTTAAAAGTAGTTAGTACTTTCATTTTTCCAGAGATAAAATTGATCTATACAAAAATCATAAGGAATAAGGTGGATATTCATTTTTCATAGATCAAATTAATCCATGCAAAAATCATAAAGATAAAGTGGATATTCATTTTTTCTTTATTATTACATGGTGTCATGAGCAATGTCTCTAAGCTTAAAGCAAAAGCACATTGCTTCAGTTTTGTCTCATAATCACTTCAACATTTTTTTTGTATAGTAAAAATGCCTTTCTTCTAAACAAGAATTTGTAGTCTCAAACGCTGCTGTAAACTATGTCTGAACCAATGATATTGAAGTAAAAATAGAAAAATAATAATATATATTTAAGTTTTTTAATCAATATAGTATGTTTTCATTAATAAGGTATATAGTTTGAGACGCCGTTTGAAATAACACATCGTAGTCCACTTCTACCATTATCATTTCTACCAACAACACTCTTTAGTTATAATGTCCTTTGCATCCTACTTAAGTTTTAACTTCTCAAAACAATTCTCATTTATTATAGTTCCCTTTGAGATTCCAAGCTGAACAAAATTCTCTGGGAGTATCCCTTTTTTCATGTTCTGTTATCTTCTGAAAATGGCTTTGTTACTTTTAGCTTTCTACTAAAAGTACCTCTTAACTTTTCTAGATTAACTTTTGTGACAACAATTATAGCTGTTTCCTTTCTCATACTTGATATTATATATTATTATGATCACATCAACCCATTTATGGTATATTCAAACTTAAGGGTACCCTTCATTTTTCTTTGTTAGTGTTCTAAATTTCTAATGTTATTTTGCAATTTGTTCAACCCCTTAATTTGTTATTAGTCTCTTTTGTGTGAACATTTTTGGTTCCCTTTATATTCACTCACTTGGTTTGTCTAATGTCATAATTTCTATGTAATCTAGCTTTTTTCTGTTGAATCAGTTTTCTATCTTCACACAGGTTCAGCTTCTTCTTTTGTTGAATTACAATAAGGTTGTGTTGTATCAGTATTCAGTTACAATCTCACTTAGTTTTTTCAATTTAGTACTTAGTTTAAGGTTGAAGCTAAGTTGATATGTTTTGTTCTTATTAGTATTGTTATTTGTTTTTGTTAAGGTTGTTACTTGTAAGTTTCTCAAATCAATAGTCTTTTTGTGTTTCAATCTTTTTCTCAATGGCTCCTATGAATTTCCCTCTTCGTTGGGAGAGTACCGGGGACCAGTGGTGGTATGCATCGCCCATAGATTGGGCTGCTGCAAATGGCCACTATGACTTGGTTCACGAGCTTCTTCGAATCGACAGCAATCACCTTTTCAAACTCACCTCCCTGCGCCGAATTAGGCGCCTAGAAGTTGTGTGGGATGATGAAGAACAGTTCAATGATGTAGCCAAGTTTCGGTCTCAGGTGGCGCAGAAGCTGCTTCTAGAATGTGAATCCAAGAGAGGGAAGAAGTCTCTCATCCGCGCAGGTTACGGTGGATGGCTAATGTACACTGCTGCCTCAGCCGGGGACATGGGTTTTGTTCAAGTACTTCTTGAGAGGAACCCTCTTCTGGTTTTTGGTGAAGGAGAGTATGGTGTCACTGATATACTTTATGCTGCTGCTAGGAGCAAGAATTGCGAGGTTTTCCGGCTGCTATTTGATTTCGCAGTATCACCAAGGTTTCACACAGGTAAAGGTGGGATATTTGAGGAGCATATTGGTGAAATTCCTTCTGTTTACAAATGGGAGATGACAAATAGGGCTCTACATGCTGCTGCTAGAGGAGGGAATCTGAAGATTTTGGAGGAGCTTCTTGCAAATTGCACTGATATTTTGACTTATAGAGATGCTCATGATTCAACTATTTTACATGCTGCTGCAGGCAGAGGACAAGTTGAGGTGATATTCTGCTCATTTTATTCTCTTCTGATTATAGCTTTTAGCTTATAGTTTTTTCATTCTTATGCAATGAATGATTGGTGATTGGCAATGTATTCTTGTGTTTACTATCGTCACTTGATACGCGATTCTCTATGGTACAGGTACGTAATACGAGATACGTTATCCTGTCAAATACCGGTACGTTAGGGATATACTTAGCATGGTTTCTATACTACATATACAGTCATTTTTAGTGTCATTCTTGTAGGTTTGAATCAACTTTTGCTTCACCATAGGAGTATCCCAAGATAAAATTATTTCTTGTTTGTTGTAACTCTTTCATGTAGGCGAGTGCAGATCATCGATTACTCTTCTTTTCTTTAGTCTTTTTAGCTTAAACTGTAGGTGAAAACATGGTTCGTTCTTTATAGGGAACCAATTCACAAAATAACCATAAATTGATACACAAGAACCAATTCGCAGTTTTATCTCAGAGTTGTGTTTCAATGATCCTTACATTCTTCTTATTGTCACTTAGCATATGACATTTCTGGTGCA
This sequence comes from Lupinus angustifolius, assembly GCF_001865875.1. Taxonomy (NCBI): domain Eukaryota; kingdom Viridiplantae; phylum Streptophyta; class Magnoliopsida; order Fabales; family Fabaceae; genus Lupinus; species Lupinus angustifolius. Next base: position 11,620,500 of record NC_032016.1, read on the forward strand.
GTAGTTGGGGCCTTAGGGGCATTTTTTTTCCCCAACATATCATATGTTTTTTAGGTATTGATTAAACTTAATCCTAAGATGCTTTGGATGTATGCTATGAAAAAAAGGTACCTCTGAATAATTGGCATGAAATAACAATTGACTAAAAACATGATCTAAACTTAGTAAGACCCTTTCTGAGCTTCCCAAATTATGGTACTCATGAAGGAATATCTTGTTCCCTTACTTTTGTTCATATCATTCACTGTTCTGGTTTTTCATTCAACCTTATATTCTTGATTTACTGCACTACTTTTTTACACTGATCTTAACATAGTGATGTATCAATTCGCAGTTATTTACGTATGTTGAATGGTTAGCGAGTTTACTAATCAGTATATTCGTGACCATCCGATACACATGATTAACCATGAATTTATGCATTACTAATTAGGTGTGAAAAATGTTAGAAAAAATAGTGCAAGATGATAATTTTTGTTTCACATCATGTCTAAACCTCTTGGCACTCATGCAGGTAGTTAAATACCTTACATCATCCTTTGATATGATAAACGCCACAGACCAAAAGGGTAACACTGCTTTGCATGTGGCTGCTTCTAGGGGCCAATTAGCTGCAGCTGAAGTTCTAGTCTCCGCATTTCCGACACTGATCTCTCTGAGAAACAATACTGGAGAAACTTTTCTCCATAAGGCTGTGTCTGGTTTTCAGACTCCTGCATTCCGAAGATTAGATCGACAAGTTGAGCTTTTGAAGAAGTTAATAAGTGGAAAGAATTTTAATGTTGAAGAAATTATCAATGTTATGAACCATGATAACAGAACTGCTCTTCACATGGCCATCATTGGAAACATTCACACTGATCTAGTGCAACTCCTAATGACTGCTCCATTAATAAATGTGAACATATGTGATGTTAATGGCATGACCCCGCTTGATTATCTTCGGCAGCGCCCGAATTCAGCATCGTCCGATATGCTAATAAAAAAGTTGATCTCAGCTGGAGGAATGTTTGGTTGTCAGGGCTATAATTCAAGAAAGGCCATAGCTTCACACTTGAGAATGCAAAGCATTGGTAGTAGTCCCGGAGCATCATTTAGAATCTCTGACACCGAAATATTTTTGTACACGGGTATTAAGAATGCACCATATGATAATGGAAATGCTAGAAAGAGTTCATCTTCATCAGAACACATTCCATATGACTCGACCGCAGAGAACAATATCTCAACCGCTACTAGCAAACGGCCGAGTTCTGTAAACTACGCCGCAGCGAGGCTGAAAAGGGCCCTTCAGTGGCATAGAGTGAAGGACAAGAAAGCTGAGATACCCAAGAAATATATGGAAGAAGGGTGTATGGACCCATGCAGGAAATCGAATAACAACACAGATGAAACTCCAACTCCACTAAGGCAAAGATTTTCGAGTTCTAGGCCATCAACACTTCCTAGCAACAAAAGGACTCTATCTGTGAGGAGTCACCAATCAAGTCCAAATGCTAAGAAGAGATTTGCTTCAGGACTAGTTCATGGAGTAATGCAATCCATGCCACAAGTAAAGGTTTCTGGTAGATCAAGGTCTAGTTCCTTCTCAAAATCATCAATTTCTTCACCTAGATCAATAGATAATAAGCAAAAGGGTGTTTACATTGACAATGACATTGCTGGACCATCTTGCTCTTCAACTCAGTTACCTATTGATGATTATGAATCACCACATTTGGCAAAGAGAACTTCTGTTAGTAAGAAATTGAAGGGTCATTATTTCTGTTTTGGTGCCCCTGGCCTTAATGTCAAAAACTCAGTTCACAGGCATCATGAAAGTCATAGTTACAAGGGTCATGTTGTAGCAGTGGCTTAATTGTATGTGATTAGCTTATTCCATACCAGATTAATATCAAATAAAGAAGGAAAAAGCTTTATATCAATATGAAACTTTTCTATTAAGGGTAGCTAGCAGGTTTCTTAGTAGTAAGTTTTTTACATCATATCTTATCACTTAAGAGTAGCTCATCCTCAGTTCCACTTAATGGAAAAATATCAAAGCCAGTTTTTATAGATCATATAAGAGATTGTTCATGTAGATTTATGCAATGCTAGTGTTTTTTTCTTTGGTATAACGAATGGTATCTCTTACCCTTTTAGATAAGGAACTAATCCCTTTCGAGATGTATGACTGCCCCTCTCAACAAGTGTTATTTTCAGGAATCGAACATTTGACATTTAAGTCATCCTAGGAATTCAGTGGGGCCTTACACCACTGAATGTTTTTTATTTATGCATGTTGCTATGTTTAACATGATTGAAACTTAGCAGCATGCTTCTTTTGTTGTATGTGGGTAAGGGTGGAAACACGCCAGACCGCCTACCAGGGGCCTATTACCTGGCCTATAACAGGCCAGGCCAGGCCAGGCTTTCTTCGTAAACAGGCCAGGCACAGGCTTTTTGAAAAGCCTATTTAGTTAAATAGGCCAGGCTGTAGGCCATCCAAAAGGCCTATTAAGCCTAACAGGCCGGCCTATTTAATTATATTATGTAATATGTTCATATTATACAATTTTAATATAAGTAATATTATTATACATATGTAATATTAATATAAAAAATATAATTTAATTGTTAGGGTTAGAAGAGTCTAATTAAAAGTAGGAATATTAACCTATCTAAATGTAGATATGATGACCTATTTCAAGATGATATAGTAAAACATGCTTTCAAACAGGCTAACAGGCCAGGCCAGACTTTTAAACAGGCCAGACCAGACTTTTAAACAGGCCCGGCCTAGGCTTTGAAATTTTTTTTAAACAGGCTAACAGGCCAGGCCCAGGCTCCTACATACTATATAGGCTGGGCCTGTTTAAGGCAAAGCCTGGCCTGGCCTGTTTCCACCCTTATATGTGGGTAAAAACCTCTTCTTGATTAAAAGAAAGAATATAATTTTTAGACCCAAGTTTAATTGCTCCATTTATTGCATATCTGCATTGTGCAACCTATGTCTAATGACTTTACACATGTTAAAGGAGACTCCCATCTAGTGAGGTCCGAGGAGAATACAAACAAAAATACTATTTCTAGAATTTGTTCACACAACCTCTTGGTCACGAAACAACGACCTCACCATTGTGTTGAATTACATCATTTTGAAGCATTCTATTATTTCTATCTGACAATTAAATAACCCAATATTAATTGTCATACTCGTTTCTGGTTAATATTTCAACTGATATTAACTAAGTAATCAAGCTATGTATCTAAAATCAACAGTCTATGATCTACAACACTCGCCTAAAGGTAAGAAGTGTCTAAAACTATCAGCTTCATACTAAAGCAGAAATTATTTGTAAGAGGGTTTCTCAGTAAATCAATTAGTAGATGTTGGAACCTTCTAGAATTAACTTGAGGAATCCATAGTCCACTTGTTTCTTGATGAAAACACAATCAATGTACATATGTTTGACAAGCCAAATTAAAAAAAAATTGGTTGAAAATATTTAACATAATAGAAGTTGAAAACTTTATAAGCAAATATGAAGAACAAATCAAACACACAAGCATTAGAAAAACCTTGTGATTAGAAGACTTCAAAATTAAGATTTAAGAGACAAAAACTATTTTATGTCAAAAAAATCAAATTACTAGAATTATGGAACCTGATTTTTTCCCTTCCATTTCATTTCATTCCTCTCTATTCCACTCATCCAAAAGATATGGATGATGATCAACATAAACCAAATCACAGGTCAATTGCCATAAAAGTCAAGATTGAATCAAAACAAGAGTACAAGGGTCCTGAAGAATGTAACAATACACAGGTCTGAGAATGGAGTGAGAAGTGAGAACATAGTATCTCAGATATATGAAACAGCTTTATTTCTATCTCAAACAAAATTAGAACACACTTCTAGTTGCTTCATTAATGAATATGACATGTTGAAACAATGTATTGAAAAATGAAAAGTTAAAGGCATCTAGTTGACAACATCAAGAACCAGCTTGCGAGATTTTAGAACAGACCACCTAAGGCGCCGATAATAGGCAGCTTGAAGTAATGCCAGTGATAACACAAATATCCATTTAAATCCCATCTGCATATAGTAGCAATGTCCTTAGAAAATAAGAGCTTTTTTCATTGATTTGGTAGAAAAGGGATATTAAGGGAACTAACCAGTTTTCTCTCTTCCATCTCGGGTTCGGCAGCCCAAGTTAAGAATGATACAACATCCTTCCCCATCTGCAACAAAACAAAAAAGCAGGAAAAAAAATAGATTTCATGCTTCCGGAACTCTAAGATTACAGTAATGGTAAGATTTACTGACACTAATCCTCAACAAATAAAATATCTACCTGAGCTTCTGTAGCAGGGGTACCATCTTCGTATTCAACAGCACCGTCATTAAGCATTTTAGGCATAGCAATGGCTCCGCCAGGAAAATAAGGATTATAGTGAAGTCCCTCTCTGATCTAAATAAATATTTGAAAGACAGCCATGAGAAAATTCACAAACACATACATATTGACCATAATAAGCTTAAACATTGAGAAATTTTTGTTACGCCTAGAAATAACACTTGTCGCGTTTTGTAGCAAAATGTCAAAGGCTCTCTACAATCCCCAGCCTACTATGTATGCATATGTATACCCATTTTGTTCACAAAAAGAGAAATAGAAAACAATTTTTTTTATTGTTGTTGCCTGTGCTTGCACATATTTCAAAGGCTTTACAACAGTTTTTTGGGTTCTGAAACACCCATGAGGTGGTCTAAGTGTCTAGCAATTTCCAAATGACAACATTAGCAGACTGCACAAAATAACTATCATACGTAAAGATACTAGTTTTAAAAAGTGCTCGGAGAAAATTTTACCGAAACACCAGCTGGAGGGTCACGATAACCAGTTAGAAGGGCAAATACATAGTTCTGACCATTGTGACGAGCCTGAAAATACAAAGTATTACGATATTTCTGGTATACATGCAGCAGAAAATCTAAAGACATTACTACAAGACCAACTGACTTTACTTTGGTAATAAGACTTAGATCTGGAGGATAGGCTCCTCCATTAGCAAACCTAGCAGCTGCTTCATTTGCATATGGCTGAGGAAAGCGATCACTGAGTTTACCAGGTCGTGTAAACATTTCACCCTCATCATTAGGGCCATCAACCACCTCAATCTCAGCTGCCATAGCCTTTACCTCATCTTCTGTATAAGCAACACCAACCAAATCACGGTACGATATCAAAGACATAGAATGGCAGGAAGCACACACTTGTGTATAAACTTGATGACCACGACGAATCCTGCTCATGCAAAATTAGTTGAATGAATGCATTACGACCTGAATTAGGATTGATGTTTGATAAAGCATTCATGTGAAACTTCATTGAAATCCATGATGGTGGCATGAGTCATGCCCCAAAGGGGAGGGGGTTTACTTCCATTGCAGGATTAGCCATGTTACTATGTTAGATCACATTAAAGACATTAAATGACAAGCAAGAGAGGAAGGCTGAATGGATTATCAAAGACTGAGAAAAATGACAAAACCAAATGAAAATAAACTAAAAATGTACTTATGATTTATTACTTGTGATTCACCTCTGAAGTGCATCAGTGACTAGTTTGAGTATAGGTAGTTGCAAACTAGCCAAATGATATTGCTGACCAAAAATTAAAAAAATAATCAGCAAAATATAGCAAAAATTCAGGTCACACTTACGAGGCATGATCATACGAACTGAGGATGCCATTGTGAGGCCATGGATAATCTGGACATGCCAGGCCATGCTCAGCTTCATCAGCTGATGCTGTTGTTGAAAAACCAAAAAACCCTGAGACACCAGCTCCAATTAAGGCAAGTGCTCTTAAGGAGCTTCTGCCAGTAGAGCCAGCACCATCTTTCTTTGTAACAATGGATGAAACGAAAGAAAAATTCTGCAAAAAGTATAAAGCAGCAATTACCAAAGGACACAGTCGGGATTGTTCCATGGGAGGCAAGTTGTTATAAACTCATGACGACCTTATGACATGCACAAGTTTTCCTACCATGCTAGTCAATATAATGGCCAGACCTACATGCCAAACGATGATTATAAGCCTATAATGCAAGATAGCTCCTATCAGTTGGACTTGGACACAAGTCCTCGGCCCTATTAAAAGAGAATAACTAAATCCAGGAAGTGGACAAGTACATACTAGCATAATAGCCATACCAAGGGTTCAATTCAAGTCCACAACTTTCTACCTTAGTATTAGAGGTACTTACTGGGTACATCCAAGAGCCAGTTCCTCAATGCAAGTTATTTGCATACAAGTTAAAAGTGTTGTTGAGATGAAAAATGAGATCACATCATAGTGATACTCCAAATGAATTCACTAAAAAATTGGTTTTGGTATAGCCTGATTGCACCAGATGATTCACGTGATCAACCAACCCCACCTAATAGGATAAGGCTTGACCATTGTTGATGTTGATTTTGATGTTGAATATCATTTTTTGCACATTGCAAGAGTTTTCCTATTTTTAAAATCTTATTTTCTTGTGTCATATCAAATGCTCATTTAAGACTTAACTCGGGTAACTACTAACTACAAAATTTAAGTTTAAATTTAAAACTTGCCTATTCGAATAATGTGTACGCAAAATAATTCTATGATTTAATAGTATCGATTCTATTATTCTTGGGGGGTAGAGATTCATATGAAACAAAAACTTCGATAAAGTTCTTTTACAAATTAAGAACAATGATTATGATCGTAGAGCTAAATTTTTCAACAGCATTGTAACATTAGTCTAACACTAATAGTAATATGTTGGATAAATTACAAAAAACATTGCTCAAATGACCAATATCGAAAAGGTAAACGCACAACTCTAAACCAACTCAACTTAAAAAAAAACAATTTCCCTTCCCATCAAATTTATATAGTAAAAAACCATTTTCCTTTACCTAATCCTGACTTTTATTCTACAAGCTGTTTTAAATCTAAGGCATAAAAACATCATGAAAAGAGGGAGGGACTAGTGCTTACTGGAGAATGAGATTGGAGATTCCTCCTTACTAACTGCTTAATAGCAGTTCCAGCCATCGTGGTCCACACTGAAAATCATTCGCCAAAATGTAGAAAAGAATACATATAAGTAAATAAATACATCCAACCAAGTAACAGAGGTAAATTTCTATAAATAAGCACAAGTACAACGATAAGGACAGCGTCATCAAATAATTGTGAATACTTATAAGTAAAAAACAATCAACTGTTTATGCAACAAAGAATCATGAAAACCAAACCAATAATGAAATTTGCCACAAGAAATGCAAGCAAATTAAATTTTAAATTTCAAGAAAAAAAATGATTCATACATACTACAAATAGGTATGTAGTCTAATTCTTGGTGTAACACTAACACTTATTGACAACAGGAATGAAATAGTATATTAACAATAATAGGACAATTATGCACACAGAAACAGAGAGAGCATACAAGGTTGTATACAAAAAGGTAAAACAATACCACTAAAACACTAACCACTTGAAAATAATCACTATCGTAAAAAAAAAAATCGCCAATGGGAATGAAGGACGGCTTAGTAACCAAGAGATCACAGGTTCAAATTCTAGAAACAGAATCTCTGATTACGATATTAAAGTTTCTTACATCTATACTCTCCAAAGTCCGCTAAGTGAGAGCCTCGTACATTGGGCCGCTATTTTTTTAGACGAGGATTCAGTCCAAAATGCATTATTGCACACATACAACATAACAAAAAGGGAATGGAAATTACACTATCCTTCCTGAAAGCTGAAACTTAGCTTAATTATACTCAACACTCTTCTTGTTTCAAAATCTGCATTCAACTACGCAATTAAAATCACCTATCTTTGAAGGAAGAAATATGATATAGCTTCAAAAACATAACTCTTGAATTCAAGAGAGGTCAATGTAATTTCAACAAGAAATATATATGAAACAAAAAAATCCCATAAGGAACACAAAATTCAGAGAAAAACCCAAAATTAAAAAATGGGTCATAGATCAGAGTCACAGTAATAAATGAACATAATGAAAAACTAAAAATAAAAATAAAAAAAATAAAAAGTGGAATATGGAATAGAAAAGGGACTAACGGAAATGGAAGGTGGATTGAGAAATGAGGCTGCTTTGAGATCCAAGGAAAATGTAGAAGAAGGTTGAAGATGATTATGAAGAAGGAAGAGCTGAAAGAAAGAAAGAGAATGTACGGGCTTTTGTTGGGCTTTATTGACGGGCTTTCATTCTAATAGGAGAAAGCCCACGTTGGAAAAGTTAACATGAAATGGTGAGTAGGGCTGGAAACGAGTCGAGCTGAGTTGAACCAGAGTTTAGCTCGGTTTAGCTCGATAAGGATTGGTTCGACTCGATTTTGATACGATTTATTTTTTAGTTCGGTTAAAATTCACGAACTGTTCGGCTCAATTCGATTGGTTCGTTTGGATAACTTGAATAGTTAATTAATTTTAAAAAAAAAATACTATAAAATGTTTTATACAAATAAATATATCCATGTTTATATATATATATATATAATAACAATAAATATAAAAATAATGCATGAGTCATAATAAACATAAAAATTAGTTTTTATATATATATATAGGAGTGGCAATACGGGCCAGCCCGGCCTGGCCTGACCCGTCAGAATATGGGTTGGCCCGGCCCGGCCCTTATTGTTAAAAGGGCTCAAAATGTCAGCCCGGCCCATATTTGAAACTATTATATTATAAATCAGTCACAATAAAATATATATATTACTCAATTTAATTTGAATTCAACTACATTAAAAATATAAATTGAAACGCAGTCGAATTCAATTAATTTTCCAAAAGGAATCAAAATCAGTAGTTCTGTTTGAGCTTCCAATTTTTCATTTCAATTAATTAAATGTTTAAATTTGATTCAAACACCCCTAATTGTCAGTGAAACTCCATCTTTGTCTGATAACAAATACAATAATTGGATAAGAGTGAAGATAATAGATAAGTACATAATGAGATATTAAATGTTCATTTTACAAAGAGAAAGAAGAATTATATGCTTAAGCATCCAAACATAAGTTAAAATTGTAAAAGTTTAATCTTAATTGCAATGAGCAACATGATAGACAAATGAACTTTAATCTTAATGTTGGCCCGCCGGGCCAGCCCGGCCCGACCCTCCATGACCCGTCTAAAAAACGGGCTTCCAAAACGGGTTGAATACGGGCTTTTGGGCTAAAAACCCCAGCCCGACCCGCTAAAACACCTATCCGAACGGGCTGGCCCGTCGGGCCAAGCCCATTTTGCCATCCCTATATATATATATATATATATCGAGCTAGCTCATGACCTAACGAGTCGAACTATATCCAACTCAAGTTTGGTTCGTTTATTTAACGAGCTCAATTTTCAGCTCAAGTTTGGCTCATTTGGTTCATGAACCAAATTTATCGAACTAAATAATGAATCGAGTTTTAAACGAATACCAAGTTGGTTCGGTTTATTGTCAGTCCCAGCGGTGAGCATTATAAGCCCTAATGGTGAGCATTATAAGGAACTTGAAAATGTTTGGTTTAAAAAAGAGGTGAGAGAGATAAAAATATGTCATGAAAGGAAATTGTACTAGGTAAGAGGAAATATGTTTTGTTGAGGTGAAAGCTCCTTAGGGTTAGGGTTTTGGAAATTAGGGGGTTTTGAAAGGAAGTGTTGATTTTTCTTTTGGGGATTTTGGTGTGGTTTTTTTTTATATATGTATTTGTTGCTTAGGTGAAGATATGAAAGAAGAAGTGAAGGAGTACAAGAAAGAGGAAAATGTGAGAGTTTTGGGCTTGTCTCCATTTTGGTTGGAGGGAAGAAAAAATGTTGTTGTTTTCTACCTTTTGAGTTTTGACCCTAACACCCATTCTCACTTAAATTATATTTGGTTGTGAAAATAAAATAAGATGGAAGGAAATAAAATGAGAAGGAAAGTGAGAGGAAAGAATTTATTAAATGTATAATAAAGTGAATTAATCAATATACTTAAACTTAATTTCAATTTCTACTTGTTTGTCTCTTATTAAACTTTATACTCCACATATTTTGTTCGATGCAAAAGTTAGGTATTTCTAAACTTTGTTTCTCATTTAATTCATTTCTTGAGTTTCTCACTACAACAATATTATTTAAAAAAAAACATATCATGAGATCAATTCTTGGATTGTCTAATAAGCACATCCAATACTAATGTAAATAAGTATGACTCAGTGTTGACCCTTCGCGTAATTATGTAATAATGGGAAAATCTTCTTTGAGATTTTATCTTGTGTTCACATACTTGTCTTGACTCTATTATATATATATATATATGCAATGCAAATGTTTTTCTTCTCTAGAGTTTTCCATAATACTTCTTTAGACCTCTTATCATATACCTTCTTCATATAAATGAAAACAATGTATAAGTCCATTTGGTTCATTAAATATTTCTTCATCAATCATTGCAACAAGTATATAGCCTCCATGGTAAATCTCGTCCTCATAAAACTAAATTAGTTTTTAGAGGCGCGTGCCTGTTGTTTTAACTTTTGTTTATTTATCCTCTCTCATAACTTTACGGTATGCCTCGCAAGCTTAATTTATAGTCATATATTCACTCATATCACTTGTATACTGCAAACTAGTTTGTGAGAATCGATTCTTGGTTCTTTGAAATTTTTGAATCATAGAATGTCAACCAATACATCGAGGTTTGATGGAGAACAATAAAAGTGATTGGTACAGTAGAAGTGAGGAAGAAAAAGAAAACCCTAATATTTCTTTTAACATGATGAACTTTTTTATGCAAACTTTAAATATGACTATAAATTTATTTTTAAATATATCTAGTTTAGCCCCATTTAGTTATTCATAAAAAACATAAAGAAATTTAATAAAATTAAAGTGTATCAACTAAAAAGTATCATGAACCAAAACATGATAACTAAGCATACCTACAACATATCCTATATCCTATATTTGATAGGGTAGCGTACAATATACCACTTATTTATATCAATACCAAAGAGAACCGTATATCATATTAATTCAAACGCACGAATAATAGATTTATTTAGAGAAAAGAACATTGATGGAACTTAATCCATTAGGTTCAAACACTGCTCCTAACTTTACCAGAAAACTACTATTAGCAACAACAAAAGCATGAACTTATTTAGTAGTAAAGACAAATTAGAATTTGTCCCTTTTGTTCAAACATTGTTCTTGATTTTGCTACTATATCCAGTTAGGTTATCAAAGTACCTATTCCATAGCATTATGCCTCCATACTTAGGTGACTTCACAATAGGCAACAATTGATTTATAAGATCTTGTGATGGCACATAACCAGTTGTAGCAGCAGCATGTGCTGCAGGAAGCCCAACAAAGAACTTAGCAGCATTGATTGAAGAACTCCATTTATTCCATGAATTCCTGAACCCATTTTGGTTATTTGAGTTAAACTCACAATTTGCTTGACCATTGTTGTAAAATTGAATCCAAACATAGTCAAAAAGACCAGTGTTAAGTGCACCACTAAGTATGTTATTTTGGAATGGACATTGTGGTGCTGCAGCTAAGTAAAACTTTCTGCTTGAGCTAGATGCATGTTCATGCAGCTTTCTAGCAAGTGCTGCATAATGCAATTCGCCGCCTTCGATATCGAAATCGACTCCATCCAAAATAGCATCACCAAAAGGTCTAGAGGCTGACTGCCCACCCAAAAAGTTGTCCCAAATGTAGTCACCAAGTTTCCTGGCATCATCATCAGATGTCAAAGTATAGGTGTTTGTTGAGTGATCACCACCAATTGAAAGGAAGACCTTAACACCTTTGTTTTGGCAATTCTTGATGCCTTGGCCTACTCCTTGGCAACTTCCAGGGTTACAATGGCCTGCTAGATTGATTTCAGGTTGTCGTCCGCCGCCGAATGTCGAGAGGAATGCTATGTTTACGATTGAATAGAGTCCTGAATTGCATGCATCTGTTAATCTTCCTTCCCTAGAATCTTGGCCCCAGTAGGTCACAATGCCTCCTGCATTGGATTTTGAGAACAAGGTTAGTGAAATCAAAAGGAAAATAAGGGTTAAAGGGTAAGAAGCTATGCTCCTCATAGTGATACTAGTGTGGAATTCTTGTTGAACTTGGATTGCATAAGTTCTGCTATATATAGAGGATTTTAAAATATTGGGAAACAACAACAATAACCAAGCCTTAATTATATGTGGGGTCTGGTTTTGAAATTATTGAGTCATAGGATATGTATCCGATATTCTAATCGTAAACGAGAAGTCTCACATTATGTAGAAATGAATGAGTTGAAGAGTATTTAAATATATAGATTTATAAATCTAATGCTTTAAGATTTGGGGTCAAGATGTAGTATCAAACATATTTATATGTTATAGCCACGAAGATCTCCCAACAATATGAAGTGTGAATGACCATAGTCAAACATATGAAAGTATGGAATACTTTCTTATTTTCTTCCCCCAACTTTTTTTCTTGTAGGACTTTTATGAGCATCGCTATTCGAAAAATAATTGTTTTGTGTATTTTAAGATTGTAGATCAAACTTGAACATAGAAAATGACAAGAAAGGAAAGTTGTGAATTTCACAAAATTATATAAGTTTGATGTACAAATTTGGTGTAGAAGTAATAATATTTGGACATCAAATCCCAGTTATGAACACTCTATTATTGCATATAGGAATAATAAAAGTTGTATTCCTCACATTAAATTCCTTCTCCTTTTTTTAGTGCTTTTCTTCTTAGCAAGTCAAGTCAACACTGTTTTGTTAGGTGGGAGGGAAATTACCCCCTTACAAGGACAAAGACCAAGACCAAGACCTTGTGGTCATTTATGCTTTGTCCCGGATACAAAATGAAAAACTTATATTCAGTGGTTTGAATTATTGAGTATATCTAAATCATTAGATTTTTTTAGAATTGAATGTTAAGATTGATTTGAACTACATTTTTTAAATTTACTCTTTGAGTAAATAGATCTCCTCTCTATTACTAAGGACCAAGACCAAGAACTTTGTTTGTCCTTTTTGGTTTGCTAGGTGGTCATGTGGAATATAGTTCGTGTACCATTCTCTATCTCATTCACTTAAATATAAATATAAAGATATTAATGTATTATTTCTGTAAAATAAAATTAAAATGAAGTATTATTTTTATTAGAAACTCTTGTTGGTCCGGGACATAAAGACAAAAGGATTAAGGGATAGATGATCTTCATTTTTATTGGGAGCGACAACCATACACAATGAAAGAGATTAGTTCCTTACCCAAAATGTAAAAAATATCCTTAGCACCAAAAAAAGAGGTCTTCGTTCGGCCAAATGAAGACAAGAAAATCATTCTTTTACTATACTACTTGGCGCATAACATGTAATGGAGTAGATATTAATTTCATCTCTAAATTTTATAAGGGTGGTCTTTCCTAGAAAGCTCTTACCTAATTGAATATGGGAAAACAATGAGGTTGTCACCAAGTAAATAATGGTTGTGCCAAAATTCACCCTCTAAACTCTAAAATTTGACATAATTGGCTTAACAAGTATTACATTAGGATAGTTCCTTTTGCAATATGATCATGTTTTTGGCATTACCTATTATATGACTTGTTCCAAAAATGTGTCACTCCATATGTTACTTTCTCTAATTGGTTAAAAATATATATTTTATTATTAAATTTTAAACAGAAATATATGTTTTCCAATCAATCAGAACAAATATCATATAGAATGACCCATTTTAACATTGATTCTCCATAAACATATAGTAGTGCCTATAAAGATGGAAGGAGTGGACCATTTTAATTGAATGTCATTGGATATGAATAATAACATTCAACTTCGAGTGAATTACACTCTTACGAGTTTTTAGTGAAATTCTACCAAACATTTTTTTTTTTGCACTTTCACAAATCACCTATAATTTATGTACATTAACATTAAGTTGACTAACCCTAAAGAAGTGATAAATTTAATCTTTTAAACAAAAACAAAATAATGGTTGTACTAAAGTTAAACAACATATAGTATGTTTTGGAGATAAATCCAAATAATATAAAAATCATTTTTATTTATTTTTGGTTTGTTACAAAGTAGTATACGACTGATTTAAACATCTCTTTACAATTTTTGATATATTTGTAAGGAAGCAAAAATAATGAAGATACAATGTTTTATACTATTTAGACTTGTCCGCATAATATATAATATTTTGTTTCTTAATTACATTCCTCATCTTTTTTTAAAAGACGCTCATCTCCTCTAAACAAATAATCAATGTAATATAGTAATATATAAATTAAAGATAGTTTGTGTAAGTATGAAAAATGAGAAATAATTTGTATAATTATACTAAAACTCATATAATGAATGATATCTATATAATTTGCTATTGAACTTTTGAATGTTGTATAGATAATAGATTGAATCTCTTATTCATTTTTAGGCTTGTTGTGATTATAATCGTGGGCTTTATTTATACTAGTTCTTTTCATCTGCTAATAATTTTTTTGTACTATGAAGCAGTGTTGTTAGAACCGGACCGGACCGGACGGTTCGACCGGTCTGATCGGACTTGAAAACGGTTCTGGTTTGCCGTCTTAACCGAATGAGAGTTGGACCGCTTTGAACCGGAAAAAATCCGGTCCGACCATGTTAAACCCGGTTAAACCGGATTAACCCGGGAAGTAAACCGGACGGCTCACTTAAAAATAAAAAAAATGGGACAATGTTCTAATATTTTGTTTTACTGCGGTCCAAAAAAAGATAAAGAGGTATTATTTCAATATAATTATACATAATTATTAATTATATAAAGTTTTACATTTATATATAACTATATATTTATAAATAAAAATTATTAATTATGTACGAAATCACCCGGTCAGACCGGACGGTTTAACCGTTTAAACCTAATACGGGACCTCTGCCAATTTGACGTCCGGCTCGGGTTTCACAACACTGCTATGAAGGATATTTCTTCACCCTTTTTAGATAATAAACTAATCTCTTTTGGGGTGTATGATTACTCCTCTCAATAACTATTGCTCCCGGACATTGTACCATTGATCTTTTAGTCATTTTGAGGATCTAATAAAGTCTTATACCACTAAATCAACATCTTCTTAGTAAGTAACCCTTCCTTACCTCAATTAAAGATAAGCTCCCCACCTAATAAGAGGGAAAATGGTGATGAAGAAAACCAAACAAAGAAGAATAAACATTTTGTCATTTTCATAAAATGTGGTCCAGTGTTAACATTCTTATCTAATCTTTAAGACATTATTATTCCCAGTATTATATTTATGGATCCATCTATTTATATATTCCTTGATCTTAAATCATATCTCTTTACACAATTAGGATATCATCTTTCATTATGTATTAATTATCATTTACGGCTAAGAGAAGAAAATACACATATGTTGGGAATGATTTAATGCAAATATAGCTCAAGCTTAATTTAATTTTTTGGTACTACTAATAGTATCTTCTCATCTTTATTGAATAAAAAACTAATTATTTTTGGGGTTCGTAGTTATCTCTCTCAATAAGTATCGCTCTCACGAATCGAATCTTTAATATTTTGGTCATCCTAGGGATCTAGTGTGACCTTACATCACTAGACCAACATTTTATTGACAGCTTAACTTAATTTCCATCAAATACATATTTTTTGAAGCAAACGTTGAAAAAAAGAAAAAGAGATGGCCCATCTTAAAGCACCCACAACGGTAACAAAAAATCATTCGTAACGAAACAAGCACGTTCCTCGTCCAAGTTCATCATCGAAGATGAGTCGTTCTTGTTCTTATTTTCCAATGGTAAGCGAAATACGCATCATTCTTAAAGTTATGAGTCAACATTAAAAAATGGGAAAAAATTGTTACAAAAGAAAGAAGAAATCAATAATAAACAAAATAAAGTAAAAGAGAAGAAGATCATTCCACAATAGCTATAATCTCGGGAGTTTACAGAAAATCTCAGAAAATAAAGAATAAATAATGTAAACCTAGCAAGCCAATCCGACCGGCCTTGGGTTGGACATGCAATCCCAATTGGAGTGCTTCTGAGCATACCTTGTCGTGTTGGGCAATAAGATAAGAGAGAAGGCAAAGATTAAGAGATCAGAGAGGGATCAGTTTTGGCTTTGAGGGATTAGGGGTTCTGGGTTTCAGTGAGTGAGTGAGGATGAGGAGTGAGAGGTTTGCGAGGAAAACGTTTCTGGAAAGAGAGAAACAAAGGGACAAGAGTGTGAGAGTGAGGAGATTGAATATTTGAGAGGGACAAGTGTGAGAGGATTTGAGTGTGAGACATAGAGAGAGTCAGAGTTTGAGGGACGAGTGTGAGAGGGAGAGGCATAGTGAATGGGTGAGGCAAAGTGAATGGGTGAGTTTCTTTTTAGTTTCAATATTTCCTAAAATCAAAGAATTTTTAATTTTTAAAAATTCTCAAACTCTCATCATTAAAGCTATAAAATTCTAACGGTAAATTTTTAAGCTATAAAATGTTCACCCATTGTGATAAGTTTCACACAATCAAACTCTTATACTTCTCTTGTTCAATTTATTTAATCTTCTCACAATCAAGTTTTCAAAAAAAATCTCATTTGCTAATGGATCCTAATCAATATGATTTAGATGTCATTAGGAAATTTTTTACAACATTTCCCATCATAAAGAAACCAAAATTTAGAAAATACTCATTTTATCCCAAGTACTCAAATCAACCCAAACATTCCCAACCAAAATCGAGAAACTAACCCAACCATTGGAAATCATCCATTTTCTACAATGACATTCCCATATCTATATTCAATGTTTCAATTACCATCAAGTAACCCGACCATGAGTACAATATTTGAGTGTTATACTTGGAAGAGAAAAAATGTTTGTAGTGACATAGTAAATTTTTTATACATTGTCATTACATTATCTATTGTTTATTTTTAATCACTATTGACTCTTCAAGAAAAGTAATATAAATAAATGTTGAATAATATATTGGTTGTATATAAACTTTTACATTAACAATATATAGATATTACCCTCTATTTTGAAAGGATAGATGTCAAATTCAACTTAAAATTCAGACAATGTAACCCATATTTATAGTGTGGAAGAAAAGAAAAATATAAGTCATACTAATAAATCAATACTTGACATCATACAAAATAGTCTGTATGTAGACTAGTATTATGAGAATAGGATTGGACCAGAGTGTCTGATTGTTGATCAGATTTGAAAATAGTTTTGGTTTGCAGTTTTAATTGAATGAATGGTTAAACTACTTTAAACAAAGAAAAAAATTCCGATTTGACTGTTTTAAGTTTGGTTAAACTAGAATAATCCGGGAAGTAAATTGCAATGTTCACTTAAAATTTATAAAATAGAAGATTACTCTAATGTTATATTTTACTCCAATCCAAAAAGATGGAAAGATGTTTGTTCAATATGATTATTAATTATATTTTATTACTCCAATCCAAAAAATTTATTATGATTTATTATGTGTTGAAAGTGTAATAAAAGCTTTTAGATAGTCTTCATCAATGTTTTGTAACTCTAACATCAAAGTGGAAGATGATAATACATATCAAGTTTAATTATTCTTTGAACAAACATCTTTCCATCAAAGGACTATGCAAAGATAAACTAGATGAGTTGAAGGAGAAAGAAACATAGTAGAATTATGGTGTGGACGATATATGTTGATCTAGAATCCCATAAATTCATGTACTAGATCAGGATCAAGGTGGAGATAGGGACTCAT
This sequence comes from Lupinus angustifolius, assembly GCF_001865875.1. Lineage (NCBI taxonomy): Eukaryota > Viridiplantae > Streptophyta > Magnoliopsida > Fabales > Fabaceae > Lupinus > Lupinus angustifolius. The sequence goes on from NC_032016.1 coordinate 11,638,328, forward strand.
GAGTTGAGTTTAGTCTTGAGACACGTGCCGACAATATCTCTCTAGATGTTGAGAGAATGATCTCATTTGAGATGAGAAGTAGAATATCCTAATAGTATATATGGTACGTCATATTGAAGGATATTAATTGTTAGTAGATTCACAAAAGCACAGATGCGCTGACTAACTTTGATGTAGGATGCAACATGGACATTGACTTAGATGCAAGTTGTAACACGAGCATTGAGAGAGATGTAGTATGTGACATGGGCATTGGCTTGGATGCAAGGATCTGACACATGCATTAGTTAGCATTGATGTAAGGTGTGTATTGTGGTATACTCCTTATAATGGAGTATGATAGTTCTTTTGAAGTAAAATTGTCAGAGTAGACAATGATGGTAGCGGTTGAGTCTTTCCGATGAAGCTCCAAGGTTCAGTTAGACTGAGTATTGAAGAGGACAATTGTTTGTGAATTTTTGTGTAGAGGTTCCATATACCGAAAGACTTCCTAGCAATAGGTGGTTAGGTAGTGTGTTCCATTGGATGGCGGTATGGGAAACTGCATTACAAGTTTGGAGAGCTAAGCTCTTGGTAACATGGTCAAGGATACTCAGAAAGTTTATACTATATGGGAGCAAACTCTTATATGGAGGAATTTTTAATGAGAATTAGACATTGAGCAAAGGTGGAGTCATATATTCGCTAAGGTGGAGATTCTTGTGAAGATTTCCTAAGGAGCGAGATATTTGTCTATTTCAATCAAGGTGTAGATTGTTGGGATGCTTGAAATCTATTATTATATGAAGTCTCACATTGTCTAACATTAAAATATAGTAGAATATCAATGTTACATATTGGACTTAGGTCCCTTATTATAATATGCACTAGATATAAACACAAAATAGAAACATCTCATGGGCACTTTGACCAATGGGTGTGCTAGAGCTTGTAATTCTCTAGTAATATGTTGGTAGCCGCTGAGTGCTCTCGGTGACATAGACACTATTGGTTGAACTCGATTACCAAATTCTATTGTTTCTTCTCTTCTATATGTTATATGTTCTTTATTTGATTGCTTGTAACTAACGTTGCGCAAAGATCGCTTCCCGCTACATCAACAATATCATAGAATTTCTGTAAAATGATGTTGAAGTTGACACAACCACGAAAGAAGATCAACATGATATGCCATTAGACTATTGGAGTAACACACTTAGTTTAATGTAAACTATGAACACACAGTTAGTTTATTGGACCCAACTGCAACATGATCGCTTCCAATTATTGGGTAGTTCCATTGCTCTGGGGCATGAGAAGAGTGATGAGACTATTTGAGTAGCATAATTAGTTTCAATGTGAACACACTTAGTTTGTTGGGCCTAACATTAACAGAGGAGTCTCCAATCATCGAGGAGTTCCATTATTATTGGGCATGAGAAGAGTGAAAAGAGTCAAGGGACATAAGTGAGATACCACGTCTTGAACCAAAATCTTAAGATAATAATTCCATGAGCTTTTTCTAATTGTAAACTCTTTCACTTATCTTCACATCTAATGTGAGACTTTACTTCACACTTAAAGATACAACAGTTACAACCTTGAAAGGCACGTCTTGAACTAAAAATGCTAAGACTTGTAGAACAGAACACAAATTGCATAAAGTGAATGACTACAACATTCACTGCTCAAATTCGTGAGTGATGTCTTTCCTTGTTAAAGAAGTAAGACTTAGTTATGATGCAATTGGATACTCTTGTCAAATACCATAAATTGTAATTTATTAAATGATAGCCTATTTGTTATAAGGACATATATCTAATATCTCTGCTCTCTTTTTAATGTGCAGGTCCACTAAAATGGCACATATGATAAGTAGAAATTCAAGTTTACTTTTTGGTATGGATTAGTATTCAGTTCTGTGTCTTGAATCTTGATTGCATGTGTACATCATGAGCAATGAATGTCTTTGAGAGATTGTTGGAGGACATAATTTGGATATTAGGTGCAACAAATATAATGGATCACTTTATAAACTATCATATATAACCTGTCATATATTGGTGTTTTTTTTGTTGACAATAACTATGAAGTGTGGTTGGAAATATAGGTATAGGAAATGGATAAGGATCTCTTGTCTCCAACATGTCCCAAAGTTTGTTTTGTATAAATCACAATATGTTATGTCAGTTTAAAAAATTAATCATTCATGACGTTTTTATTTATGTTTCATTGTGGTTGGTTTGACATAGGCTTAGAGACATGTTTGGGGACAATAAATCTTTGCTCATAGGTTATAGGACAAAAATCGTATTTCTCATAATTTTCTATCATCATTTCTCAACATATTCGAACTTCACAAAATAATATTAAATTATTAATTTCTATTTTTATAATTATTATTTTAATTAAATAAAGCTTTTTAATTGGCTTTATAAATGTTATTTATTATTATTGAACGATAAATGTGTAGATTGAGAGTTACTATTTTTAATTATATATCTAGAGTTAGAGTTTCTAGGAATGCAATTGAGTTAAATAAATAGTTGGTTGGATAGTGTTGCTATCCATAGTAATCCTACGGGCTTAAATAGAATTACTTCCGTGGAGGATACTTTGTTTCAAATTCTTAGGCAACTTTTTCATCATCTATCAACTTTCTTACAAGTTACAACACTTTGGGAAAATAAATATGTTATTGAAAAGTTTCCATATTTCTCTTAAACTTCCTATGTTTCAATATATTAAAACTTGTGATTGTGTTTATACTTGACTTATAGCACTGTTATCTTTATTGGGTATTCCAATTATGAATGAAGAAGTCTTACATATGTAAAAATAGATAAGTTAAAGAGCATATAAGTGGATGTATCCATAAACCTAATGTCTTAAGGTTTTGAGTCAAGATGTGGTTTGAAGCCCACATCTATGCTTCTTTCACTTAACCCATGGAAGATCATTGTGTCGAAAGTCTTCCTGACAGTAGGTCAAGGCGGTATGTTTTATTGATGAAAGATAAGTGGATGAGTTGAAGAACATATAAGTTAATGAACCCATAGACTTAATGTTTTAATGTTTTGGATCCAGATGTAGTGTCAATCTCACTTCTATACTTCTTTCACTTAGCTCATGAAAGAATGCTATAGTCCATAAATACAAATATAGATCTCCCAACAATTTTAATATATTATTTTGTAACATGAATTTTGTATAAATAGGTTCATCAGCATCAGTTTGGTACCTTAACATGTAATATTTTTTAGTGTTACTTGAACTATGGACAGGTAAGCAATAAATTAGTTCATTCAGTGCTAATGAAGTAAAAGATTGATTGGATCACCTACTATACTTTATATTAACATTTATGTCATGACAAAAATATTTGATTTGTAACTTATTATTGATGAAGAGTTATTAGAGGAAGTGTAGGACATGGCCATTTTTGCTAGTCTTTTTTAATTCCAAAACCTTTTAGAAGACCCTTATGAAACATTTTTGCTCAAGGCTTTAGAAGGATAAGGATCTATTGTCCCAAACCAATCTTATTAAGTCACGTCAGTTAAAAAAAATTAAATATTCATAACTTTATTAATTTTGCTTCATTGTGATTGGTCAGGGACGTGGTTGAGGACATGGTTGGGAACAGCAGATCTTCATCCGCTTTAGAAACCCTTTAAGAATTAACACTAAATATCATCCTTAATAATATTTCATGATAACTTATATGAGTTCAAGTTCAACATTAGTTTATTCTCTCTAATACTAAAAGCTGAAAAAGTCCATTACTTTTTTTCCTAAAGAGATGTACTTTTTAATTTAATTCTCAATTATTAATTATTTAGTGTATTGTTTATATATCCTTGAAAGAAGGGGAATAGATAATGTTTATTAATAAACATAAATTATTATAGTATAATTCGATTTATGTAATTAACTTCATGTAAAAACTTGGTCGATGTTGATAGAAGTTACTAGACTGGAACCACACTTCTTTTTGTTGATTTTTAAACATTTTTCTATAAAAAATGCTCTGCAACAATGACTTTAAACCATTACCCTTATTAAAGTCATTATGTGGTACCTGAAAGAAACAACACAAGAAGGGGCCTATATTGATGTGAAAACTGCAAGTGTCCCACATCATACTTAACAGCACTATTAGATGAGCAATTATTTTTCAAATATTGATACTTCATCAAAATTATTTATTTTTAAAGTTAGTAAGTAGAGGTTTCTTCTTCCCATGAATCATTTACTGATTTCATATTTTTGTACATTTTACTAAAGAAGAATGAAGAATGTTAACAAGTGGGTTTCAGACATTATTTAAAAAAATAAAAAAGGTTCTTTTCTAATAGAAATTATGTTTTATACATTTTAAGAAGGACTTAACTTAGATTTTCAATACTAAATTACTTTATTTATATTCATCACCACTAACATAAATATTTATTAAATTACACTTCAAAAGATTCATAAATAAAATGACATAATAATTAATATTCTATAAAGCATGATAAAAATAAAGCACGAGGCTCACTTTCATTTAGTGGAGATTTTGAGAAAGTAAATATACACAACTTTATCTTTAAGATTTGAATTCATAATCTCATAATCATTGCACAATAATCTTACCATTCTATCAAAATCACCTCTATGATACAAAACCATCACAGATTAAGAAACATTCACATATTGGACAAGTTTTGGTGGCAACTTTACCCTCTTTATTTATGAATTTATAAGCACTTAGATTTTAGCATAGTGGTTGAAGCAGCAATAGGGATGCGTAGTGGATTTGCTTTACTCGAGAGTCAAGATTTTCATGTGCCCATATCTTCCACTCACGTGTTCCTCATTTACCTCCCATGCCTTGTGTTCTTCCCATGTCTTCAACTTGGACCAAAACCCCCTTAATTTATTGACTAGTAAGAGGTAATTGTTGGGATGTTAAAAATATGTTATTATATGAAATCTCATATTGACTAGTATTAAAATAGAGTAAAATATTAATATTATATATTGGACTCAGGTAATATGCACAAAATATAAACACCAAATAGAAACACTCCATGGGCAAGTGTGTCCATAGGTGTGTTAGGGTAGTCGTTCAACGCTCCGAGAACCTTGGCACAATTGGCCGAACCCCGTTATGTTTGAAATATGTTATTATATGAAATCTCATATTGTCTAACACTAAAACAGAGTAAAATATGAATATTATATATTGGACTCAGGTCCCTTGTTGTAATACGCACAAGATATAAACACCAAATAGAAACACCCAATGGGCAGGTGTGCCCATAGGTGTGCTAGGGTAGTCGTTCAGCGTTCCTGGGGACGTAGACACAATTGGCCGAACCCTGTTAACAAATTATCTTCTTTCTTCTCTTCTATTTATTTTATGCACATTATTTGATTGCTTGTGGCCAACACTGCGCAACGATCGCTTCCGTTGCACCAACAATTAGTATCGGAGCCGATAGTTCGACAGCTCAACGGAGTACTGAAGTGACAAGTGGTCGGTAGATCCACGAGGGACCCTTGTGTCGAAAGTCTTCTTGACAATAGGTCAAGGTGGCATGTTCCATTGATGAAAGGATAAGCCAACGGCGATGCAAGTAGATAGAGAGCTGAGCTCTGGTGTATCCAGTACTCGAAGGGGAACTCACACTTGAGGGGGATGTTGGGTATTCCAAGTGAATTAAGAAGTCCCACATTATACAAAAATGTATGAGTTAAAAAGCATATACGTTGATGGACTCATAGACCTAATGTCTTAGGATTTTGGATCAAGATATGATGTCAAGTCCACTTTTATGTTTTTTCACTTACCCCATGGCTACTAAAATAGGACGACAAAATATATGAAATTTAGATTAAACTTTTGATTTTATATTTTTATTTAGTTAATGTGATAGATTTTATAATTTGCACACAAAAAGGAGAGAGAAATATAAGTATGATTGTATGATGTTCCTTTCCACTAAGAAAAAAGTTGTAGTGTATTTAGTATTTGGAATGCACATGGCAGAAGTTTTGGGTGGTTGATGCTCATTAACTCAATCAGCAATTTGTCATCAATCATTGATAATGATTACAATCAAACTATCATACTGCGAAAGATAAATAATTGTAATGTTTCATTTCCAAACTAGTATGTAGAGTATATCACACACAAATTGCATTGGTTTGGGAAGAAAGATATAAGTGAAAAACGTATCTTGTGATAATGTATGAGTTTTATATATTATTTATTATTTATATTTAATAATTATTGACTCTTTAAAAAAAGTAATATAAATTAATGATATATTATATGTATATAAATCTTTATGATGATAGTATATACATATAAATCTGTGAAATAAAGTGAAGATTGACTCCTCTAAATTGCATATTGTTTTCTATTCATAAACCATTATCTATAAAATTCAGCATGTTACTCATTCTGTACCACAAAATATAAGCCGGATGAGATTCCATTCTATATGATTGTCTTAAATCTCAAATTACAGAAAGTTAATGAGAGCAATACTTATTGAGATGATTAGTCACTCACTTTAAAATGATTAGTTCTTTATTCATATGTTGAGGGATGATATTAATTATACGAAAAATATTAATATATTAGATATATATGTGTGATTTGTACAATTTAGCAATATAAAAACTTTTTATCCTTAATGAATACATATTGCATTATTTATAAAATTAATATTAGTCATTTTTTGTAGTACAAAGAGTATCCTCATTTCTTTGGATAAGGAACTAATTTCTTTCGTGATTCGCGGCTGTCTCTCCTAATGAGTGTCACTCATAGGAATCGAACCCTCGACCTTGGGGATTCAGTGGGACCTTACCCCACTAGAGCAACATCTTATTGGTAAATTATTATTAGTCTGAGTATTGTGATAACTGGATCAGACCGGACAGTCCGACCAATTCGACCGGACTTAGAAATGACTTTGGTTTGTACTTTATAGTCTTAATCAAATGAGGGGTTGAACCACCTTGAACCAGAGAAATTTCGGTCCGACCATGTTACACTCGGTTGAACCGGAACAACGTAAGAAGTGAATCAGACGGTTCACATAAAATTTTAAAAAAATAGAACATTATCTAATGTTTTGTTTTACTCCGGTCCAAAAAAATGAAAAAATATTATTTCAATATAATTATACATAATTATTAATTATATAAAATTTTGTATTTGTATATAACTATATACTTATAGATAAAAATAATAAATTATATATGATATCACATGGACCAACTAACTGTTTAAATCTAATACGAAATTTGTTCCGGTTTCATATTCAGGTCTAGTTTCATAACATTAAATCTAACATCTAAACAATTATTGTCATTTTTTGGGGTCAGGGTAGATTCATAACTTTTAAATCAATTAGGGAAAATCATCCTAAAATATTTGTCAAATCATGGCCAACGACATAAGCTAACTATGTTCTCTAGAGAGATGAAATCTAATTATGGCTTTATTGATTTAATACGCATTTGGACTAAATGTCAGAAGAAAACAAAATCTAGGACATAATTGCCGACCATTCATATGCTCTTCCAAATTGCCAATCAATTTCCTATTATCATATTTATTTAGACTTTTCAATTATGATTGCCATAAAGTCAATTCACACACTAAAATATCTAATTGTTAATGTATATGTAATCAACACAAAAGAAAACTAAAATATGTAGTAGATAATGTAAGAGTGTAAAATCGATATCGTTAATATAAAAATTATATATAATTATTATATTATTTATTTAGATTATATTTTTGAAAAATCAATGATATTTAAATATGAATATTAAATGATACAATATCAATTTATAAAACTTATATATATATATATATACATATATTATTTTTCTATCTAATGGCCATAAATGTATCTCATTTTGCATGCGTGATTCAGCTGAAAAGAAAACGACCAAAGAGATAAGAATAAAATAAATGTGGACCAAAGTAATAATTGAACTACTAGGAATGAATGCAAGAAAATATATGAGTATCTTAGGGTAACCGTGTGCTGGCTGCTGCATCCACTGTCAAAGAGTTTAGACGAGAATGGAAAAGTAAAACCAATGATGTAAAAACTATACCGTACTGGCCGATTCAACTAAAAAACTGGTAAACTGGTCACCTAAATGGTACGGTACAGATGTTGAACCGGCTAAGTATCAAAACTGGTGAACCAGCCGGTTTATATATTATATTTTTTTTGAAAAAAAACTTAAAAACTCATTACAAGGTGACTCATCTTTTCAACCATTCTTCAACACTTCAAGGCACATGCTTGAAAGACATACTTAGATTACACATTTTGGTTCCTAACATTCGTGTATAATCTCAGTGATATTTGTGTAATATTTGAGTACGGCCTGAAGATACGATTTGGTGCAAAAATATAATATCAATATGAGACAAGTTTAACTCATTGGTGTTAAATGTTAAAACTCCAAATTTATTTCTTTTGTAGAGTGAGTTGTGAACTTGTGTCATTTATTTATATTTTGTGGTTGTTAAGTGATATTTTTGGATTGATATATGTTTTGTAATTTAGACTTTGAATTTATTAAAGACTTAAAGTTGTTTGTTTACGGGGTCACACATATCTGGATTAACGTCCGAGATAAAATGTCCACCTATCTTATTTGTATAGATGGGATTGCAATTTAATTACTGAACCACCGATTAAACTATTGTATCACTATATCAGCACCCTGACCGGTTTGATAAACGGTACTATTTTAACAACACTAAGTAAAACCTCATTTAATTTGTGAAAGATAAATGATATATTAAATATATATAAATCTTGACATTAATACTACATAAATATCACACCACTAATTTAATTCCAAAGTTTAGGTTCATTGGTTAAGTTTATGAAAGACTCACGTAGACATCAAGTTTATCTATCATAATAACATGACATATATCTAAAATGGGATACATTTGAAATGACATATGAGATGCATTTGAAATCTTAATAGAATCTTGATATTCTTGAAGTAATACGGTAATAGTACCATGCAAAAGAGAAAGAACAAGAGTCAATAACACCTCTTGTATGTTGAATATATGTAAAGTAATGAACTAATAACTTCAACTTATGGCTAAGGAACTAATCACTCTTGAGGTGTGTCTCTTCTGACAAATGTCGTTCATAAAAATCAAATAATTGACTTTTTGATCATTTCGAAGATCTAACGAACCCTTATATAACTAGATCAATGTTTTGTTAGTACATGTCAAATATATATAAAATAACATATTAGTATCCTTTAAAGATTTAGTTGATAGATATGAGTTTTAAGTTGGTTGACCATGAATCTTTCATCATGATAAGATAAACTTACTCTAAATTGAAACCAACGAAAAATAACTAATACTCAACATTTCTTAATGAACTTGAATGGCAATTTAAGTGTGGCAGTGTAAACTTTGTGTGCAATTATAGGACATGGTTGGGGTACTTAATGCATCTGATCAAGTTACCACAAACTAAATAAATGCACTCTAAGAGATCTCGAGCCTTAGTCCAAAAAGGTGGTTATATACCCACCTTATGATTATGATGACATTAAGTCTTCTAAAGTAATGATATTATTTTGGATGAGTGAAATAGATAAAATTGAAGGAGAAAAATCAAGGTTAAATTCTTTAGGAGTTCTTTCTAAAAATAAAATAGTGAAATGGTAAGGGGGTGAAAACTTCTATTCTACTTTTTTTATAAAAAAAAAAATCCATTAAAATGAGTAGAGAGGTACACACCTAATACAAGAGAAAAAATAAATAAAGATTATTTTATTAGTTAAGTTGATATAAGTTTTTGGGTCAATGTACCAATTAGCAAACATAATAGAAGAATACTTTACATATGATGAAAACCAAACCTACCATCTATTGTGATCAAATCCATAATATAAAAATAGTTTGGATCATTTCTTGAGAAATTGTTTCATTCCTCATCAACCAAATTGGCCGGATATATATCCGTTGTCCCACTTTTTTGTGTCACTCTATGTGTCAGAAGATATGATTGATCAGAAAAATATTTAATAATTGTAAGTTTAACTTAAATAATTTTTTCAACCAATCAGAGGTAATAATAGATTGAGTGATACAAAAAATGAAACAATAATTATACTCCCAAATTAGCCACACGAAGCCAAACCATCTTTCCCTTTCTTCCTTTCCCTTACAATTTCATTATGTTGCATTTCATCTCACCCTTCCAAATTTCAAAGTAATAGAGCATGCATTAGTTTATCTTAATAATTCATTATTTATTTAACAAAACTATCTCTTACTCTCCAAGATATGAATGTGTTCATACTAACAATATGGGGTGAACATCTATTGTCTCATAAAAATGTACCACTCCATGTGTTATTATTTATGATTGGTCAGAAAAATACTTAATCATTACTTTTTTAATTTCAATACATTTTTACAACTAATCACAAACAGTGTAACATAAAATAATACACTTTGTGGTATAACATGTGTTTCCCAAGATATATCATAGCATCCAACTTGTATATTACTCAATCCTATAAGTTGTTGCTATTCTTAGTTGCACTTATTATATAAATTATTTAAAATGAAGATAATGCAAATTAATAAATAAATTAAAAATATAAAAGCGGTAATCATAATTAATTTATTAAAATAGAACCTAAGAATATAATTTATTTATTTTAATTATAAATAAGAAATCATTAATCAACAAAAAGAAAATTCACATTTAAAATTTAGAAGAAAATACTTAAAAATGACATAAGTGACATGACACTTTTAAGTGGAGAATAGAGTAAAAGATTATTTCTATTTGATGTTTCTTAGGCTTCTAAAATAACCTATGAAGATATAAAACTTAAATTGAAATTTGTGCTAATACATTCGACAATTTTCAAACTTTATTTCTTAATAAAAACATTCCAACATAAATCAAACTAATTTAATTTAAATTCAATTTTAATGGAAATCAATTTTACAAAGTTTAATTTTGTAATATACTAATAGAGCACTCTATTTTATTACATAATTCATAATATAATTATCAATTAGACGTTGGTCTAATAGTGTAAAGCTCACTAAACATCAAACTAGGATAAAATAAAAGGTTTAATTCCTTTGAACAACATTTGTTGGGAGAAACCTTTATATACCTCAAAAAATTAGGTCATTACGTATAAAATAGGTAACTATGTTATAAGAAAGGAGATCACAAAATAATTTTACAAGAGACATACTTAGAAAGATGAAATATAATTAAATGATGAAATAATTATAAAGATATAAAAATGTGTATAAGTAGTAACATTAATAAAGATCACCTTAAGAAAACGTTAATAATGATGAAAACAAGAGTTGAGATTCTCTCATTATTGAACATAGAAGTACTGTTTTATACTTGATTTGAATAATAAAAATATCATTACAAATATAAATAGAATGATATAATTATTATTTTATTTTATTTTATTTTTATCTTATTTTATATTACATTTCTCTCTTTATTATTGGAGATGAGTGTGGCTTAACCCTAAGTACTTCAAAGTTTTAGCCTAAGTTCAAAGTTAAAAGTTGCCATGAAAATGAAACAAAAAGAAATAGTGTTTATGATGTGTCATTTGTTTGTGTAATTTAATTGTTTACTTTCTTGTCTTATACCAATCAGCCACATTTTTACAACTAAATTAAGCTGACTAATATTCTCTAATCGGTTGAATATTATAATTGTTAAATGGTTGAGACTCAAGTTTATAAAATACTACCGGTGAAATGCATTTTGTGTTTATCGGCCAGATTTATATTTTTATGATGTCAATTATTCAAAATTTATATATCTTATTTTAGACAATTAGAATATTTTTTGTATGATTATATTTTATATTGTATTTTTATTAGAGATACTTTATAGTTTATATTATAACATTTTGTTTTATTATAATGTCATAGATGCAGTTAATATGTTAATGTTGACTACATATGATTATATGATTTTTTTTTGTAGAAATTACAAAGTTTAAGGGCAAAATAAAAATATATAATTACACCATAATAGTTACACCAATACATAGATGCTAATAATATATATAATCCTATTCTTTATCATTGCATGGCAAGAATTTATAATTTATATTTTCCTTTTCTAAATGATTTGCCACATAAGATAAATAGAGACAATAAGTATGACTCTGATACTCAATATTGAGTCTCGAGTATCGGATAGTGCAATCCTCATTTTACTCTTAATATTAAAGATAAAATTGTCATTATAATTATAAATAGAATAATGTAATTATAATTATATATTGTTTTTTACTTTGTTTTCCAGAGTACTTCTCTTTCTAATTATGGAGATGAATCTTAATCAAAATATTTAGCATCTTAACCACATCACTTTTTTCTTCTTTTATAAAACAAAATGTGAATAACCAACAGTAAAAGAATATATTGTATGCTGGCATGGCATATATAAAGGTACTAATTCAAAGTGACGAACCTTCTTTTCCGAGAGAACTTGAGAATTTCATATTTTGTATTATAAATTTATAAATGCTATTTCCACCTGATGTATACGTTGAATAATATTTTAAATCACTATTTGGATAGCAATTATACTATGCTGTTATAATTGTGGAAAGGAAAGATGAGAGCTTCATTTACTCCAAATAAATTTACTCTTTATCGTCGCCATCAATTTTAGGGAAATCTAATGGTTAGAATTAGTGAGCAGATCTAAGCTATTAAATGTTCATAGAATTAATAACTAAGACGAAAAGTAAATTAAAAAACTTACTTCTTGGAGGAAGCGGATCTTCACCCTTATATAAAATTACAAAATCTAAAACATTGGATATATGTTCAAAACCTTAATATCGCAACTACAATTCTTGGTATTACCAAAGGTATTTATTATCTTTTTGGATAAGGAACTAATTTCTTTCGGGTTCATGACTGCTTCTTCTAACAAATGATGCTCACAAGAGTCGAACATCAATACTGAGATTAAGTGGAGCCATACTCTAATAGACCATTGTCTTCTTATAATTAATAATATGTTACAAATTCTTACTTTTTTTTAACCTTTAATCATGCTGAAACTCATAATCATTCAGTCAACAATTGTTATGGCTGCACCAAGCAGAAGTTAGGTAAAAACTATTGATTCATATTGAGCTGCCTCTATTTGACTAATAACAAATTTGCCCTTTTATTACACAAATTAATAATAATCACTACTCTTGTTCTAAAGGATAAGTTTGACAATTTTGGGTTTCAATCAATTATACACGTTTTCACTCTAAACTTTTCTTTGTAATGCTGCCATACATAGCTGGAAAATAAGGCCATTTTTTTCATTTTTATATCACCATATACATTAGGGATGTAAAATCTCTTTCCCAAACAATTATAAAAGTAAGGGGTTATTGTATTCACAAGAACTTGCTAGCTTAGTCTTTTAAAATCAATTTCTTATTCTAAGCTTGGTTTTTCAAAATGGTTTTCAATTTAGTTGGTTTGATTTGAAAAGTTTTTATACTAAAAGTTTTGGAATTCCCATGTGGGATTAACTAGCTATTAATATTAGTAAATTAGGCAACAATTAAGCAAATAAACAAGTATGATTCTACACAATATGTGACATCAATTACACTAACAACTAATACTTTAGTCTACTTAGTGACTCGTGAAATAAAGTTGCAACCTTAAACACGAGAGCAAAAATTATGATTCACACACTCTTTTATTTCTAGCAATCTATGCATGCGAATTGAATAAATGCACACCTCAATAGTATTAGTCGCTAATGTCTTGGTCTATGGCAATACTTTACCAAAATAGTTTTATGCTTAGTAACTAAGATGATAAAATTACACATTATGAACCACCAAGTATGCATCTATGTCTAGTAACATACTATCAAGTTTGAGAGTTTCGATGCAAATATGAATTCGTGTCTAGAAAACATATGAACATAAACATTCATTGTGACAAATAAATATGCAACTACATCTAGATTTATGCATAAAGGATGAATTACATGTTTTGGACTATTGAACAGGGATTTCTTCACAAAATTCTTTTCCTAAGATGAAATAGGTATTTCGTCAAACACTTAGCAAACATTAAACACAACAAGAGTAATTCATAAAAATCAAGTTAATTTATTCATATATCAAATTTAAAATACATCGATGGATAGAAAAGAACCAATCCCAGTTAATAAGTAATCTAGTTAAGCATTTACATACTTATTTCAATTCAAGAGAAATTCAGAACTTGTAGTTCATGGAGGAGTGTCAACTGCTCCATGAACATACAAGAACTTCATCATTTCTACTCTGTAACCGTTATATCACACTTCCAACTATATAAATCTACAAGCTAAGAAGAAGAGAAAACATCATAAGATTCTACATCAAAATCGGATTCCTAATTTCCTAGGTACTGAATTTAGGACCCAATTTATATTTCTTGGTGTCTTGTGTCTCTTTTTATAAATCTAAGTTTTGGCACCTATGCTCAACGCCACAACGGCGCATTGAGTGCACCTTCTTTCATATCAAGCCTTTCACTTGGTTTCTTCCACGCTCAATGTCTCTTGCATTGAGGTCAGTTCATTGTTAAGGAGCTAATTTATGGTATTGGTATGCTTATGCCATTTGGGCCCATTCTAGGCCAATTAGCCTTTTTCAGCCTAAAATAATCATGGAAACTTGGAAAGTAGGATTAATAAAATTTATCATCAAAATCTCAATTATGATTATATAAAGTAAGCATTTAGAGTCAAAAAGTGTTAACTTAGCCTTATGAATAAGGTGATTTTGGCACTTAATAATCTTTTCACCCTTTTGGATAATGAACTAATTCTTCCAGGGTGCGTCTCTGTTCCTTCCAATACGTATTGCTAAAAAAGTCAAATTTTTGACATTTTGGTCATCCTAAGGATCTAGCCCACTAGACCAAAAATTTGTTGGTCATTAATTTTTAATCAACAAATGTTAGTATTTGTTGCGGGTGAGACTCGAACCTTCAACATCGTTCATTCCAATCTGTTACCCTAAACATTAAACCACCTTATAACTCCTTTTTGTTTTATCATTATAATTTGGTTTTGATATAATCCTATTGTTTAAAATTCATGAAATGATTTGATGCTTTAAAATTTAATAAATTGGAAATACTAGTTTCTTAAACAAAATAAAAAAGTAAGTAATCATCAAATGAAAATTAATTACTTTTGAAATTACTTTTTTTTTGGTAATGACATTACTTTTTAACTATGTACAAATAAAGTAGTAGATAGAAATCGATATTTATTTGAGTCAAATTAATTTGTCAAATCAACTGAAATCAATTAGAGCATTTAATGATAGCAAATGGAGTGAATTAAATTTCCTAGGTAGAATCAATTAATACCATTTTAGTGATAGTGGATTTGTAAAGGAATAACTAAACTTTTTTTTTTGGTGTAGTATCGAAGGTTTTATTCTTCAGCCTAATAACTATAAACGAATCCTTTTTTATGTATGGATATTATTGAAACAATTTTTCCCTATACCGACAACAAAGCCTAATTCTGCATAATAGTAATACAAAATCACAAAAGCAAATCTTCAATCTTTGTCAAATTTTAATTTACTCAAAACACTAATTTAAAAATTGATAAATATACAATCAAATTTTTATAAATCATTTTCTCATTTATCAAGTTTTTTCAACATCACAAATATCTTCTCTAATCCCATCAAACTCCACTTTCATTTCATTATTACTTTCCAAGGGACCCATCCTTAAAGAATCCACTCAAAATATATATATGAAAAATATTAAACCCAAATCATATGTCAGTATTAATAATCTATATTATTAATAAAGGGAAAATACAAAATAACCATTCATCATGGTGTAATTTGTGTTTTCTTATTTTGCATTCAATATCTTTTTATTTATACCAAAAAATCATATAATATTATTTTGTTATTTTATCTTTATTATCTTCTTATTTTAAAAGTGTATTTAAAAAATTAAATATTAGACCAATTAAATAAATTAACTGTAAATTTAATGCAAAAAAATATATTTGAATTTATAAAATACAAACTATACATTACAAACGATAGGAAAGTGGGTTGACAAGCACGACAATGCATGTCAACACGCTAGTGATAATAAAAGAAAAAATAACAATTATAATAAATATTTAATTATTTTATGTAACACAACATATTTTTAAAAGCAGAAAACGAGATTTGAGATACAATTTGGGACATCGTATCTATTCGAATGAATACATGCATATAATAGTCATGACTCACCTCACCAATCTTCACCTCACCACTCATGCACACAACATTGTTGACATAACTTTCCCTTTCAATGCCAA
This sequence comes from Lupinus angustifolius, assembly GCF_001865875.1. Classification (NCBI taxonomy): domain Eukaryota; kingdom Viridiplantae; phylum Streptophyta; class Magnoliopsida; order Fabales; family Fabaceae; genus Lupinus; species Lupinus angustifolius. Next base: position 11,654,737 of record NC_032016.1, read on the forward strand.
TTTCTCCCATTTCCCTATTTTACTCACAAACCAACCCTTTCCCCCTCACACTTTTCACATAAGTCCAAAATCACACACCTCACCCATTTCCTCATTCTTCATCTCTCTCTCTCTCTCTCTCTCAAATAAGTGCAGAGACAGAAAAGAAAAACTCTCATCTGGGTCACTCTGTGATCGTGATGATCATAAAGTTATTGTCTTTGGAGTAATGGGTTCTTGTTCTTCAATCCTCAAAACCACTGATACTACTACTACTACAAACATGAAGCTTAAATTTTCATCATTTGGGTCCAAAACTGAGAAACTTGTGATTCATCCATCTCCCATCAAGGAAAAACAAACCCAAAATGGAAACTTGGGGTGGCAAACTCCTCGTTCAACCACCATACACAACGGTATATAGTTATATCTATCATTGTTACATCCTCATATGTTGTTTTTCTTTATCATATGAATCACTTTTGTTGTTTTGTTTTGTTTGATGATGTCTTTTTTTTGGCTTAGATCCTTATTTAGAAATCATATTGGACTCTGATTAGAGGAAAAAACATAGTTACTTAGTACACAGTACGGGTACAGAAACATGGTACTTAGTAAGGTGAATTCGGTACGAAATTCATAGGGTAAAAGAGAGAATTATGTAAACATGGTAAAAACCATTAATAAGATAAAGGAAACATGCTCTTATTACTCTAACCAATAAGTAATGGTTTATACAAATTTTATTAATATATGAATATGAATGTTTCTGTGGTTTCATTTGACTTGCGGGGTCTAAGAAGAATTATTAACTTTTTTATATATATGTTTGGAAAAAATCAATTTTTATTATATACTTTTTCAAAAGTGTTTTGCATATTTGATGTTAATCACTCTTTTTGGTATTCCCTTTTGTGAGTAATACATGTGTTTGATTCCTTCCACCCTCTCTTATTGGGTGTTCTGTTACTCATCTTTTTTGATCCATTTGATTTATACATTAATTTACTTTGATTTTTCATTTCACTAATGATTATGTTGCAATACCCACATAGATAAATTATCCTATGATGTGAACCTATTTTTGCAAATATGTTGTTGTGTGTGTCACCAGTTCCATGATTCATTTATTTATTTATTGAAGACATGAAGATGAAGAAGAATTTTCATTTCAGATAAAGAGTCTATTCAATGTTCACCTTTATCTGCTATGTATGGGATGAAAACAATTTTCTGAGAATGAAAACAAATTGCCAACTAATATAGTGTGTAAGGTTTGGTGGACATTGAAAGTGATAGTAAGAGTACCAGCAAATTAATTGAAAATAATATAACCTTTTAGGCTAATTAATTTGTTTAGTTGGGTTGATATAGTAGACTGCAGATACTCTCCGGTACCGGAGAGTCGAGTACCGGGTACACGTGGTTTCAAATTTTTATAAGGGTCCAAATTTTTCATCATTTTTGAATTAAATAATTGAAAAACTTGTAAGTTCCTCCCTTCCCTCACATTCTAGTACCGGAATGTCCACTATTGGAGAGGATCTCTTTTCGATATAGTATAACTAATATGTTATGACTTGGTTGCTACTTGTGAATTTAATTTCATATGGTAGTTTTTTGTTCCAACAGATATCTTAATTTTACTGCTGAATATTACTTGTGGTGGATGCTTACAAGTGACAATGGTCCCTTCCTTTTGAAACTTTCCACCTTTGGGAACAGTAATTTAGACTCTAGGACCACACTAGATATTGAGTATAATCATGTGAAGTTTTCAGGGTACTTGGACTCATGAACCAGAATGGAATTTATCTTCTTAGAGCTATTATAAGGAAGAGATTTCAATATCTTAAATTAGATGAAATACAACTTGTATTTTTTTTGGTACTACCAAGGGTATCTTCTCATCTTATGGTAAGGAACTAATCCCTTTCGGATTTCGTGACTGCCCCTCCCAACAAGTGTCGCTTCCAAGAATCGAAACCTTGACCTTTTAGTTATCCTGGGGATCTAGCAAGATGAGGACAAAATTGTGCTGTTAATTTAGTTTTAGTCAATAGTATATGTGCAATAAATGTTGATTGTAATGTTCATATTAAGAATAGTGTGTGCCTTTCTCTTCCTCTTACTTGTAATGTTCCAAACTCAAGAATTTATGTTTTTAGTTCAAATGGATGGATTAACTCTTTCTTGCTCTTATCAAATTACTTTCTCAAAGGTTTCATATCCAAGTTAGATATTTATATGCCATTCTTTTTGCATACATGATATATTGATCTCTGATTTCTTTTCTGGTACAGGTAGCAATGAGGAAGCATTTTTTGATTCCAAGGCCTGGTTAGACTCGGATTGTGAAGACGACTTCTATAGTGTCAATGGAGGTAATGAGTTCTTACTACTCTTTTTCCTTCTTGTAGTTTTTCTAGAAGGGGATTTTGATTTGTTTCTTGGACACTTTTTTATATAATAACTATATGTTCTTAATGACGAGGATAATAATATTATGTAAGGGCAGCCCAATGCATGAGACTCTCACTTAATAGTATCTGAGAAGAATAGATGTATGCAGCCTTATCCCTCGCAAGCGAGAAGGCAAGAAAATTTACTTGGAACTATTAGTAGTAATCTTTTCATAAGATTGAGTATTATGATAATAAATTTACTTGGCCATTTTGTTTTATAATAGTATGCAAATGTAAAAATTACAAGGAAAGAAGAAATTAGAATGATTTATAATATGACAGTTTAGTTTGTTATGGACATTGTATCATAACAGGCCATTTTCTAATGCAAGTTTATGAAGAATGCCAAACTCCTGTTAGAATCTGTAGAAATATTGCTTTATCTTTTGCTGTAGTTTCTCTATTTCAAATCTTCACAATTCTTCTCCTTCGTTTCATGCAGATTTTACCCCATCTCGCGGTAACACTCCGATTCACCACACTTTTGGGACCCCTAGTCGCAATAAAACCCCTTTTGAGAACAGAAGTCATGGTTCCATGATTGTACCATCTCCAGAAAAGAAAAAGAATTTGTTAGATCTTTTTCGAGAGAGTATAAGAGATGATCGGGATGTTGCGAATGGAAAGAAAGAAGCTAAACCAACTATACAGGATGTTCTTCCCAAATCTGCACAAAGTACTCCTATCTCTGGGGCCAACTCTGCTTGGAGTAGTGAAAGAATCACGAGCGAGGATCGTGCATCCATGAAGGAGAAATCAGTTAAATCTGCGCAATGGTGCATTCCAGTCCCAGGCTTGTCTTCATGCCGTAGCTTTAGTGAGCGAAGAAGGAAGTCAAGTCCCGCAATAGCAGTGAATGGAAAACATTGAGCTCTATTGCAACCTCATGATCTTCGATATCCAGGAAGGTAAAGTCGTTGTAACGAATTTCGTAATGTATATCTGAACATATCCCCGTAAAGAACCAGGAGACAAAATGAATTTGGAAGAATGTAAAGATAAACAGAAGAGTTGCTCTATGTCATTAAGCTTTGAGAATTTTCTTTCAGCAATATATCATCAAGGATAAATGCTTCATGATTGTTTGTATTCAGTTAGGTAATATTGTTACATGAGAAATGCTATATAAAAGGGTGATTAATTTTTTTTGCAAGAATTTAGCTAAATTTAAGGTTGTTTGTTTTTTTTGGGGTAAAACCAAGTATATCCCCTCACCTTTCGGAATGCGTGTTTGTCCATCCCAACAAGTGTCACTATCAATCAGGAATTGAACCTTTATGGTTGTTTGTTTGATGAAATGTAGTGGAGATAGCTCATGGCAATTTATTTTGCCAAAAATATCATTTAGCATTGTTCTTATTACATATTGGTTATCCAATTTAAACTTTTTTTCAGTGCAACTACTCCAAATCTCTCTTTACAACAAATAATCATCTCCAATTTAAGCTCCCTAGGACCAGCACTTCTCTCTTAGCTAGTTTTTGGTGTGCATGGTTTCCATCCTTCCCTTTTGTTCTTCCACTGAAATTGTTTAGCCAGTTCTATGCTCTAGCTTGCCCTGTTTTGCTCCTTACTAAATGGATCGCCGCTGATCTCCCAACTAACAACTTGTTTTTAACTGTCGTAAATCGTTGAACACAACCCGGATGATGCACAAGTAGATTACAACCATGGCTGTCATATACATTGTGCATCATGTGAGTCTTGTTCAGGGTCGTCGACCCTATTAACATTATCCTTATGTAGGCGCAAGATCTCGAAAATAAGGATAATCTTGTGTTGATTAAGAAGGAACAACTTTGATAGCAAAACTCAGGGTGTAAAGACTTACATATCGCCAGTGCATCATTCAACATTTATTTGTACTATTTTTATTTAAAAGTCAATAATAATTAAAAATAAATAATGATAAATGATGAATGATACAGTAACATCGTAAAAATATCTTATACTGTCAGTGTATAAATCATTTTTATAATAAGAAACTAAAGTAATTGTCTACGAATTTGGAATCAAAATAGTTTTTTTGTGAATAATGAAGCAGTAGAGAGAAAATTTACGGGAGATGAATGAGCCCCGAGATATTGAGAGGGATGAGATGACGGTGATTCGTCAGCAAAGTCTTGAGGGAGAGTCTAGGTGAGACGAGTCCCGTGTATTCCTGGATGAGGTATTCTGTTGGATCGACAGTGCTCACAGCGCAAACTAGACGATCTTTGACAACCCATCTTTGCAATTATGATCGATAAGAGGGATGCCCAAAAAGTGTTTGATACGACACTGTCCTGAAATGGACAGTTCCGTTGGAACAGGTCGATCATATATATATCCTTGCGAAGAATAAGTTTTGGTATGATCAAATCAGCTTGTTATGAGACCTGTACTCTCGGTTATTTCCGAATAGTTATTGGGAGGATAATGGTGTAAGGATTGTGGACATATGCATAGCATGCATACATGGTATTTATCAATATTGATTCTAAAATCATAAGTTTTATACTTCATCCATCATTAATACATGCGTGTATGATCATATGATATATCTGTACTTGTTCTTTGTCTTGGCGTGATATTCTGTGTAATTACACAACGTCAATGATAAGTTTTTCATTAGATGTTTTATTCCCTTTCTTTCTTTCTGATGTACTCGTATACATCCATGTTTAGATGGACAGATAGGCGATGATCAGGGGCTACTGCTTTACCATGTCCCAGGAGGGGGCATGGAGCGTTGAAGGAAACAAATACACCTACACTGGTTCCTGCGACCAGGAATTGGATCTCGTATGTGATGGCTCTATGTTGCATCTCCCAGCACATTACGCAGTTCGGGAAACATCGTTCACCCTACCAGAGCGAAGGTCCGTACCTGCTGGTCCATCCGCACCAGCTGAGGCACGAGGTAGATTGGAGGTTGTCAGGACCTGGCCCCAACCGGGATTCTTATCTACTGACTCAACGCCAAAAGGGATGGAAAGTAGCAGGCATGACTACTTCATCGGGGCCTAGGGGGTACACCCGGGACCCTTCGATCGATTGGGCAACTGATGAGGTGGTGGAGGATGAGGGCGATGACTGTGTAGAGTTAATTTGCATAGAGGATTCGGTGGAGGGTATAGAGATCTCTTCAGACTCAGAGATCGAGGAAGACCCGAGTGAGGTTTCCAGTGCACCATCGGTCTAGGAGCTCATTTCTTTCTGTTGATAGGGAACCTGTGTATGGTACTTTTGTAATGCCAACGCCCCCAACATTATTTTATTTTTATTTGTATTTTTAGTCTTTGTTAGGGGCGAAGAATAGATCCGCCTTATATTTTGTAAACCATGATATACGTATTACAAATTCAAGAATTGGTTAATGAAAAATATTCAGAAAAGAATTGTGTTTCGTAAGTATTAAGAAATTATTTCCGCAAAGGTTTGAAAATGTGACGTCTTGAAAGAGAATAGATAAAATGAGAAAAAAATGATTTGTAAGTTATATGTTACATAAAAGAAATTTTTTTACCCATTTTCCAAGAGATTAAATATAGTAATTATGAAATGACTTTCAGGGCGTTACACCTTAGCTACAAGGAGAGACTTATATTTATCTAGTGTGTCATCAGGTTTCAGATTCTTTTTCAATATACACTTACAAATAATAGGTTTGCAACCATGAGGCAAGTCAGCTAAATGTTAGGTCTTGTTAGACTCTAGAAAATTCATTTCATCATTTATGGCCTCTTGCCACAAATCAACATCCAAAGAAGTCAAAGTTTCTTGGAGAGTTGATAGATCATCTTCCAACGTATGGACCATATAATCAGGTCCATACTCTCTAGATGTCCTTGTTCTCTTACTTTTTCTAGGTTCTATTTCTAACCCATCATTATTATCATTATTGCTAATCACAAGTATGTGACTAGTTGTTGTGCCCCCACTATTCCTCAATTTAAAAGGAATTCCATTTCATTGAAGTTTGCATCACTAGACTCAATGATCACTTTCGCGTTAATGTCATAAAACTTGTACGCCTTGTTGTTTACAACATATCCATTGAATATACATTCATAGGCTCTACTTGCAAGTTTAACTCTCTTGGGGTCTGGTATCTGGATATAGGCCAAACAACCACAAGTTCTCAAATAAGATAAGTTTGGTTGCCTATTCTTAATAATTTCATATGGGGAAAAATTTCTTACATACAATCGTACTCAATTCGATGGAATTGTTGATCTTAAAGGAAACCTTCTATAATTTCGCACGTGTTGAGTTATTTCTTGGTTTCGTCCAGTCATTTATAACTTGATTATTTTTAGATAATAGTAGATAGAAACAATGCTCGTAAGAAGTCCTATTGAAACCAAGAAATGTAGGTCTTGGGAACTCATTTAGCACATAACATACATTTAATAAAATTTCACCCCACCAAGAGGATGTTGCACCAAAACTTAACATAATAACTACTACTAATTCAGTTAAAGTTCTATTCTTTCTTTCAGGTTTACCATTCATTTCAGGTGAATATGCTGCAGTTGTTTCAGGATTAATGTCATTTAATTTATAAAAATCATTAAACATGTTATAGTCATACTCAGTGTATCTATCACTCCTAAATTTCTTTATTTCTTGTTGAATTGATTTTCAATTTCAATTACATATAACTTAAACATGTCAAATGCTTCACTTTTATTTTTCATAAGGTATACATGAGTAAAATCAGAACAATCATCAATAAAAGTGATAAAATAACGTTTACCATTTCTAGTTAATGTTCCATCTAATTCACATATATCCGAGTGTATTAAATCCAAAGGCTCAGATTCTCGCATTACTGATTTATGAAGTTTTTGTGAAATTTCCGCTTGACTGCATGATTCACAAATTTCAAAATCTTTTTTAGATAACTTTGGAATTAAACCTAAGCTACTCAAATTGAAATTGCACGTTTATTAATATGACAAGTCTAGAATGCCAAATATTAAAATCGCACAACATGTAAATAGAATCTGAAATTTTATTAATAGAAACATCAACATTTAATTTAAACATGTCACCACTAGCGAACCCTTTCCTAACAAATACCTCATTCCTAGTAAGACTATACAAGTCTGCTTCTATGGTCTGGGTATATTACACCATTGAGAATCAAAGTCTTCCGAGATGTAAACTTCAGCTCCACATCACCAGTTCCGGCAACAACAGTGGTGTGGGAGTCACCCAACAACACCTTCTTGTCATCAACATCTATGTATGTTTTGAACATAGTATGGTCATAGCAAACATGACGAAATGCGCCAATACCTACCTACCACCCATCAGTTCCTCAAACCATAGTGACCTAAGATAATACAGCCACAAGAGGTTCATCAACCATGTTGGCCTGCGGAAGACGGTCAATTTGTTTATTTTTATACTTGCATTCCATACAACCTAGTTTCTCACACTTGAAGTAGGTGAATAAGTTTCCAGAGTCATTCTTAGTATGTGGCTTGGCATATTGGACCTTTTGAGGGTTCAAATTCTTATTGTGACTGATGTTCTTAGGCTTATTCTCATTATGGTTTTGATTCTTCGAATTAATGCTAGAAGGCTCAGAACCGCACATGAGAATTTCTTCTTAGTGCTATTGTTGGAGACAATCAAGACATCTTATCTCTGATCTTGCTTACGAGCCTTTTCTTCAATACGAAGAAGTGTGATCATATATTCTAAAGAGATTTCTTTGGTCTTATGCCTCAGAAGGTTTTTGAAGTCTTTTCAGCTATAAGAAATTTTGTCAATCATGACAGTCACATTGAATTGTTCATTTAGGGACATACCCTCATAAATGATCTCATGAACAATTTTCTGTATCCCATGGGATTGAGACTCTTCTGATTTATCATTAGTCATCTAATACTTGAGGTAGAGGCTAACAACATAGTTTTTAGTGTTAGCTTCCTCAGTATCATATTTTTTCAAGTACATACCAAATTAATTTGGCAGACTTGAGTTGTAGTAATCATATAGATCATCAGACAACTCATTCAGAATGAAGTTCTTACATAAGTAATCACTTTCATTCTAGAGAGCTATTTCAATAGCCAGTTTATCCCTTGCCTATTTTTCAGCCTCATCCGACACCACTTGGATGTTGGTTTTTAGAACGTGAACAACATTTCTTATAGTGAGGGAAAATTTCATTTTATGTTGTCAACGTCTGAAATTTGTCCCATCAAATTGAAATGGCTTGTCCAGGTCATAGTTATTCAGTCCAATAATATTATCTACGAATGTCATTACAGTAAAAATATCTTAAAATTGTTGTTCCTGTAGCTCGCAACAATTCTGAATGACACGAAATAATCGTTATTGGCTAAGTCACGACTATGTCGCTCTCTTTAAGACGTTTCGTGGCATTACCTTAAATGTGCAAGCAGACTATCAACCATGTCGTCCCCAGGATAAAACAACTCAGTTCTATGTTATAAGATTTCTTACTGCACTGTAAGAATCACTCTCGAATACACCCACAATATGGCTATTAGTGTCAATTCTCGAATTTCTACAATATGACTACCCATGCCAATTCTTTTTCCACAATACTGAAGACCAGTGCTAGTTCTTGAAATTCCCACTTTGACTGTTTGTGTCAATTCTCAAGTGCCACGGAAAGAAAGAGGGAGAAGGTTGCGGAAATGCGTCGATGGAATATAAGGGGGAGAAAGTGAAGTTGAGAGGTAAACATCTTCAACTAGGTGTAAATTATAACGAGAGAAAAAAACCTCTATTTATAGCCTGAGGCCTCCAACGGCTCTCTAACAGCTCTTTCACCAACAGCTCTATTAGCAACGACTCTATCATAATGGTTGAGATATCCTCCAACGACTCTCTAAGTGCTCTTTCCTTGTTGCATGTGTATGTTGACTTGGTCAACACACAATCCAAACCCAAAAGACCCCAAAAAAATTAAATAAATAAATAAATTAATTATTAAATATTTTATTAAAAAGAATGTTGGGTCGCAACTTAAGGCTTATAAAACCTTTCAACTTCCCTCCTCCAAGCAGAGTGGGACTAGTGAGTTTTTTCATTTCACTTTAAAACATCATTCTTTCAACAAATTCCAACAAATTTGGTTTGATCTTGGGAAACCAACATAGATACACAACCGTATGTTTTATTAATTTTCTTAATCTCCTAATTGTAATTCTTAATGTTAAAAGAAGCATAAATTCATAACTCACATCCGACACAAAAATGTGTACATTTGCCAATATATCTATCAGGTCTAAACTCATCAACAACATAATCAAATGAAATTTGAATATGAAATTCTCTAATAGCAATTATTATGCCTTCTTTAGATTCAAATTGCATCCCAACAAACATATCATTGTTATTATTATTCATTAAACCAGTTGCATGGGCAAAATCACGACCAACTTCAGAATTTGTGTTATGAAAAAATGATGATGGAGTATTATATGTTATCCTACAAGATGAACCAACATCAAAGTCGACCTTCTCCTCATCACTGTATATTTCAATGTCTTCTTCATCACTAAAATTGCTAACAATATCCCTTACAATAGTCATCTGTAGTTGACAAAGTAAGAATATTAAAACTAAAAATTTAACAACTAAATATACTAAAGTTAAAAGAATAGGATAAAATGTAATAATTCTAAGTGAGAATACTAACATCTAATCAAGTAACAATGTGTATGAGGTAAATAGCTCCAACTGAGAAAGAGTAACAAAGTGTTTGAGTAGATGGTAGATTTTATGATTTTAGGTGAAGAAAATCGGATTGTGGCATCAATATATAAGTGAAAAAGATGAATTGGCAACTAGGTTGCCGATTTGTAAGAAGAAAATAAAAAATGAAACAATGAAAAATACTATCTACACGGACGATTTATGGCAAAAATATATAAATAGAACTCCCCCAATTGTCGATTTAGGGGGGAGAAAATAAAAAAAGAACTCCACCATAGTGGACGATTTAGGAGAGAGATTAGAGTAAAATTAAATATAAAACTCATTCATAGTAGACAATTTTGGAGTTATGTAGAGAAAAAAAATTAAAATAAAGGAAACTCTAACGTTAGTACAGATTTAAGAAAGAGGGTATACAAAACAAGGTAAAACTCCTACTTGAGAGGCAAATTTTATGGAGCAAGGTAAAAAAAAAAACTTACCCAAACTGTCAATTTAGGTGGGTCTAAGAGAAAAAAAAAGAATCAACCATGTTGTAATTGAATTTGTAAAAGTTGCACTAGTTTTATAAATAATACAAAAAGTACATTAGGACTATAATTTCACAGTCAAAGTACATCATATAAGTAAATTTGCTCCTATAAGTAAATCATTTGTAATTAAATGTATGTTAGTTGAAATTCAAAGTGATAAAATTGATTATGTGACATCTAAAAAATACTTAAAAAAATTGTTTTGAAGTTTTTTATTTTTAAATATGGTTTTAATAAAATTGGATATTCACACTATCCAAATTAAAATACCTCCTTTTACAAAGGGAATCATTTATCTTTTTCAGAAGTTGTTTATAGGAAACTAACAAACTATTTTTTAAGAGTATTGCTCTATCTTTATTTTTGGATTTGAACTTTCTAACTACTGTTCATTTTTTGGAAGTAATCATTTTATGTAACTAATTAAAAAAATACATAAAATAAATAAAGTTTAGAGATATGCTTTTCTTTTATGTAAAAGTAATAACATTAAAAAATTATCAAAATTGAAAGTTATAAAACTTCGAATCATTTCTTTTTGTGTATCAAGGAAGTTTCTTAATTGAAAAATATTTTTAAATTCTAACTATCATAAAATAGATAATATTAAATTGTAAAATAAAAATGTATTAATATTTTAAATACCCAAAAGGAAATTGACATTGAGGATCTTTAATAGTGTATTTGTATAGATAGAGCTAATTTGGTCTTATAATAAAGCAAACCAATTTTAACTCTTCACATGAGAATTTTCACCCTTCTCATCTTCATTGTCATCATTCAAGACTTTTAACTCTTCACATGAGAATATGTAGATTTCGATGGAGGATAATGAATATTTGTCCAGGCATATTCCATTTAATTATAAAAAAATGTAAGACAAATTTGTTATAGAAAAATTCGTTAATAGTGTATGAGTTTTATACATTATCATTATAATATTCACCATTGATATTTAATAATTATTATTGACTTAGAATAAAATTAAATAAATGATGGATGATGAATGAATATGTATAAAATCTTTAAATTGTCAATGCATAGAATTTATACTCAATTTGTTAATTAAGTCTCCTAATTACAGGAAAAAAATGATGTTTTTGTTATTAAGTTATTAAAAGGTGTTGTTGGTCTAGTGCTCTAAGACCTAACTTGATTTCCAAAGTCGATGATTCGATTCTTGAGGACGACACTTGTTGGGAGGGACAGCTATGAATCCGGAAGAGATTAGTTCATTACCCATAATGAAGGAATAGCATTGGTAGTACAAAAAAATTGCAAAACGCATGTGTTAAAGATACATAATGTGAGGAAAAGATGAATACACCGATAGTATAAGATTTTTTTATACTATCATTATATCATCTGCCATTCATTTACAATTATCATTGATTTAAAAAAAAATAATACAACTAAAGTGGTGAATAAGCACTAACTGTGTACAAATCTTTACACCATTAGTACATAAATATTACATTCATATAATATTAATAACAAAACTTCTAAAGTATATGAAAGGTAGAAATAACCAAGGTTATTGGGATCAGGATTGACAGTCCAACCTGTCTGACCATCACCCGCTAGAAGGGATGGTCTCGTACCAGCAAAAAATTGGAAGGCTCATCTAGCCGTTTCTGGCCATGCTAAAACCGGTCTAACCAGGTTAGACCGGAAGAACTCGAAATAACCCGGTTGGTTAGACTGACAGGCTAACTACAACGTCAAAAAAAAAATCCCAGAAAACAGCAAATGGATAAGTAGACAACAATGTTTTCCTCCAAAATGCAAGCCCTTAATGGACTAAGACGGTCATGAAAACCTTGTTAAGACTCAAGAGAAACTCCCTCGGTAGTCACCACCGTTAGCTTCACCGTCATAAGTTGGCTTCGCCTCTACGCTGCCATCTCATGAGTCTCTCGTTGTCGCCTCTGCACATCGTCATCATCCCAAGTATCCCTCCTCTCTCACTTCATGGGCAGTTTCCTCTATGGTGGAGGACTTACTTTCTCGAATAAACTCCCGATAACTCCTCCAAAACCCCTTCTATAACCAGGGACTGATGCATTGGAATAAAAGAGAGCAATATTCATTCTGATATCATCTCATTCATTTCTATCTTACGAATAGAAACAAAAAAGTAAGATTAAGAAAGATCTCGGGTTGCATAAAAGAAAGTCCAGTGTAGTGTTGTAGTGTTATAAAGCGGAAGGAAGGAAACTGAGTTTCTAATCATCAAGGAACTCATAAAGGGAATGCGGAGAGGTGACAATAAAAGGCAACCAGAAAGAGCAGTACCAGGTAACACCAGGAAAGAACATCACAAAGGGAAATAGCAATGGAACCACATTTTCCTTAACTTTATTTTATTACATGTGAATGTCATAATGTAAATGTCATAATGTCAAGGTCCTAAATAAAGGTTCTTATAAACCATTAAAGGCTCATAAAATTTGTTAAAAGAATTTAACATCATCCTCACCCCCAAATCTTTTCTTCCAATCTTATTACAAATTTCATATAGTACATAACTGCAGATTTTGGTCTTGCGTGTACACTTCTAAGTAGTAATTAATTTGGATGGAACACATATATGTGCATGAGACATAAGTGTGCCAGCTGGAGTGCACTAAAAGCTAATGAGTAAGACAATACAATTTAAATTATAAAATGCTTGAATTTTGTAAATGAGTCTTAGTAGAACCAATTATTTTTATTAATTATATAATATATATATAATTTTGACCGGTCCGACCAAACAGTTTAACCGGTTAAACTGGTTATAACCTATACAGAACCTCTTCTAAGTTGATGTCCGGCTCGACTATCATAACATTGGAAATAACACAACCAGTATAAGAGACTAAATAAAGAAGCTGAAGGGTGGTGGTAGTTTCATCAAGAGAGAATGATGAATGAGATATTTTGGTCAACCATAGTGATAGTGATATGTAGTGTCATAATATTATTTCAGAAACTTTGGTTAAAGCCTCAAAGGATCAGATCCATGCTACAGAAACAAGGCATCAATGGACCAAAGCCTTCATTCCCTTTTGGCAACATTTCAGAGATGCTAAGGATCCATCACCAACCTCCTCAATCTTCTAATGACTTAGATAAATGGGTTTATTCCATTTTCCCATATTTTCATACATGGAAGCAACACTATGGTATATATGCTTATATTTATGTATTAAATTAGTGTTAGATATGCTACAATAACATTACAGTTTGTTGATCTAGGATAGGTTATGTAATATCATATGTATGTGTGAAAAGTTGGTAGATACAATTATAATTCTTTTAAATTTTTTGGTTTATTCAAGTGTAATCCGATACGTGAGGAGGAGCAAACGAATTTATAAATAGAAAAGACTCATGAAACTAAAGTCTTAAGGTTTTAGTTGAAGGTGTGATGTCTTACGTGTGTCTTTTCACTATTCTCATACTCCATTAATAATGGAACTCCATAGTGGTTGGAGGCTTTTTGATCACCGTGTGGTCCAACAAGTGGTATGAGAGTCGATGGTTCGGCTTAAACAGAGTGGACTTAAAGGGGAGTGAACCAAAAAGTATGTGGTACCCACACTTGAAGGGATATTATTTCACTTATTCAAGTATGAAGTCATACATTGGATATGCGAGACAAAGTGAAAAAGTTTATGAGTAGAAAAGATACATTAAACTAATAACTCAAGGTTTTGGTTCAAGATGTAGTGTCTCACTTGTGTCTTTCAACTCTTCCCATCAATCTGGTCCAACAGAAATTATATAGATTTGTACCATCAATCTGCTCAAAATGTGCTCTATTTTGTGACAGCCCTGTGTTTTATTTCATGGTGAATAATTTTAAGCTGTTCTGGTTTAGTTATATCCTGAGCCAATATTAACAGGGCTAGGCCACAAAAGAAGGTTTTTAATTTTTGATTTCATTTTCTTCCATATTGTTCTTGTTGGTTTCAATTGGGTTGTTTTTAATTTTTGATTTCATTTTCTTCCATGTTATTTTATATGAATATTACTTATGTATACTTGAATATATTTGTATGTTTTATTCATAATCTTGTTACAATCATATATTATACTTGTGTTATATCACAAAAGAATTTGCATGAATTGAAAGTTTTTCATTTGATATATTAGTATGTTTGATGGTTATATGATAATTAATCAGGTTCAATATACATGTACTCCACTGGAATGAAGCAACATCTATATGTGGAAGATGCAGCATTAATAAAAGAGATGAACTTGTTTAGATCCTTGGATTTAGGGAGGCCTTCACATTTTACTGAATCATTGAAGCCAATGTTGGGTACTTCTGGCATTCTTACCAATAATGGATTCAAATGGTCTTTTCAAAGGAATCTTATTTCTCCTGAGTTTTTCCTTTCCAAAATTAAGGTTCGTATATCAGTGTTTATTGTCAATAAACATGATTTATGATAGAGTATTATGACGTCGTTCGATCTATGTAGCCGACCTCACATAATGTGATAAAGGGTTTGTTGTTGTTGGTCCATATTGTGGAACTTTATCAATTGAGTTATTCTTTTGTTTAACTTGTAGAATGTGGTAGATTTGATGGAAGAATCTACGATGGAAATAATCAGAAAATGGGAGAGCCATATAAGAGAAAGTAAGGGTGGGATTGTAGAGATTGTAATTGAAGAAGATATGAAGGTTCTCACAGCAGATATCATTTCGAAGACTTGTTTTGGTACCTCTTATGCTCAAGGCAATGAGATTTTTGCAAAATTGGCAACTTTGCAAGCTACCCTAGCAAAACCAAGTGTTCTATTTGGATTTCCAAACCTAAGGTAGTATATATATATATATATTGAATTTTATTCAAAATATAAATTCTATATTATACATCATTCATTTAATAGGGTAAGTTTTGTCAAGAAGATAAAATTATTTGCCTTATGAGTTAAAATTATGAAATAATAGTTTGCAAAATCCTTGTAAGCTCTGAAGCACAGATACGTGAAACTCCTTCACGTGTCATTAACGGACACGTATCCGACACAGATATGCTCTTATTCATCATGGATACGTATCCATAGAATATCTAAAAATAAAAAAATATTAAGAAAAAAAACTAGGATAAATATGATACATATTTGAAATGCTATATTATACATCATTCACTTAATAGGGTAAGTTTTATCGAAAAGATAAAATTGTTTGCCTTATGACGTAAAAGTTACGGATTCAAATTTTGAAATAGTCTTTTCCCTTGCAAGGGTAAGACTATATTCATCTACCTGTCCTGACCTCAATATGTAAGAGTCTATCATTAACATAACTAATGATATGATACATTAATTTTCAGCTATTTTCTCACCAAGGAAAAGAAAGAGATAAAGAAGTTGGAGAAAGAGGTTGAGATGCTAATAATGAAAGTGATACACAATCGTGAAGTAGAGAATAAGAATAGTACTATGCATGCAAATGAAAAGGACCTTTTACAAAGAATGATAGAAGGTACTACCAATGCAACAATTTCAGATAGCAAAGGAAAATTATTGAAGCTTGGGAAGAATGAAGTTAATAGAATGATTATAGATATGTGCAAGAATATTTACTTTGCAGGATCTGATACAACTGCTATTGCTGTTGCTTGGACACTGATGCTTCTCACAGTGTATCCTGAATGGCAACAAAGTGTTAGATCTGAGATTGTTGAGACCTTTGGTCACATTTTGCCTCATAGCTTCAATGACATGGACAAACTTCAAAAGTTGAAATCAGTGAGTACAACACTTAACTCCTACTCTCTTCTAAAATTAAATTTATTGTTCATTAAAATTAAACTTCAATGCATATTTAACTTTTTTCTCATGTCACATTTGTGGAGATAACTAATGTCTTCCTGTAGTTACATGTTACACGATATGAAATTTGATGTGTGGTTTGTCAACTTTTATATTATTACTATAAGATTTCTTTTATGATGAATCTGGTACATGGTATCTGATATTTAGAATTCACTATATATCTATATTTATTTGATACTACCAAAGGATATCCTCTTACCTTTTGAGTAAGGAACTAATCACTCTTGGGGTGTGTGGTTGTTCCTCTCAATAAGTGTCGTTCCCAGAAATCGAATCCTAGACCTTTTGGTCATCCTGGGATCAAGTGAGACCTTACACCACTAAACAAACGCCTTGTTGGTTGGGACAATATATTAACACTAATGATGAAGACTGAAAATTGAATATAACAATATATACAGTGGCCCTATAACTCGCATATATCACATTTTTAATAATAGCCCACAAAAACATTAGATGTTTTAGTAGTTTTTTTGTACTACTAAGGGTATCTCCTCACCTTATGGCTAAGGAACTAATCTCTTTCGAGGTTTGTGGTTGTCCTTCCTAACAAGTGTCGTTCCAGAAATCGAACCTTAACCTTTTGCTCCTATGTATGCAGATGACAATGGTGATTCAAGAGAGTCTACGCCTATATGGACCTGGGGTTATGGCTGCAAGAGAAGCTTTAGCTGATGTGAAATTGGGTCAGCTAGTCCTACCAAAAGGTATAATCTTGTGGTTGAACTTGTCTGCATTACACCGTGACCCTAACAATTGGGGTGAAGATGCTTGCGAGTTTAAACCAGAAAGATTTGCTGATGGTGTTTCTAAAGCATGTAAGTATCCACAAGCTTATGTACCATTTGGCCTTGGGAGTAGAATTTGCTTAGGCCAAAACTTTTCCATGATTGAAATGAAGATAATACTTTGTCTTCTTCTATCAAAATTCAACTTTGCAACTTCCCCAAATTATCAACATTGTCCTGTGTTCAACATTTCATTAATGCCAAAGTATGGTATTAAGCTTCTTGTTAGCAAGGTTAATGCATGAGACCAAGGAGTAAGACTAGTTTTGTGGGTTACTAGCAACTTTGGTTTGATTTGTAAGAATGAAAAACCCTTTAATTATAGCTAAATAAATAAAGAGAATAATGTATCTCCTCATATCAGGAGATAATTTATCTCCTCTAGTCAGTCAGTAAAAATGTGACATGCTATTTTGTTTATTTAAAAAAATATTTTTATAGAAAATGATGAAGCATGGCACATGTCATGATTTCACTGGAAGGAGGAGATAACTTATCTCCTTATACCAGGAGATACTTCATTTCCATAAATAAAACATAGACCATCTTCTTGTCTTTGCTCCCTTGTTTGACATATAGAACAATGAAAACTTATTTGATGTTTATAAAGTTATTTCTTGTTAAGGTGACTAACTTGATATATTTGCTTGTAATCAAGATCTTCATATAGGTTATGATCAATGATTATCTAATCACCATGATAACCATTTGAAATTTCACTTTGCCCTAACAAAATAAATAAGATGGATAAAATATCAATTCATATTAGTGGGTCGTTTCTGTTTATGGTAGTTGTTGCGACCCGATTTTTGGTTAGAAACTGACTCTGCAATTTAGGAAGAAGTAAACTCGATTTCAACTTCTCCCAAAAGATTTGGAGTCGTCACTTTGTTTTTTGCAATTAAAATGTAGAAAACTCTCTATTATGTCCAATTTGGATACTATTTTATTTTAAACCTAAGTTCTAGTATTGGGAGTCGATTATAGATCGGACATGATATTAGCATATCATCAGTCCGTATTAAAATGACAACCTTGTTAATATAAACTTTTATACTGTTAAAATTCATTTATTAAAGCAAATGATTTTATTTTTTTATTTTTGGCTCTCCCAAGAGTTCATCTTACTCCCAGGTACTTTGAAAATATTAGTTCATTGGTTTGAAAAGTTATTGATTTGATTTGATTTGATTTTTTTCCATTGATTTGAGTATGATTAAGATGTACTGGTTTTTATTTAATTAGATATAATCAACCACGAATAAGCCGCACTAGTCGTAAATCGACTTTCTACTTTAGCCATAAATGAAGACACAACACAAGCCACAAAATATGTTATTCAGATTTCATTAAAGATATTTAATATTTAAAAGATGTTCAAAAATAATTTATTTTTAGATAGGTGAAATTAATAGCATAGAAACATCATCTATCATAGACTAACTTTTCACTTTGGGTAGAAAAGAAGATGCGACACATGTCATCTTAAACAACTTTTATTTAGGAAAAAGGGAATAGACAAGAGGTTGATTGGGTTACCAAATTCCAACAAAATGTATTTACATTTTTTTAAAAGAAGATGTTTAGAAATGATTTAAATTAAATGTAGACCTGAGTATTACATATATTTACATTTCTAAACATCTTGCTGTCAAAAAAGGTGTCACATTAAACGAATAAGGAACTCAAAATCATACGGAGGATAACATCATAGATGAATAATTCAACAAAAGTTATATAAATCAGGAGTTAATTTTAGAGATATAATAGGAATATAAGATAAAATATAAATTATTAATAGGTTACTTTCACAACAATATGTATCATCAACCTCTAAATGTGGATGTTCTCTAACACCAAAGAATCTTAACATAATTAATATATTAATTTATATAATTAAATACAGAGTTAAATTTTGATCAAAATTGACTTAAAATGAACATAAATTGGAGTTAAAGAAATGCAAGGATCTCTACAAATGGATAGAATTCAGGAGACCTTCCATTTTATTTCAAAATAATTATTATACAATAAAACAAAAATTATACGAAATTTATGAAGTAAAATAGATTGGAAAGATATATTTAAAGCAAAAAAAAGAAGTCTTCTTTTTGCTAATAAATTAGATTATAAAAAATATCAATAATAGTTGAAAGTCTGACTTAGATTTTAAACGGAATGAAATGAAAAAAAAGACTTTTTAAGTTATGAATTCTAAAATATTTTTTGAAGTTATGAATTCTAAAATATATTTTTCTATTTCTTTCCTTGAACTTAAGAATATGTAATATTTAGAGTGTCTTTTATTGAGATTAATTTAGCTAAAAAAAAATAGTTGTGAAGGTCAAAATAAGCATAACTTTAATCTTGAAGGTGTTTGATGAAAATATAATCACAATCCTATAGCTATTTTTTGGAGAAGATGAACATAATTTTTCATTTTAACCAAAGACATCATACACGATATAATTGTTTTGATTACCATAGACTATAATAACCATCGCTAACCACGAAGAGGCTTCAAAACGGTGCACAACCGTGGATTCACTGTCACCGCCGCTAAAAAAGCGAAAAAACCGCCATGGACAGCCCTTGGTCACCGTTGCCGGTGTCGAAGAAGAATGGAGAAGAGAAGACGGAGGAGATAATCATACCTTGTTCTCCAACCATCAATGGCTCCCTCTCCCGGCGAGATTCGCAACCATGACGCTTCCTTGTATCGGTGAGAATGAAGATGGCAGAAGAGAATGGGAGAAAAGGCTTGATTTAAGGATTTCTCCGCTCTTGTTCTTCTCACGTGATTTGGGAATTGTAGCAAAAAGTGCTAGTTAACATATTTTACATCTCCTAACTATTGAATAATACAACATACTCTGTCCTAAATTATTTAATATCGCGTCCCGATTTTTGACTGGACGATTTTATTTAGAGTCGCTACTAGATTTTATAGTTAAAAATATAAATTTTGTTAAGCTCAATTACCTTGAGCTTTTAGATTTTTGATATCCAGGTTCGGGAGTCGGTTACAAGGTAGGGAAGGTATTAGCACCCTACCCGATGGTACCTTTCGTTAAAATATATAACTTTATTATTATTATTATCATTAAAAAGAATTTCTTTTATTTATTATTGTGCCTAACAAAATTAATTTTGGTCCTATTTACCCCCTATTATAGGGATCAAGCCTTACGTAGTTCTTTAGGTAGAAAAATATTTGTTAGTTGAATATATTTTAATTAAAGAAAATATATTTTTTTTTAGGAAAAAATGTTTATTGTGCATGTTTATTTATTGGTAAAAAAAGTTTTTTTGGTTAATTTTTGTTGTTTATCTAATTATCTAATTAAGAAAATAGAATTTAATCAATTTTGAGATTTAATAGATTGAAAAGAAGCAGCGTAACACGACCTTTCAAAGATGATTTGAGAAGAAAGAGGCCTTCAGGGCGACCTTCTCTACATCTTTGATTAATTATCAAAATTGTTTTATATTTTGAAAAGTACTTATGATAATGTCATATTTGACTTGTTTTAAAAAATATTCAAATTTTTGTTAATCATAATTCTAATTATTTACGGAAAGTAAACAATTTAATTAATTTTTAAAAAGTCATAAAAAAGTTTGTTAATTGTTAGTAATATTAAAATGATTTTTATCTCTTTTTTCTTGTTACTATTCTTCATAAATTTTATTACTAATAATTATTTATTATTGTAAACATTACACTCTTGTATAAAATAATTAATCAAAGTATTTAAAAATTATATACAAAATAATTTAATTCTTTATTTATTAAGCAATATTGTATTGTTAAACTAATAAAAGAAAGAAATAAATAGAAAAATAGTACTTTATTGCCTTTGAAATATTAGAAATTTGCATTAATAGAAGTAGAAATAGTATGTTGGGGTTTGGTAGATTAGAGGACACATGGCAGCATGTGATTGGATGAATCTGGAAAAGTCAAAGCATTGAGACACACGGTGGACTGTCACACAATGGATGGGGGATGCACAACACCGTGCTGTGAGCTCGTCCGCAGGGAATCCCGTGTTCCCACATGTGCAGTGATTCGGTGTGGCGCGGTACAGTAAGACTGGGAAAGCATTTCGCGTCTGATTGGCTTGCTATGGATTCAACGCGATGGAAAAGAAAGTATGCAGATCTAACTGTTGTGGTTGAGACGTGTAGAGAGTGTACGACGCAACTGTGGGCATGGCTGCACTGTATCACATGGAATAAAAAATTTCCACCCTTTCGATGGCACGTTATTTACCGATGTTTTTTTCAGTGTTTTCAGTGTAACTTTTTATGTTTATTGTGGGCTCTATTTATAGCGAATTTTCAACCGCTAAATCCCTAACTTCTGATTAACAAAATTTTAAATTCTGATAAATTTTATCTCTCATCTTAAGGATCTTAACAAAGTGACTTGACTCTATCTTTTCTTATTATTTTAATAATTTTCTGTTATTTCTTTTTCAAATTGTTAATGTATTTAATTATTTAAGTTATTTCGAATTTTTTATAAAATATGGATAAAAATAAAATTAATTATTACCTATACATTTAATATTCAAAACTTCAAAAAATCAAAATAAATAAATAAATAAACATTTTTTCTTTCTCATTTTAGAAAAAAAGTATGAGCTCATAGTGGCCAATTCTTAATTCAAAAATTTTATTTCCTAAAATCGTTTTCTTAATTTATTTTAGTTTTGAACATTTGATTAACCTAACAACTTGGATTCAGGAACCCTATCAATATTAATTTATTATTATTTTGAATTTTCGGTTAACCTAATCACTTGGATTCAGGAACTGTAACATCATTGATTTATTTATTATTATTTTTTGAATTTTAAGTTAACTCGATCACTTGGATTTAGGAACTTAGAACCCTGATTTATTTATTATTATTTTTTGAATTTTAAGTTAACTCGATCACTTAGATTTAGTAACTTAGAACCCTGATTTATTTATTATTATTTTTTGAATTTTAAGTTAACTCGATCACTTAGATTTAGGAACTTAGAACCCTTATTTATTTATTATTATTTTTTGAATTTTAAGTTAACTCGATCACTTGGATTTAGGAACTTAGAATCTGATTTGTTTATTATTCTTTTTTTCCTCATATATATTACTAAGGGTGGAAACAGGCCAAGTCAAGCCAGATTTTGCCTTAAATAGGCCCAGCTTATATAGCACATAGGAGTCTGGGTCTGGCCTGTTAGCCTGTTTAAAAAAAATTTCAAAGCCTAGGCCTGGCCTGTTTAAAAGTTTGGCCTGTTAGCCTGTTTAAAGGCCTATTATACTATATGCTCATGAAATAGGCTACCATGTCTACATTTTAATGGGCTTATAGGCTTATTTTAGTTAGACCCATCTAATTCTAATAATTAAATTATATTTTTATATACATTTTTATATTAATATTACACATATATAATAATATTGCTTATATTAAAATAATATAATTTTAACATTCTTATATAATAGGCCGACCTGTTAGGCTTTATATGCCTTTTAGGTGGCCTAAAGCCTAGTCTGTTAAGCTAAATAGGCTTTTTAAAAAGCCTGAGTCTAGCCTCTTCGTAAAAAAAGTTTAATAGGCCCCTGATCGGCGGCCTGCCTGTTTCCACCCTTATATATTACCACTCTCACTCTCAAACAGTCATCATTGATCAGCAGTCCACCATCTTGTTGTCCATCAGAATGGAGGCAGCATCAGGTCCTCACTTCTCAGGTCTACACCTAGACGCCGTCGTTTCACCTTCTTGTTCTTCTTCTTCTCCTTTCGATTCATCAACCTTAAATCCCAATCAACCCTTCGTTATAGGTTCTCTCTCTCTCTCTCTCTCTCTCTATTTCTCATTACCATTCTCTTTTTCTCTTTCAATTTTCTTATGCTTCACTGTTTCAGGAGTTTCTGGAGGCACTGCTTCTGGTAAGACCACTGTTTGTGATATGATTATCCAGCAACTTCACGATCACCGTGTCGTTCTTGTCAATCAGGTATTCCTATAACCCACATTTCACTCTTTTTCTAACAATCCATCATATTATCACTGTGGGTCATAATTTTACTGTTTAATATGATATGATTAGTGTTCACAATTCGAGGGACTAAATTGATAATTTTCTTGAATCATGGAATAGCATGACGGGTACTTAGAAAATTAGGGAATGAAAATATAGAATCTTATTTTCGGTCTCTTAGAAGTGTTACCATTATCAGGTAATTTGAAATGGAATTTTGGTCCAACTATTCTTTACAAAGTGCGCAGCGAATAACAGCCATATCAGTCTCCGGGCAGAGATGACTTCATGCGAAAGACTAAAATGATGACAATTTAAATTATTGAGGGACAACTGTGATGACAAAATATTGAGGACAACACTAATTTATAACACTTGTATATTGTGTCACTGTAATTATTGAAAATATTTCATCTTTGTGGCCTAGTAATTTAATTTTGTACATGCTTCTTCATTCAACTATAGGATTCGTTTTATCGTGGTTTGACACCTGAGGAGTTGGAGCGTGTGCACGAGTACAATTTTGATCATCCTGGTAATTCATGTGTATGAGTCATTATTAAAAATTCTGTTTTGTATAGTTGTTGAGTTTGGAGTTCCTTTAGAGTAGTTTGCTACCTGTCTCTTCTGTTACTCTATGCTATATTTAGTTCATATGCTTGTAGAGAACTAAGATGACAGCTTAATATTATTGTAGATGCTTTTGATACTGAGCAGCTATTAGAGTGCATGAGAAAGCTCATAGGTGGCCAGAGTGTTCAACTCCCAATCTACGACTTCAAGAAGCACCAACGCTCGACAGATAGCTTCCGGCAGGTATCACTCCAAAGCATGTTGAAGGAAATGTCTATAGTTGGCACTAATATGGTTATCACTTATCAGTGATGGAAATTCATTCATTTTGGTTGCGTTTCTGAAACTGTACCCTTAAATTAGTAAATTGATAAATTTGGACCCTGGAGATCACCCTTCATTTATTGGATTTTCAAAATTCGTTTGGTTCACTTTTATAATAAAAAATCCACTTGGTTGTCCCCTCCCCATTTAGATTCGTGCAGTCAATGATAGTACAAGTTATGATCACCATGCTCTTCCATTTGTTAATACCATAAGATATTGTATATAATATTTATGGATTTGGTAAAATTGAATCTTTTGATAATGAAGAAGAATCATCTTGAATGGAAAACAGAGACGCAAAGAAAGGGGAAGATAAGATATATTCTTCTCACTAAAAGGAAGGAAATTAAAAACATGATAAGAGAAACTTAGTGAAACAGAGGTGGTCTAATCTCTCTGCATATTCCATACTCTTACCAAAACCTTTGAATCATAATTTGTACTAGTAATACCCAAGCTCTACCATATGCATTACATGCTGATTAGCCTTTTATATTTGTTAAAAGCTGATTGCAATTCACGAACAATTATGCAGTTGTTTCTGAGTTAGAATTGTACATGGTGCACATATCAAAAGACATGTGTATGAGTTCTGTGAATCACACACAATGTAGTAGTACATCTTATGCCAGACAAGTTTTTTCTATATTTTATGAGTTTTGAAATGTATCAGATGCTTGTGATTTGCCATTCATTAACTTTTTCCTGGTCCTTTACTAACTAGTAATTGATGTCTCTGCTCAGGTCAATGCTTCTGATGTCATTATATTGGAGGGAATTCTTGTTTTCCATGAGCAAGGTGTCCGGGATCTGATGAACATGAAAATCTTTGTTGACACAGGTTTGATATGTTTTTGCATCTCTCTCCTGTCCAGTGTTTTAAATTACAGTTGCGGTTGCGATTAGGGTCACAGTTGCGGTTACTGTGATTGCAGCCATTGCGATGCAGATTATTGTGATTAAAAAAATAATTTTGAACTTGATGCGGCCTGACGCAGCCCAAATGCTGTCCAATGCGGTTGCATTGTTGTGATTCGTTGTCATATCGCAACTGCGCTGTGATGCAGTTGTGGCTGTCACCGCAAGTCTGCAACCGCAATATTACGGCTGTATCACATGATGTGGTCTGCAATTTAAATCACTGCTCCTGCCCTTTCAATGGTGTGCCATGTATGAATTTTGACATATTTTATAACATGGTTAGTAATTATTTGGAATCATTTGACATTTCTTTAAATTCTGCATGTCATGTTTTGTGTTGCATTTTGGTTACTGCTGCAAAATCTCCGTTATTGCATTAAGGTTGCTTACATACTCAAAACATACATCATACTTGACTCTAGAAACAAATTTGAACTCCTAGAAACAACTATTACACAAGAAAATTGCGGTAGGGTTGAGACCATTATTGAGACATGGGATGCTAAAAATAACTAATTGCCCAGTCACAGAAAAGCATGGTATTTTCTCAACGCATGGATGACTTATATATAGTCACGTAGATCTGTAGGAATAAAACTGTAGAATACTTTATATCATTTATTGTACATAAATGGCAATAGACAGTTTTGAACATATAGCGGTTTAAATTTTCCAACAGTAGGCAACCTATTGATATATTCTCTAGGTCTATGCTCCTCTTAGCATGAAGAGTTTTAGAACCACAATGATTCAAGAGACAAAAAAACTTTTTTTCCCATTCATTCCTCACTTTCCCATAACTCTCATGTGTTGATTTCTTGATATTAACTACTGGTATTTAGTTGCTGATCACTAAACAAAAAAATGCTAATATTTCTTGTGTGTAGTAATGGAATATTGGAAACTCTCTCTTTCCCTCTTTAATGTAATATTGGGTCCTTAATTACTTATAGATGCTGATGTGAGGCTTGCTCGTAGAATTAGACGTGATACTGTGGAGAGGGGCAGGGATATAAACTCTGTTCTTGAACAGGTAAGCTCACTAATTTAATTAGTAACCATCACTTAATTGAAGTTAGGCTAAATAATATCTTTTCCCGTATAAATTCTTATGTTCTTGATAATCTTTGATATATTGATGCTTATTTGATTTTATTATAGTCCTAATGAAATGTGATATAGTGATCAATCACATTGTTATATGTTCCTAACTGCCTAGAATGTTGGTTTTGCAGTATGCAAAATTTGTTAAGCCTGCCTTTGATGATTTTGTTCTTCCATCAAAGAAGTATGCTGATGTGATCATTCCCAGAGGTGGTGATAATCATGTTGCCGTTGATCTGATCGTGCAACATATTCACACAAAACTTGGTCAACATGATCTATGCAAGATATATCCTAATGTGTATGTTATTCAGTCAACATTTCAGGTATCTATGCGGTTAGTTTGTCAACATTCATTTCTTATTTTTTATTTCAATAGTTGAAATTTTGTGGAGGATCCCGAGGAACATCATAATGAAACATTATACTGACCCTTGTAGTGGTAACTCTTGTAGCCTACTTTTAACAGGGCAAAAGCTGATAATATGATTTTTTTTTCAATCTATATTTGGTCCTTTAATGGATGTGCTTATATATTTCAGATAAGGGGCATGCACACATTGATTCGTGACCAAGACATATCAAAGCATGATTTTGTATTTTATTCAGATCGACTCATACGTCTGGTACTATATGTTTCACAGCTTTGCTGAACTTCTCTTTTTTTAGGTTTTTAATTTCACGGGTTTTCATTTCCTTGGTGGTTGGTACAAAGGGCATAAATGCTATTTCCTATCTTGGTTATTAGGTTGTTGAGCATGGCCTTGGTCATCTTCCATTCGTTGAGAAGCAAGTAGTTACTCCAACAGGTAAGCATCTATCGTTGTCCTAGTATTTTTATCTTTTGAAGATCATCATTATGGAGTCGTTCGATCTATATAGCCGACTCCACCTAGTGGGACTAAAGTTTGGTTGTTGTTGTTGATCATCATAACCCATGTAAATTGTTCTATCTTCCCTAGTTGGCTGTTGTGTATGCATAAATAAATTTCCAATCCTTTCATTTGAAAATGTCTTATCCCAATAAGTGCCACATGTAAATTTTAATTCTGCTTTATTTTACAGGATCTGTCTACACTGGTGTTGACTTCTGCAAGAAATTGTGTGGCGTTTCAATTATTCGAAGGTGAGATTTAGATCGGGTGTTAATTTTGGCAGGTCTAGTCTACATGATACAATGCTACTAGATATGTAATGAAAGAAGTATGTAATAACACCAATTCCCTTGCTTAGTATGATTAATGATCTTTAATATCACTGTCTGTTTGCTTTTGGCTGAACGTTATAGTGGTGAGAGTATGGAAAATGCACTTCGAGCATGTTGTAAAAGCATTAAAATTGGAAAAATTCTGATCCATCGGGATGGAGACAATGGAAAACAGGTAATTACAGTGCCTCTGCTATCGGTTCCGACAAATGTGGTCAATGGTTACTATTTTAATGATAAATCCTTTTTAAACTCCCTTTTCTTTTACTTCTAATCAGCTTATATATGAGAAGCTTCCCAAGGATATTTCAGAACGACATGTCTTGCTTCTTGACCCTGTCTTGGCTACAGGTGCTCTTTATCTACTCCTTCATATTTGAAATGTTGTTGGCAAATGCTATTTACTATGCAGTTTATGGTATCATGTTTGAATAGGCTTTACCTAATAGAACCTCTGTGCTATCCATTAACGCCCACCCTTTATTTTATGCTTTAAATTCATGGGAAAGAAACCTTGTTCACAATTACTACTTTTTTAAGTTATTTGCAAAATCAGGGTAAAATGTCATTATGGTAGCGATTTTAATGAAAACTATTGGGAAAGGATATGCAATAATTGAAGATAATGAAAAGCAATTCTATTAGCTAGCTATCACTGGAATAACAGGTCGAAGCCGAAAGTAGTAACCTTACCTAGTAGTTGAGTCTTGATTCTTTTGGAATCCTTCACATCAAATGTTTACTTAATGTATTTTGTGTCCACAAACAATTGAAGATAACATAAATAACATTCATTCATTTCATTGTAGGTAACTCTGCGAACCAAGCAATTGCGTTACTCATTCAGAAAGGAGTTCCAGAATCCCACATTATATTCCTCAATCTCATATCTGTAAGTTAAATTTGATGCCTTCACTGCAGAGATAATCATAATTGTTTCATATTATTTCACACTGTATACATAAACTGATCTTATGATCATTTTAAATTCAGGCTCCCGAGGGAATCCAGTGCGTGTGTAAAAAGTTTCCCTCATTGAAAATTGTCACATCTGAGATTGATCATGCATTAAACGAAGAGTTTCGTGTTATCCCAGGATTGGGTGAGTTTGGCGATCGCTACTTTGGTACCGATCTTGTCTTGTGACATAAGATGTAAACCACCTTCTGGTTAGCAGCTTCCTTGTGATGGGATAGGATATTAAAAGATCCAGCAAGAGCCAGGTTCTCTTATTTAAACAATATGAAGTGACTCATTTTTCGGGTAAATGATAATGTTTTCAGCTTATAAGGTGTTATCTAGAGATGAATTCACTGTCAATATTTATGTTTTTAGATATGTAGTTTTTCATTGTTTTCCCTTCTCAAAAGAACTGGAAGATGATGATTATGAGTCATTACTTGCTTCATTCATGCTCATAAATTATGTTCCAGATAGAAATTGAAGTTTTAGAACTTTTGAAATTCTTGTTTGTGTATGCATATGGGGCATGTGATTTTTATGTGGCATCGTATATTCTTCATAGTTCTTTAGATGAGCACATTTGAAGCTTGTTTGGTATAGTATTTTTATGTGGAAAGGAAATAGATGAAGGATTGCACCTTTTATTTGGTATGCATTTGTAAATGTGTGATAAATGATTTGGACGCATAAAAATAATGAAGAGATATTGACTCATATTATTTGAACTTATTTTTATAATATACCATATTTTGTTTAACTTAATTACGTTTATCACCATTTTTGTTAAAAAATTACATTCATCTCTCTGCAAAGGTGGTTAATCTATTTACGTGAGAAAAATGAGTTATTGTGAGAAAGAAGAACACTTAATATATACAATTGGATTTTGATTGAATGGTTAAGATTAAGAGATATATGCACATAACTATTATGTGACCAATAACTCACTTTTAATCTTAATCATCCATGATTAGTTGTAGGACTCAGATTTATTGTTCTCACAATTTTTACATGAGATCGGTTCTCACTTGAGTAACTCCCTGTATATATATATATATGAGGAGGATTTGTATATGTATAGAAAATGGAGTGATGATTTGTGTAACTTAGTTAGGAGAGGTGGGACAACTTCCCCTTGGATTTTATTTTTCAAATATTTTTAAATACTTTTTTACTTTGTGCAAATTATGTGGTTCTTATATGCATAGATTATATGCGTAGATGTTAATATTACTTATAATACTATCATTTCATTCAAGTTTATAATGATTTTACACTTATAAAATATATTATGATCATAAATTGTCTTTGTGAAACTTTATAAAAAAGGTCCTAAGATTCTATAGATTTTTATAAATAATTTAATATTTATAACATATGTATTTCTATGCAAAAATTATTATACCCTACGGATTTTAAAGTGAGTAAGAGAAAATTTATTTCAGATGTAAATTTTAACGTTTTATTGTTGATATTGTTAGTTACTCATGTTTGAAAAAACACTCTAACATCTGTGAATTAAGTTCAACTTTTACGATATGAGAAAATTGAATGCATATTTTGTTTATCAAGTTATTATGAAAATCATTTTCAGCAACAAAGACAATAAAATAAAACTATGTAGTAAAGTAGAAGATAAATTTCTTGTAGACAATATAATGTTATATTGAAAAAATAATTTGCTGATAATTTTGTCCTTAATTCAATCATCTATGAGTTGAAGACTTTAATGAGGAGCAGCACTCTAAATGAATATATATTTTTCTTTAACATCTTTAATAATTAATTATTATTCTTTATATTTTTTTTTGTTATTCAATTAATTTTAATTATAAATATAATTAAATATTGTTGTTTCTCCTAAATTTTTAGATCAAAATTGTCGGAGTATATATATTTTACCTAAGATTTAAAGATAAGCAAAAGCTTTTCCATTCCAATGTGTTATAGATTCTACTTTTTATCAATAAATAAACAAATCTATTTCAGTATTTTGAATTCCGTATATATGAATTTGGAGACTTCCTAGTTGCTACGTTACGTAGCCCTGTTTAAATCAAAACGATGGATTTGTTAAATTTTTATAATTATAAAAGTTAATTTCTAGTTATTACCTCTACAAATATATATATACACGAATTCTTTATGTTTAACGACAATTTTTTTTCTAAAAGCACAAAAATCCTGAAATTTCAATACTCACAATTTGAATTGCAGGAAAGATGAACATTTTTTTGGTACTAACAATAATATTTTCTCACATTTTCTGGTAATAACTATTCTCTTCTGGGGTGTGTGGTTACCCAATCCAATAAGTATTATTCCAAAAGAATCGAACATTTGATATTTTGATGATCTTAGGATGTAGTAGAGTCTTACACTACTACACCGATACCTTATTCGTTAAAGATCACCATTTGAAACTATATTTTTAAGTATTTTAATTATGTTAGACAAAATGTGTGGTTGCTTATGAAATTTTAAAATTTTACTAAAGGAAACATGCCAACGTTTACATTCAACATTCATTATTTGTTGCCTTATTTGAAAATAGATGCCAATAATTACATTTTACGGCCATTGATATGAATCTATAGTAAATAGTGTCTTTTAAACATATTTTGAACAAAAAAATATAAATCTTTCCATACTTCAAATAAATTTTATCATACAATATTATACAATAACTAGTCACCTATATATAAATATGAATCATTTCTCTTTGACCGCAAATTTTCCATGAATTTGTATAAAAACACAAAAACCATTGTAATGTTCACAGGCTTGAAGAATTCGGAATATAGGAAATTTAGGTATGTCATATGTTATTTGAAACTATATTTTTAAATATTTATATTCTTTTCAAAAACAAAAAGAAGTATCGGTTGCATTTCAAAATTTTAAAAGTTTATCAAAAGAGAAAAAAAATAGGTTTCAAAAATTACATAAAAGAGACATTATTTGTGATTATTTGATTTTAATTGGTTCTTTTTCAAAACTCATTAATGAAAATGATAAAATGTAATTTTGGTCCCTTATGTTTCTGAATGTGTGATTTTAGTCCCTATTTTTATGTGTAATTTTCATTATCCAACTTGCATGAAGGTGTTTCCTTCATGTCATATGTTATTTAATGTAGCATTACATGTGACATTGGTAAGTGACCTCCAAATTTATTAGGTGAAGTTTTAGTCTTCTTTTTTTTCATGTGTGCAGAATATGTCCTTATATTTTTTATATACATTTTCATAAATTAACATATATAATCACAAAACAATTCTGAAAAAGATTAGTTCTTTATCTATAGAATGAGGCGTATAAAATGGGAGAATATTCTTGGTAATATGAAATAGATGTCATGTGTCCTTATCATTTGTACAAATATATGACATTTAAAATATACTTTTAAATGTTTAGATTATTTTAAAATTAAAAGATTATAAGTTTTTTTTAAAATTTCAACGTTTAATATAAGAAATAAAAATAGATGATAACAATCATATTAAAGAGTGATTATTTTTTGTTTTATTTGTGATTAATTATTTTAGACTATGAAGCACGGATACTGATACGTGTGTCAGGTACGATACGTATCCAATACGTCGACACGCATTTTTTTCCAAAATACAGGATACGATACGTTCAGGGATACGCATATAAAATAATAAAAATTCATAAAATATGATAAAATTATAAGTGTAAATCAAAATAACCAAAGTAAAAAATATAATGGAAATTTAAAATCGTTGCCTCCATAACAAATGTAACTTATCCTATTTTAATGAAAACGAATCTATCCTAAAATCATTGCCCTCCATAACAAATATATATTATCCTATTTTAATGAAAACATATCTATCTTATCCTGTTTTATTGGAAACGAATCTATATGTCCTATACTTTACTGAAAACGAATCCATATTTCCTATATTTTATTGAAAACGAATCGGATACGTGTCTTAATATTTATTTATTTTATTTTATTTTTTAATTTTTGGATATTCTATGGATACATATCTTTCGCGAATCTGAGCGCATCCGTGTCGGACACCGACACATGAGGGTGTTTGATGAATCCGTGCTTCATAGATTTTAGATTACTATTTTCTAATTCATTAATGAAAACTTATAGTAAATAATGACTTTTAAGTATATTTTGAGTATCAAAGTTAATTAAGACTCGACTCTATAGCTAATAATGAACAACTTTTAATTGGTTGTTTCTTTTACATATTATATAGAATTTAAAAAAAAAGTATATTTCATTTCATAAGACAAATAAATTCTGCTAGTAATTGCAACCAAAAATAAGGATTGAATAAAAATTTAAAAAAATACTAAAACTGTCATTAGCATGAGCTCATAAGTAGTCATAATATATATATAAATAAATAAAGACGAGCGTTTATCTTTAACCACGTATTTTCTCATTAATTTTTTAAAAGCATAAAAATCTAGAAGATTTCAATGTTCCTAGGCTTTAAGAATTTGAAATGTGGGGAAGATAGAAGTATCACACAACATTTGAAACTATATATTTTAAATGTTTAGATTATTTTGAAAAATAAAAACGATTGGTTTTTTAAATTTGAAATTTTAGCAAAGGAAAATAGATCCCGACAATCATATTAAAGAGTCATTGTTTGTTTTTTCAAAAAATCATTAATGGAAATCTATTACAGATAATGCACGAGTTTTAATTGGTTTTATTTTAAAATATTATAATTTAAAAAAAAAACTATAAGTCATTCCATGCTTAAAATAAATTTTTCTAATAATTATTGAATAAAATATTATGCAATGAAGTTTTAAGCATATGCATAAGCACGGGTTGATAACAAATTGGATATAAATATTCACCTTATTTTAAGTGAGAAGGATGATATTATTAAAAAAATGAGTAGGATGATTTTATGCCAAAACTTTTCAACTTCTTAAAATTGTAATTTTTTTAAAGATACGAGTTTTTGCAGAAACATATATAGAATCTTAAACATGGTTGTTTTTCTACAACCATGGTGCATTTAATGTACTAAGGATAAGTTAAAACAAAATGCAGTTAAGTGCATATGACACTTTTTCTTCGTTGATTAAGTGGGGACAAGAAACATGACTTCTGTATGATGTTTTGTTGGGTACTAAAGTTTCTTTATAAACCAACAAGATGTTGATCTGGTGATATAAATTATTATTAAATATTTAAGATAATCAAAAAATTAAGGGTTCAATTCATGTGAGCAATATTTGTTGGGAGAAACAATCATAGATACCAAAAGTTACTCAATACAAGTATATTATGACAATCATAAAATATGATGAGAAAATTGAGTGAAAAACTACAATATTCAAGTGAGGTGGATGAAATAATGGAGTATTTAAGTGTCATATATGATATAAGGGTATCACTCAAGCTTAAAGAACATTTTTGCCATATTGTTATAAAACCTACAATGTTAAATGTGACTGAATGTTAAGCAGTAAAATGATAAAAATATAATAAAATCAATGTAATAGAAATATGAATGTTGCATTGGATGAGTGAACATACCGAATAAGATAGAATTATTAATTAATGTATTATAGAGAAATTTTGGGATCTCTTATAATAAAAAAGATAAAAGAATCATACATTAAGTGGTTTGAGCATATGTGGAGGAGTCATTTGAAGTCATTGTAAGAAGAGTAGATTAAAAGGAGATTAGTTTACTTTCTATAGGTGAAGGCAAAGAAAATCGATAGGCAAAAAAATTAGAAACAACTTAGAGATCAATGTTTTATCAACAAACATAATTTATAATAGATTTATTTGATTCATGTAATAGAGCCAACCAGTCTTACTAAGACATAGTTGTAGTTGTGTTCTCCCTTATTTTTTAGAAAAAACAGCTTACATTGTAATATCTTAATTTTTATTAAACTTTGTATAATAATTAATGAAGTATCATGATATGGATCAAGCCATAAAACAACCAAGACATCAAGCTAGAATCTTAGCCTGGCCATGCCAAACATTGGGTCATAATCGAGGTAGTTGGGCATCGTGATTGTGCCACTACTTGAGCCATGACCAAGCCAAATGCTTAGTCTAACCGTGCCAGGAAATGGGTTAATATATAAATGCTTATCAAATATATAAATGTTAATATTTTGGATTGTAATTGTTTAGCAGTTGTTCCTCTGTGTATTTAACACACATGCATGCGTTTATCTACCAACTGATGCACTCTCATTGTTTTTTTTCAATTATCATAAAATATTCTTTTATTAAGGCCAAAGCTAACATGCGAACTATGAAGATACACCATATGGATGCGAACTGATTACCAGCAGTTGAATCATATGGTTAGAATCTCTCCCATTCATTTTTAACCAGTAACTTGGTAGAAAATCTCATACATGAAAGTCGTAAAAGACATCCACAACTTCTATGTTGTAAAAAAGTTCATGCCCGGAAGTCGTTTATCTCTTTTACGACTTTTGAGAGATTTTTTTCAATGTATAGAAGTCGTGTTGCTATATTTCGACTTCTGGGTAAGTTAATTAAACATAATATCTCACATATCATTTGACAAATAGCAAAGCTTTTAAGTATCTGACAATTTACCAAATGACTTACTACAACACATTTTGTTTATAAACTTCCTCATAAGTCGCAATATGATAACACAACTTCTATATATTGAAAAATTACTCAGAAATTGTAAAAGTGTTAAACGACTTTTGTATGCAAAATTAGTAATGTACAAAAGTCGTCAATTGCACAATAACTTCTAGAAATTATCATCCAGTATCTACTTACCAATTTTTTTTTAATCTAACGGTTAATAAATAGTTCACATGAAAGTGAACTAAGATCTAGTTCGCATATTAGCACTAACCTTTAATTAATCAGGGTAAAATATTGTAAGTAAGATTTAGCTTTGTGTAAATATATGTACCAAAACAGAGTTTTGTCTAAATATATTTTGCATCTTGTTTTGTAAAACATTAATTTAATACTCGCATGTTAAGTAAAGATGTAAAAAAACTATTCCCAAGAAGTTCTCATGATATATCTTAAATATGAGTTAGGATTCTCTCCATTAATGGAGAAGCAAGTGCTTCAGAAAATAAAGGGAAATACAATTTTCAATTACATATCTATCATTTTGATTATAATAAAATTATACTTTTACCATTAGAAACAAGTGCAAAAATATGTACTTGTTTTTTCATTAATGGAGAATATTTTTATATCTACATGTGCTACCCTCATAGTTATTGGACATTGATGTCATGTTATTGTTGGCGTAAATTGAGGGTAGATGCTTTCATGCATTCCTTTTGGTTAGTATTTTACTTACAACAACATCACACTTATTCAAAATCTCCTTACAACATATTCAACAACTTTTACCAAGAAAATACTAGCACTTTGGACGGACATTGTGACTTGAACATTTTTTTAACATACCCAAAATCAAACTTAACATTGTAGTAAGTATACTTTAATCAAGGTTTTAAATAGTGGTTGTAACAGTGGTTTTAGAAACTCATTTAAAATCTTAATTGGTGGCCACAGTTGTAGTCACAATATAATTTCGGCAACTTTCAAAACCTTAATATATTGACGTTTGTAATGATCTAAGCCTCGAATTTAAAATATTGTGAGTAATAGTATGCAAGAGGATCAAAGTGAAAAGAGCAAATTGATTGCAAGTCTTTAGAATGCCTTCAAGAGACAAAAACTAGCCTACAATTTAATTTGACAAAGTTAGTATAAAATAGAAGCCCTATTAAAAGAGTGGTGTTTCAAGCAATGCTTTATTATCTCCTTGTATCATCTATTAAAGGCATGAAGCTGGTTTGCTATAACTTTATTTATTTATATTGCAAACTAGAAGCAGAAAGTGAAAAGGAAATAGAAATTAAGAGGAGGACAATGTCATCTCACAAATCTACTTTTTAAGAAGACTTCAGAAGCTTGGAACTCAAAAGTTAGCATTGAAAAGCCACCTGCTTTGGCATATATATATATATATATAAATGGTGCACATTTTTGGATAGTTTATTGAGTTGTGGTATTTGTACAATCAATTTGGTACAATTTTTTTATATAAAAAGTGGAATTATTTTTAGAGTGTATACATTGTTAATATAAAGTTTTATAGATAATTATTGTATCTTTTTTACTGGTAAAAGAAATTTTATTAAAAACGTACCAAAGGTGTAGAGAATTTATAATATCTTCTCTTATTCATTTATATTATCATATATTAAATATGAATGAATGATGATATAAGGATAGTGTTAAATTGTTACACATCCACTTTTTTCTCTTATTATTATATTTTCCTTTTATATATATATATATCAATAAAATATGAAGAAAATCAAAAGGAGAGCAGAATTGTTCTGAATTACTTGGAAAATAATGGTTATTTTGTATGGCAATAGTGCTACGTGAGTGTGCATGTATTTCCACTAACAAAGGTGAGGTGAAATTCCACTAACAGTACACTTTTACTGAATGAATAGTTGTCATTTTATTTTTCCTCCAAAAATTCTTCCACTATAGACATCAATGCAGACGTTCAATTAAAAGTTAAAATTTATAATTTTGTCTTTACCTTTAATTTAATTTATTGATTTAACTATATTGTATTCAAAATCTTTTAATTTTATCATATACATATTCACGTAATTGAAATCAAATCAATTTTTTTCTGCAAATAGTTAGTTTAGTGATATAATTTTTCATTAGTTTTTTACTTATATTAAAAAATCAATTATTTTTTGCTAATATATGTGAATATATATTTATTCACTTCAAGGCAATTTTTAGTTCATATCTTTCTGTAGTGACCTCATTGAAACCAAATCAAATTTCTTTATTAATTTTATGTCCATGTCTTCCTATTCACTTATGCACTTAAAAGAAATAAATATAATAATGTATAATTATAAATTAAATAAAAAAAATATACTTTGAAGTTAAACATTGGATGAACATGGGAGTCATAAGGTGGTCTGTTGGTGAAGAGGATAGTCATAAGGAATGGAGTGCAGGAGGTTGTGGGTTCGAGTCAGGGTGTAGGAGGTTGAAGGTGGAGTCTCGCCCACAACAAAAATACTAACAACTAATATACTAACAATTGCCGATCAAAAAAAACATTGGATGAACATAAGAAATTAAATAAGTTTTACACATTTTATATTTATACCTATCAAGGGTTTTCTAGGGTGATGAATTTAATTGTTTTGATAATAGTATAAATTTTGAAATAATTATTAACTTAAAATTCATTATTTTCATAAGTGCATTTATAAATGATAAAAATAACACAGTGCAAACTTTTTTTTAAGAAAAAACATACTGTTTTATTAATTTTTAGAAAACAAATTATTTTTAAAAATTGGCTAATTTTGTAAAAATTAATCCTCTTAAAAGCTTTTATTTGACTAAAAAAACCCTATAATTTATCGTTTCATACAACTAATTGTTTTTGGGTGAAATTCCACCTTTGTTTCCTTTCCATATTTTTATAAGGAATTTTATGAAAATAATTATTATATCTTTGAATATTGATTAACCTATACGGTCACTAATCACTATTATCCACCTTTGTGGTGTATTGAACCTCGTTAAATTATCTATTTGGTAAAATTCATTTCATATACTTAAGGTATATATACTCTTAGTTAATGAACTAATTATATTTTGAGTGTGATTATCTATTATAACAAATGTCATTTATACAAATCAAAATTTTAATAAAATATATGATATTAAGAAATTTAGTTGGATTATACGCCCCAGACCAAACATTATTGGTGTACTTAGTCATAATTTCATATAATAGGAAAAATTATGTGAGTTTTATACATTCGTGCATTTCTCCTTCCACTGTATTTTTAGTTGTTAGAGATAAGGAATGTACTTGTATTCTTATTGATGGGTTAAAGTTATCTTTAATTTAAGTGTCAAGAAAATAAAATGAGAAGAAATATGTATTCATTTTTGTACTGTTATTATATTATCAATAATTGATATTTAATTATTATTCATTTTTCATTAAAAATGAACAATATGTGTATTAATTATGTATAAAATTTTATATTTATGCTACATAATATTATACTCAAAATATTTAGTCTTCTAAATAAATTATTTAAGTCATTTTCTTAAAATAAGCAATATTAGTGTGTTACACATATGTCACTGATGATATGACACAGACACACTATGCCGACATTATCAAGTTAACGTCACTTGACTGACAATAAAAGATCGTGACCATATTTTTTGGATGAAAATAATCGTCCACATAAAAAACATTATATAAATTATTTATATAACTCAATTTAGTTGTTCCTGAGAAAATAAATTGGATATAATAAGCATGGGAAATATTGTTTCTCTACTTTCTTTTATCAATGTATAATTTATAGGGACTAGCAACCAAATTTAGTTGTGCAAACAATAAATTTTAAAATAAACAATGCAGGGACCAATGGTACAGTTTGGGAAGCACTTATAATTATTTCAATTTAACTATCCATTGTAACGTATTTATAATGTATTTATCAAGGAATATATAAGGTTAATATATCCTGATAATTTTATTTCAGAAATTAAAATTCATTTGGGAATGTCAAATTCTCATATTTAATAGAAAGTTTGAGAAATATGTCCAAGAAAATAACATATCCAAGAATCTGAATTATAAAAGAGATGAGAACGTTTGGAGATGAAAATGTTGGAATTCATGTTATTTTTTAAACATAAAAATAACTTTTCATACACTCTTTTTAACTCTAATAATCAAGTGTGTTATTGTAAAATCATTAATGTTTTATCAAACATACATAAGACAATCAATCATACAAATGAAACATAATAACTAAATATTACATTCTCATGCACCGCATTAAAAAAATGTGTTACAAACATTACTTATAATAATATACCAAAGGAAAATGGATAGAAAAATCAAACTTTTTTAATTCAGTAATCAAAGATAGACAAAAACCCATGTGAATTGACGCAGCATGAAGTTTTGGCCCTTTGTTTGCACATCAAGAGAGTGGTGTTGTTAGCTTCTAAACTCTTTCTAGGGTCACTTCCCATGACTCAAAAGCCTATTTTT
The DNA here is from genome assembly GCF_001865875.1 of Lupinus angustifolius. Classification (NCBI taxonomy): domain Eukaryota; kingdom Viridiplantae; phylum Streptophyta; class Magnoliopsida; order Fabales; family Fabaceae; genus Lupinus; species Lupinus angustifolius. The sequence continues at coordinate 11,694,294 of NC_032016.1, forward strand.
AACTTAGGTTTTTAAATTACACAATAAAGCAGCTTATCATACAAAAATAATAAGTTATCTCCCCAACAATTAAAATTATGATATGTGTACTATTTTTTTTTATTTTTAGAAATATTTTTATAAAAAATAATTAAATAAAAGATATATCATAATTTTAATAATTGGAAGAAATAACTTATCTCCTGAGGAAATACTTTATTCTACATACCCATTTCGTATGACTCAAAGCATAATTTTTTACTTGAGGCGTGTGATTTCTTTTACTAGGGAAAGCATCATGTTAATTTCGTATGCTACACAAAAATCAATGCAGCTTTCTCACCACACCTGAAAAACAATATTTCATTCATAATGTACATCCTAATGATTCTTATGTCACTATTGACTGTTAATATGTTAAATATTAATGGGCAAAATATCCTAATTAAAATGATATTTATATAATCACATACAATGATTTTCAAAAGAATTTGTAGTATTGTAATTGGAAGTATTAATATTTTTACTATAAAGTGAATGATTATCACAAAATTATCATATCTAATTGCACAAATAACACATGAATCATTTACCAATAACTCTATTAGTTTATGCGTAGTATGTTTATCTTTTCAATCTTCATAAATATTTATAGTAGAGGTAGTGAACCCAAGATAGTTAGGCTTTAAGTTTATATTAGAAAAAATTACTCTAATACTACTCTTTAAGTTATACCTTAGTCACACTTATTACCCATCATTTTTAAAATATTATGCTCACCTCTTCTAAGAGAAAGTCAATATAAATATATATATTCATCTCCCTTACATAGATAGTAAGTATAATAATCGATTATAAATTATGGATGATTTATGTGTGTGTAAAAAAATATAGACACATATACAATTTCACTAAAAACTTAGGACATATTTTAATTTACTCTAAACTTTATGTTGGGAAAAAAAATATTTGGTCGCTTTACACGGGGACAAGTAAGTGGGTGTTAGAACATGTGAGGTTCAGTGAATGAAGATGCAAGGTTTCATCTCCAAGTACTTTAATGTTTAAACAAAAGTATTTTATCACTACCTTTGTGAGCTCCAATTGTTAAGCAAAGACATTAATTAATATTTGTTTGCTCCAATTTTGAAGCATACCGTGACGAATTTTAGCACCAAAATGATTTGGTTTAGGTAAATGATCAGTAATAAAGAATTGTTTAATCACCCAATCCCCTTTGTTGAAAGCAATCTATTTGAAATCGCTTAAACCAATTGGAAGAAGAATTTGTGGGGTGATTAAATATCATATATATATATATATAGGGTTTCCTAATCTTTATAAGCTTAATTTCTTAATGGGTTATATAAATTGAGTATAATATCCTTCGGTGTAAATATTTATACACAGTTACTACGTCATCCATTATTCATTTGTATTACTATTTTTGAAAAGTCAATGATGATTAAATATAAATAACGAATGATACAATAATATTGTATACATATTTTTTTCCATATAAACTAGCTTTAGCTTATTCTCCGTCAACTACCCTTTAGCTTATCCTTCAACTCCACTAATCAATTGCTATTAAACTAAATGACCCCTCTTCTTTCGACACAAATGCAAAGCCTATGATTAGTTTTGAAATATAAAAATAGTTTCCAAGATATTATATGTGAAATGAGGAAACGAAATATTAAAAGGCAAATCCACCACATGAGTGGAATCACAAACATATGATCCTAGAGATTTAAATAAAATGTTAGGGAAAAAGAGATGACCCTATATAGATATTAAATATTGAAAGGCAAATCCACCACACTGGTCAATCTATCATCTTTAATTTGTAATTGTTATCATTAAACTGGTCGTATTTTACTAATATTCACTAGGGCTAGCAGCCTAAGATAATTAGGTTAGTGAAGAGGTGAAAACATATTTGTTATTATTAATATAGTCATATTAATATTTAATATTCTTTCATAAAAAAGAATTTCAATTTAAAATATGAACTCATTTTATGACTATCTCTTCTAATCAATAACTACTTTATTTATTTACTTATTTATTTATTTCAGTATTCTTATACTATTATTTGTAATTAAAATAGTTATATTCCATCATTTAACATGGTAATAAATATAGGAATAGCCGAATAAACCAAAACCACCAAAATTCAAATTACATTAATAATACCAAATGTTACTATATTTTATTAGAAAAAAAATGTATATAATGACGGTATAAGAGTTTTTTATACTGTCACTGCATCATTTACCATTCATTTTTTTAATCATTATCGACTCTTAAATAAAAATATTGCAAATGAATAATAGATGATACACTGACTGTGTATAAATCTTTACATTGATTGTCAGTACATAGATATTACTCTCCTATTCTATTCTCATTTTTTTATAAAATCATAATAGTGAAGCATATGATCATTTTCTCATTTTACCAATTGGTGTTTATGAGAATTTATCTATATTAAGTGGTCCTGGCCTTCTTCAATCACAGAAGAAATCTGCTTTTAGTTTATTTATTTAAATTTTAAAGTGAATACTATTTAAAAGTTTTTTATTTTGAAAGTATTCTATAATGTTATATCAACCCACACTTCCGCCCAACATAGATATTTGAATTATTTATGGGTGAAGCTTATCCAAAGTTTTTTGTTTAATTCAATCCATCCTCTTGAGTTTGAAGTCAAGTCTAGTAGTTTTATTTTAATAAGCATTGAGAAATTAAAGTTATTTCTTATTTGGAACCATAAATTTGAAAGAAGACGATCTCCATCTTAATAAATATTCGGAAACTTAATAACTACCTAGATATGGCCCTCATAATATCACATCCACTATATATTATTCCCAATGCTTGTATATTGGGTAAAAGAATTAAACAAATTTAAAGTAGGCATCAGTTTGTGACTATGGGTACATTAAACTCAGAAGAACAAGCAATTAGTTTCTCAAATATTTGTCTGAAGCATAAATTAAAGATATATGATAAGTTATTTTGGAAGATGATAGTTGGTTAGAAAGTTAGAAACTACCAAGTTAGGTTTATGTTAGTTACTTGCTTTACAACCTTTCTTTTCTTCTTTTCTCTTGTATAAATAAGTCATATTGACCCACTTCTTATTAAATCAACTCAATTCATTCAATGAGAATATTATCAATCTTTGTTTCACATTCTTCTTTCTTTAAGCTTTCTTTTATACACTTCTTGATTCATCAAGAAACTTTCTTTTCATGGCTCTTACTACATTTTAACATGGTATCAGAGTATAATTATCTTTTGATAGCTTCCACTTATGGTTTCACGAAGGATTTCATGGAAAACTTCAACAATCAAGAATATGGTGGTGCTTTCTTTTTCATCTAAATGACCTTCATTAGTGTTATCTTGCTTCTAATAGGTGACAATGCTGCATGTGGCAAGACTATCTTGATTTCTTTGATTGCTCCAACGTTGTTCCTCAGCATCTAATGTTTCTTTTCAACTTATGGCCCTAAATTCTTCATTATCAACTTCTTCATCGATCTTCAAATTCAGATCAAAGGAGTTTGTTTTTGGTCAAGAATTCTTTTCAAGTGCATAAGTTAGCTTCTTGATATCCTCAAGCTCTTCAAGAATGGAGTATTATGACTAATTTATCCTATACAAGATTACATCCTTTTCTTATTCTTCATCATTTACCCCTCTTTCTTATTCATCACGGAAGCATCTCATTAGGATCAAGATTCTGATCAGTTCTCTCTCTCTTTCATCATCAATTGTTGGTTAGCTTCTGTCCATGATGGTTAAGCTCAGATATAACTTCTGTCATGAATGGTTAAGCACTGGATGGGTAGCTTCTTTCCATAGTGATTAAGCAAAGATATAACTTCTGGTATGGATGTTTAAGCGTTTGATGATATAGCTTCTGTCATGAGTGGTTAAGCGTTGTTATTACTTCAAATCAATTCCAAGCTGGAGAGTAAAAAATTTCACTCACCAGTTTGAGGGGGATATTAAAGATATATGATAGGTTATTTTGGAAGATGATAGTTGGTTAGAAAGTTAGGAACTAGCAAGTTAGGTTTATGTTAGTTACTTGCTTTACAAGCTTTCTTTTCTTCTTTTCTCTTGTATAAATAAGTCATATTGGCCCACTTCTTATTAAATCAACTCAATTCATTCAATGAGAATATTATCAATCTTTGTTTCTCATTCTTCTTTCTTTAAGCTTTCTTTTATACACTTCTTGATTCATCAAGAAACTTTCTTTTCATGGCTCTTACTACATTTTAACATGGTATCAGAGTATAATTATCTTTTGATAGCTTCCACTTATGGTTTCACGAAGGATTTCATGGAAAACTTCAACAATCAAGAATATGGTGGTGCTTTCTTTTTCATCTAAATGACCTTCATTAGTGTTATCTTGCTTCTAATAGGTGACAATGCTGCATGTGGCAAGACTATCTTGATTTCTTTGATTGCTCCAACGTTGTTCCTCAGCATCTAATGTTTCTTTTCAACTTATGGCCCTAAATTCTTCATTATCAACTTCTTCATCGATCTTCAAATTCAGATCAAAGGAGTTTGTTTTTGGTCAAGAATTCTTTTCAAGTGCATAAGTTAGCTTCTTGATATCCTCAAGCTCTTCAAGAATGGAGTATCATGACCAATTTATCCTATACAAGATTACATCCTTTTCTTATTCTTCATCATTTACCCCTCTTTCTTATTCATCACGGAAGCATCTCATTAGGATCAAGATTCTGATCAGTTCTCTCTCTCTTTCATCATCAATGGTTGGTTAGCTTCTGTCCATGATGGTTAAGCTCATATATAACTTCTGTCATGAATGGTTAAGCACTGGATGGTAGCTTCTGTCCATAGTGATTAAGCAAAGATATAACTTCTGCTATGGATGTTTAAGCGTTTGATGATATAGCTTCTGTCATGAGTGGTTAAGCGTTGTTATTACTTCAAATCAATTCCAAGCTGGAGAGTAAAAAATTTCACTCACCAGTTTGAGGGGGATATTAAAGATATATGATAGGTTATTTTGGAAGATGATAGTTGGTTAGAAAGTTAGGAACTAGCAAGTTAGGTTTATGTTAGTTACTTGCTTTACAAGCTTTCTTTTCTTCTTTTCTCTTGTATAAATAAGTCATATTGGCTCACTTCTTATTAAATCAACTAATTCATTCAATGAGAATATTATCAATCTTTGTTTCTCATTCTTCTTTCTTTAAGCTTCTTTAAGCTTTCTTTTATACACTTCATGATTCATCAAGAAGCTTTCTTTTTATGCCTCTTACCACATTTTAACAGCATGCTTAAAAAAAATTGTCAGGCAAAGAAATTCAAATTTCAAAATATTAAATCAACTATATAGTTCAAATAATTCAAGGCACGAGTTAAAGTCTAAATATATATCATGTCGTCTAACAAAATTTTCAGATAAATTAAACATGGTCATAAAAATGACCAACTTTTCTCATGATTAAAAGTGACATATTCGTATATGTGAAAAGGTGGAGACATTTATGTTACTTTCTACTTTAGTTCATTTTAATACAACCCATTACAATCTGGATATACATGCATGCAGTGTGCATATTTAGGTGTGCGTCTTTTCTTTTTTTGATCAAAAAGATTTTTTATTAACAAAGAGATAAAGAAAAACTAATGTTTAGGGTTTAAGAATAGTTCTATTTGCCTCCACCAATCTCTTTCGTAGATTGAAAGAAAAATGTGTGTTGGCAAATCCCCTTCATTATAGTTTATTTTGCATACTGTAAAACAAGTGATAAAAGAAGGTAATTTAGAATGAATATGATTCAGAAAGTGTTGAGATTTTCATCCGCTTTAATGTATATAACTCATTAATAGACCAACTCATATGACGTAGTCAAAGAAAATAAATAAGAATCTTCATAAACATTTTACCAATAGTCAAATACAATAGTTAAGTAACTTAAACCATAATAAACTAAAACATTCCAACCACGCGATCATTTAATTATCTTATATTCTTTTACTTGAATCACCTATATTTAACTGATGAAAATATGAAACATTACATTTAATTCAATTATATAGTTATAAGTTATCTGCAACGAGGGTTTTTATGATATTTGCCAGCTTTAAGGTGGTGGATGCCACGATACATATTTGTCAAAAGCACTGAAACTTATATATAGGACCATATAGCTAGGCAATAAGAACAAAAACAAATGACGTATTTGATTCCCCTCTAAGTACATAAAGCAAATAATATCAACTTATTCAGATGAAATGTTCCTTTCTTTTAGCTCTAATCATTTCTTTATTATTGTTTCTTAATTATCACATGAAGGTTCACTGAATGTGTCACATAGCTTTCAGGTTCCTCCACACTTAGAATGGGTTTCTCTTTTTATTTTTATAATATTAAATAAACCCCATTTTTATTTCAATTTCGATTATATTTTATAGAATTAGGATATGTTGTGTGCATTGACGTACATTACGGCAGACCAAGATATTACTCTCTCATTCTAAGGATGGGCAATGGCGTCAGACGAGAGTATTTATAGATACTTAACGAGTTTTTATTTTTTAATTATATATTTATATATTTTGTAATAATGAATAAATAAAAATAAGTATTATATGAATAATAAAAGATATATATATGTTAAACTTAGAATTATAATTCAATTACTAAAACATAGAATGATATCTATATTACTTAATAAAGGGAAAACTCATGAAGTTATTTTGGGTTTTCATATTTCATATTTTATAACTTCTAATTTTATTTTATAATTTCTACTTTAATCTTTATATATATTTATACTAATAAACATTAAATAACTACCCATGAAGTATTTTATATAAATTTCTATATTAATACTAATAGAAATTAGAAAAATATAAAATAACTACATGATAGTTGAAATATTTGTAAAAAAATAAATTTTACATACACATATATATTTATGCAACGAGACTTTCTGAAAAATAAAATAAAATTATATAAATTGTAGGTAATACCTAGAATATTAGTTGTAATAGGTATTACCTATATAGACTATAATATTAAATTAATATTTTGTCTATAATATATCTTAGCGTTATTAGGTTAATTTAATTATACATGCATCCAGGAAATGTAGAATATGAAATTTATTTAATTATTAAAGTAAATATGAAATTATTGACTTCATAATGTATATATACTTTAAGGTATATGATGTGGTGGTAATAAATATATCAACTATTACTCTTATTACTTTTAAATGGACTCTTATTATTATTTGTCCATCTATTAAGGTATATGATGTGGTGGTAAACCCTATCAATAGGATGAAGAAATATGATTATATTTAGTCTTATTGTTGTTCATATAATGTCAACTAAATTATTTGACATCAATTTAGTACATGACGTTCATGTACTTTCCAACTGGTTTAATAAGTCTAGCAATAGCAGTTTTGGAAGTTTTAAAGAGTAAAAAAATTGAACAGTTTAATGTCACATTTTATCCATATTTTATTTTACATTTTATCCATGTTCTCATCATACTCAAATCTGAAACTGCAAAACTGTGCAACTGCTTCTCTATTATCCAATTTTATACTTCTTTCTAATTTCATTTTTTCCCAGTTAGGTTCTTCTTCTCACTACTTTCTTCTTATGTGATTGAGTGTAGTTTCATGGTGACAGTGCCAAACATGCAGGTCTATTTTACTCCTTTCTTCGACAAATATGCATATTTGTTTTAGGTATAATGGTTTCATTCATGGTTTAATATTTATAAAATGATTCGGAAATAAAAGTTGCTTTCTTGATCGCTTCTTCTTTTTAGGTTTCATTTACGGTTTCATTCAAGCAAAATATGATGGATGTGTGAAGAAAATCTTTGCTCCTGACCTTGGCAAAGTGTTGATGAAGATACCAACATCACCAAAAAGAAGAAAAGGAAGATTACTTATGAAGACCAAGAAAATTAAAGCTTCAAGACAATTAGTCTAAGTCTAAATAGGTACTTCTATCATATACTCTTTAATATACTAAAATAATAATGCTCAAAATATTTTAAAAGGAATGAAACACTTCAAGTTTTAAATGAAAACATTTTTCAAAATAATCTGTAACGGGTTACTGAAATTTGAGTAACAGGTTACATGAGTGAGAATCAGTCATCCAACAATATTTAAATTGGAGTAACTAATTACTCAAATTTGAGTAACCGATTACTCTAAGTGAATTTTAAATTCACTGTTGGATAGAGAGTTTGAGTAACCGATTACTCAATGTAATTTTTCAAAATGTCACGTTTGGGTAACCGATTACCCACTTGCTGTAATCGATTACTGAGAGCTGTTACAGCAGTTTTTCATATTTGAAACTCAAGAGTTTTCATCCCAAACGAAATGTCTTCATTCCAAACAATTCCTACTCTTTCATAAAGGTATAATGACTGATTGGAAAACCTATTTAAAGGCCTTAGAACTCACAATGAAAACAACTATTTGAACAACTTTTTCATAACTCTTTCACACTTTTCTCACAACTTTCCTACACTTTTCTGAAATAGTTTTCTGCACTTCTAGCAACTTGAACTCAAACTTTCAAAGCTATTTTTCTGAGTTGCTTGAAGTAAAGTGTTTCAAAGTTTTGTAAAATTAAAGAGCATTATTTACTAAGTATACAAAAGAGTTGATTGGATTGCAAGTGTTATTATATTTCATACTTGTAAAAGCAATCCAAACCATCATTCAAATTCTTCATTCATTGTAATTACTTTCTATCACGAGGTGTGAATAGAAAGGGGATAAAGTTAATTGGAAATGTGTTTTCCAAGGTGATAAGTATTAGTGAGTGTGTAAGGTACATAGAGATCTCGGGGTAAGATATTGTAATTACAACTCATAATATTTAGTGGAAAATCTCTTGTGCTGCAAGAGTACTAGACGTAGCCTTCGGTGGACAAGAAGGCGAACCAATATAAAATCCTTGTGTACTCTCTTCTCCCTTACCTCTTTGATTTATTCTTGTTTA
>NC_032016.1:11703423-11777509 GCF_001865875.1 Lupinus angustifolius
CTTAGTTGCAATCTCAGTTTTACAATTGGCACCAGAGCTTTTTTTAGTAAGTTATTCCTAAAATTGATCCTACATCAAAGATGATCGCAAGATCATTCCTAGCAGAATGTTCTAACATAAATCACCCTCCAAGTTTTGTTGGAGAATGCTATGACTTCTGGAAAATCAGAATGAGAATATTTATACAATCCCAAGACTTGGATATATAGAACAGAATTGAAGAAGAACCCTATGAACCCTTCACAGTTATAAACATTGTAAGGGAAATAAAGCCTAAATCTTCGTGGAATGACGAAGACAAAAAGAAGGTGCAATATGACCTAAAGGCAAAGAACATCCTCACTTCTGCTCTTGGAATTGATGAGTTCTTTAGAGTACCTAACTGTAAATCCGCCAAGAAAATGTGGGATACTATAGAGACCACGCATAAATGTATTTCATTGATACATAAAAAAGTTAACAATCATCTCTTTGTTTCCCAATTTGTAACAATCGTCTCTTTTGCATTCATGTAACATGGAGAGGAAGAGGTGGATGAAGAAATCTGTGAGCAAGATATGGTTGATGAAATGTTTCACTCACTATATTTGGAGAGAACAAAAGACAATCAAACAAACACGAGTTCCCTCCTAAATTCTAAGGTATTGTTTATTAAATAATTTAATTTCAACTTTGCATGAGATTCTTTCATCACCATTTAGGCAATTCATATGACTATCAACTCAACCTAATGTTACACTCATTAATAAGATGACATAATGCAATGCATACCTCTATTTTATTAATATGACAAGCACACTGATTTAATTTATGAGGTTCACGTTAGAGTCGTAATGAGTAAAGCTTACATTGTTTGTTATTGTGTCAGTTAATAAGTTTCATGTACAAAGAATTTATTTTTTAATGAATTTTTCATTTTTTTTTCAGGCTCTGTTGTTATTTTTGTTTGGCTAATGCATAAATTCAAACTATTATATCATACAAATGTGAAAGTATATGATAGGGTTTCTCATGTGGCTAAGGAGTTGCATTTCAATAACGATGACTCTACTATCAGTGAAAGTCAAAGTCATCAAGTTGTTGAGCGGTTTTGAAATTCAAGTGGAATCAGGGAATTAATGGAAATAACTGAAATAAAACTCAATGGAGATGAACAATTAATTAATGTTCTATTAAATATTTTTGGATGAGAGTTGAATCCTTTTTGGTAATCTTATCTAATTGTATTTGAAGATGTTCATGACATTTTCATGTAATATTTGGTTTGTTATTTTTTATTTTTTATGATTCAGAGTGGTGTGAACAAGCTTGCGGATCTGGATGGTATTACACTTGGACCAAAAATGGGAAAATATTGTGTTGGAAAGAAAAATGGGGAACTGTTGTAAAAGAGGTGTGCAATGTGTAATGTGATGATATATTTGTCTTCTTTAAATTTATAATCTAAAGCTGATTTTGAATTATGTAATGCTTTTGGTTTTATTGTATATTAGGAATATTAGGATTATGATGATTGTTTATGAATATTATGTAATGCTTTTAGTTTTATCGTGTATTAGGAATATTTTGTAATGATTTTGGTTTTATTGTGTATTAGGAATATTATGTTTTGTTTGATTTTTTAAGCGAATTTTTTGGGTACTTTTATTAATAATTTGTTGCTTTTAAGGTTTGAGTTAAATGACTCAGTTAAGAACATTGAAGCTAAGTTGGTGAAACAAGTAATTTTTAGTTTTACTGTGTATTAGGAATATTAGGATTAAGATGATTGTTTATGAATATTATCTAATGCTTTTAGTTTTACTATGTATTAGGAATATTATGTTTTATGTAATTTTTTTGAGTGAATCTTATAAATATTTTTATTAATACTTTGTTGCTTTTAAATGTTGAGTTACAAGACCCATTTGAGAACATTGGACCTAAGTTGATGATACAGGCAGCTTTGAAGACAAACAACTTGGTTGGTGATGGAACCACTATAGTTGTTGTTCTTGCTCAGGGTCTTATCGCAGAAGGTGTCAAGGTAGTATTCTACCTTGCTATAGAATATTGTAGAATAATAAGGATTGTAAGGAACAATAACAACAAAGGATTGTAAGGAATATTCCAATAGTTCTAAACAATCACACATCTATTGAGAGTATAAGATTTACCATATCATATTTTGTACTTTGCATAAGAGTTACTATTTCATATACAATAAGTTTTCTAGTCAGAAAGTTGTTTCTTTATAAAATGAGGTGTCAAGAATAGTTGCATCATTACATTACTTTGAGAATATATTATTCTTTTCTCCGTCTTATCCTACTGCTTTTCTGTCATTCAATTATAAATCATGTACACATTTTATATTTACTTTACCAAATTTCATTATATTATTAGGAAAATTACCTTTTATATCTTCCCAAAAAAATTATAGCAATTTTAGTGTCCATTTTAATAGAAAATTGTGGCTATAATATTCACAACTTATGTCTAAAACAAAGAATTATTTATCAATTTCATGATTCATAGCATATAGAAAATTCTTTATTTGGTTTATCATATCTATTAATTTGTGCAATCATTAATACACAATTAAGAATGCAGTTGAAACTAATTTCATGATAACCTCTATATTACGTTCTAAATATGATAAATTTATTTCAATTATTTTACACCTCAAAAAATATTTGTGATTGACTCAATTATTTGAATTTTCAAATTGAAAAAACTAACAATTACACCAATCAAATAAGTTCAACTACAAATTATAATATTTAGTATAAAATACTATATTTAACATTTAAAATATGCAGACTACACATTACAAACAATAGGAAAGCGAGTTGACACGGGATCTTAGTAATAATAAAGTAAATAATATATCTTAAAACTAATAATAATAATAATAATAAAGTATAATGTGTATATATATATATATATATATATTATTTAACAAAAAATAAATTTATAATTTGTAGGTATCCATGGGTGTGTATCATAAAATATGTTCTCACCCATAAGTTATTGCAAGTATTCATTGTGGGTATTTTTACGGTATCAATCGACCAGATTCTTTTCCACCCCTATCTTTTTCCTTTTTTAAATATTTAGTTATGTACATAATTTAAAAATAATTAGATTACGTAAAATTTGCTACATTGTACTAAAATGACCTAATTTAATCTATTGAAAACTAAATTAAGAGAACTAAAGAAACATTGGGTGAAAAGATATTTATAAACATATATATGAAAAATATAGTGTAAATATATATTAAATTTTAAAGTGTTGAAAAAAATCATAAAAAAAGTTAAAATATCTGAAAATACGAAATTAAAGAATAAATTAAAGTAGTAAGTCCCATCACAACATAGCAAAATAATATGAAATTTACTATAACATCCTTTTGACTAGACAGTCTCTACAAATTATTGGAACTAATCCAATATATATTTCTGGTGCCTGTCTTTTTTTTTTTTTTGTACATATTAAATTTTTTCCATTGTCCTAGGCATATTATAAGTTATAACGTTGTATTCAATTTTTTATTTATTTGTCTCTTTAAAAATATGAAAGTGATAATAATGATTGTTTTTATACCTCTAACATTATCTAATTAATGTGAAACATAATATGTTTAAATGAATGATTATAATTATTATAAAGATAATAATACATTTATAAATTTTTAATACGAATAAATACATTAATTATGTTTTTTAGTTTGTATACTACAACATTAAAATACAATTAAAAAAGAATGGGTGGTATGAGTTATGCAAGTGGATTATGATTTTATTTATTAGCTTTTTCAGCTACAAATTCATTTATTAAAATGTGTGGGGATTCACTTACCCAAAGAGTAAGTTTTTTAGAGTTACTTTTCATCATAGCCATCAATTTTATGAACATCTTATAATTTAGATCTAGTCACTAATTCAAATCATTGAATTTCCCCAGAATTGATAACTACGATAAATAATAAGTTTAAAAAAATTACTATTGAAATAAGTAAATCTTTCCTCTTGTTAATATTTTATAATTATATAGTTCTAACATTTTATTCTCTATATGGCTAATATATTCAACAATAAATTATGCTGATACTTATTGAATTTTAATGAAATTATAAAAATCACTTATCTTTTCTTTGAATCTACACAAATTATCCTTAATTTATGTACATAGTAGACTCACTGTCCACATGGGGGAGATGAGTATAATATTTTAAAAATAAAAGACAATAAATGTAATTATGTTAATCTGATAGGGTTGTCGATGAAATTTATTATTAATTAATTATATATTAGCTAAGATAAATTGATCATTTCTAAATTTATATATTAAATTTGATTATGAAATAATTTATCTCTTTTGCATATTTAAACAACATCTCTTTTGAATTATTGATGAATTTTTTAATGAATCAAAATATTTTTTTACAATATATTGTATTTTTATTTATATTTGCATTGTGTCACTCATCATACTGGGAATGATGACGTATAAGTTTTGACATGTACAAGTTGTTAAGTATAACAATATAGTTTCTTACAACTTAATGGAGAAATTGAAAATCAACTTTCTTTCGACCAAAGAAGAATTTCTCTCACCATTTATCATTTTCAAAACATAATAATCCTGCAAAATAAAAAATATATTTGAATAATAAGATAAGCTCAATTGTTTTATCATTTATTAATAATAGCAATTTAATATAAAATTATATTATCATAACATTATTTAAAATGTTTTTATTTTTTTATATAAAATATGAAATTTTTTTATTTGATCTAAAGTTGTATATTCAATCTTTAGTCATCTGCAATAAATTTTAAAATAATGATAACAAAATGACGAAACATGCATTTTTTTTTTGATCGGCAAAAGAAAATAATTTATTAAGAGAGGAAATAATTACAGGAGAGAAAGAAGCTGAAAAAAGAAAAAACTAAAAGACATTACAACATAAGACAAAAAATGGGGTTTGCTATCCAGTCCACAAAAGAGAACTGATCTTTACCCCTCTTCCCATTGATCAAAAGCCAAGAAGTAACCCTAGCAGCCTCAAAAATTTTCTCGACAGAGGGATGCACTGAATTAAATATAAAATCATTCCTAGACCTCCAGATGGCCCAAATAGTAGCGAGCCACAAGATATTCCAATAATTCAAACAACGCCTGTGAGGAACCATGCCCATGTGATTAGTGAAATGATGGATGGGCTGAAGAGGAAGAGCTATGTGAATATTCAACCAATTATACAGAAGCTGCCAAACTGAATAAGTGAAGTTACAAGAGGAGAAAAGATGTTGAGAAGTTTCAGCTTGGTCGTTGCAAAATGGACATAAAGTTCCCGCTCCAGGAGCAATAGAGACTCCCCTCTTGAGAAGAGCATCAACAGTGGGGATCCGGTCCTGGAAAAGTCTCCACACGAAAGCTTTAACTTTTAAGGGAGCTTTTGACTTCCAGAGCATACAAATGTGGTTAATATCACTAGACGGAGGTTGATGATGATGACGAAAGAGAAGATCATAAGCAGATTTCACGGAGTAAAGTTTGGATTTGTCGTGGCGCCACTCCCAGGAATCAAGAACATTTTCACGGACAACAGCATTTTGAATTACCTGCAAAAAAGTTTCAGTTAGATCAGTTTCCCAAATAAAAAGATTACGTCTCCAAGAAATGTTCCAAACCCAATTTCCGTCAACCCAACTTCCTAGCTCACTAATGTGAGCGTTCGGATTAACACTGAGAGAATAAAGTCTTCTAAACCTGGATGGACGAAACATGCATTAATATTTTTTAAAATCATTTTGTGCTTCTAGCCTTATATCGTTATGATTAATTTAATCGTTGAAGATAAAATAAAATAGATTAAATGAAACAACTATGTTTAATCTCACATAAATTTTCTGCGAAATATGCTCCATTATGGAGCCAAGTCTAAATATCATAAGAGTTAACATAATGTGACCTGTTATAAAATGCGCCAATAATTATAAAGGTGTATTATTTAAATCTTAGCTAATGTATAAATATTTAAGAGTTAATTACTTTCACACTCTTGAAATTTAACTTAATTACATTCATCATTTTTTTTGTTCAAAAAGTTTACACTCATCTCCCTTGTAAGGGTAGTTAGCATAATGTATGTATATAAATTATGAGTGATTTTTATACGTGGAAAAAGTTATGGATGATTTATGTAATTTCACTAAAACTTAGAAGATATCAGTTTTTCTCATTATTTTCTTATCCGCAAAGAAAAGAAAAGAAGGTTCGACTACATGTTTATAGTTTAAATAAAAATAATATCTATGTACTCACAATCTGAAAATTTTATATATCATCAACATATCATATATATCATTTTCAAGTTAATCATTCACTTTTAAATAAAATTAATAAGTATGATAAAAATAATGGAGGAAAAGAAGTTGTTTATTAATCAAAAAACAATATGAATTTCTTTGAAAAGATAAAGGATGGAAACTAGAAGAAAAGAAAAAAGAAAAAAAAACTAAAATCATCGGAATAAAATAAAGAATCAAAGTTGGAGTTAAACTTTTGGGAAAAATGTATATAACACTCTTAAATTTTAAATATTTTTTCAAATAGGAACCATCAACTTTAATTTCATCTTTATAAAGCTTTAAACTTCTCTCATTCATAAAATAGGTTCTTCATTAAGTCTCAGTTAAGTTATTTAATGGTGAAACTTTACTTTTCAATTTTTTTTAACTACACCATTGATTTATTTATTTAAAAATATAATAAAAATAATAATAATTGTAAACACTGTTTTCTTCATCAGAAAGGGGGTCATAGTTTGGACTATGGGAACAAAAATGTCATCAATTTATTGAAACCCTTATTGTGGTCCCAATGGTGGCAGTAAGAGCACCATCATCGAGTGCATCACCAAGACAAAGGGACGAATTAAGCTCTGATTCAAGAAAGGTGCAGGGAAAATGGAGTTTGTATGAAATTATTTCAACTTACTCAAAAAGCTTCTAATATGGAATACAAAGCAATTGAGAGTGTCCTTCCAAACCATTTATCTTAGTTATAGATGTGCTAATACAAAAATCCCTACTCTTATAAGTGTTTCTAATCCCTCTACCATATTGCATTCAATGCCATGAATCAATCCTCTCTTCCTGATGATGTTACTTTTTTTATTATATTTTTAAATAAATAAGTCAGTGATCTAGAATAAACATTTGAAATGTTAAATTTCACAATTAAATAATTTAACTGAGATTTAGTAGAATGACATATTTTATGAGAAATTAAAGTTTGTGATTTCTATTTGTAAAAGGTGTGCACTTTAAGGGGTTATACACATTTTTTCTAAACTTTTTTTTGTGTGAAAGTAGTTAACTCCGTATTTTATTATTTATAATCTTCATTTATTAAATGAAACATCGCCACTAGCCCTAGCTATTCAGTTTATATATTGAATGTAATATCTATGTATTAACAGTATAAACATTTATATATAGTCATTGTATTATATACCATTTAATTATATTACTTTTATTTCATAGTCAATTATAATAAAATATAAATAATAGATAATACAGTTACAATATAAAAATCTATTTCAGTATATATATCTTTTTCTCTTATATATTACTATGACAAGGGCTATAATCAATTATCATAATCTCTAATACACTCTTTCTATCACTTTCTTGTTTTATTCACACAACTCATAAATTTTACCATTTGGGGACACTTATGCTTTGGTAGTGTGGGAGAAAGTGAGAAAATAGAGAGAGGTAAGTAAGGATGGCAATGGGTTTGGATGCATCTAGATAATGTATTACTTAGACTCGTTCCATTGTTTCATTTTTGGACCCAGACCTATCCCAGACTCATGCTGATACTCGTTGGGTCTGATTCCCACTGGTCCTTCAGTACTCAACAGATCTGCGGATACCCACAAATTCAAAAACATTAAAAATAATTGCGAGTAATTTATGTACTTGTATGCTTATTTCCTATAATCTTATATGTTATTTAAGTAATCAACAACAGAAAAAATTATAAAACATATTTAAAGTTTTAAACACATTTCAAATTGCTTATTTCAACATTATAATGTAAAATTGATTAAGTAGAAATTGTTCAATTAAAAAATATTAGATTATACATATCAATTAATAACATAACATCACATCACTAACGTAATATTGGATTATACATATCAAATTATAAAACTTAATACATATACGTACATTGCATGAAAACGTAACACATATACGTATATTGCATGAAAACACAAAAACTGAAAAATAAACTTACTGTTATTTCATTCTAAATAAGCTCCTTCATGGTATTCTTACATCACTCTATTTCTTGAATGTTAGCTTCAGATTCTGCCTAACAACAACACCAATGTAGCTTATCAATGTGTTGTCACCCTTCGAGTTTAATGGTTGGCCTTTAGAGTTCCATTGAACTTCCATATTCACATCATTTCTTCTTGACCGAATGATATTCTTCATGAAAGTCATTCCATGTGGAGGTCGTTTTTGAGAAACGATTTGCTTGTCTTGTGGAGTCGTTATAGCTTCGTCACCACTGTGAGAACCATGATCGCCATTTTGGGAAGCCATTGATGAAGTTTTTTGAGGTTTATTGAGAGTATGAAGGTTTGCTGAGAGTATAAAGATTTCTTTTCGATTAAGTTTAAGAGCATAGAGGGAACGATTCATGTTTTAGATATTTAAACTGTATTACCAATTTAACATCGCATATTAATAGTAGCGTTGTTGAATAGACATCTTCAATAACGCATACTAAAAGTAACAGTTGTATTGACATCTTCAACAACACATGGTTAAAGATTGCGTTGTTGTTGTGTATCCAGCTGTTTATTACTTATTTTCATTAACACATCTTCAACAGCGCATGTTAAAGTAGCGTTGTTGTATTGACATCTTCAACATCGCATATTAAGGTTTGCGTTGTTGTTGTGTATCCAGATGTTTACTACTTATTTTCATTAACACATCCTCAACAACGCTATATTAATTATGCATTGTTAAACTGAACATATTTTCCAATTTAACCAGCGTGATCGTAGTTATGCGCTGTTAAATTAAGATTTTACATAACTGGAAAATATTTATACAGTATGAATTAAAGTTATTTAAGATGAAATTATCATGAAGTAGATTACTGTATAATTTTATTTACAAAGACGAAACTGGAAAAATATTAAACATTATATTTTGTTAATTTGTTTATTGTGTTTAATTTATTAATAATGAACAGCAAAAGTATTAAAGAAAATAATCATCCAAATAATTAACAAAAACTAGAAATTAACATCCAAAATAATTATTTTATTATTCATAAAGGCAAAATACATTATAATAAACTAAATGATTTGGTACATACGAATATAACTAAATGATTTGGTACATACGAATATAACTAAATGATTTGGCAGTTCAAAATAAAATGAAAATGATTTTAATGAAGGAAATAATTTTTTTCCTCGACTCCTCTATACAAAACTTTATCTCACGCAAATTTTGTATAACAGTCACTTTCCTTCTGAAATCTGGGACCGTTTTAAAAAATGAAAGAGCTCAATGAATTAAATTCATTACGTTACAAATTAATCTGGGTCCTTTTTTCGTCGGCTCCCCTACACAAATCTTGTATAACAGTTCATTGATTTCCTTTTAAAATCTGGGTCCTTTTGCCATGAAGGAAATCAATGAACTTAATGAATTGCAGATGAAGAAAAATAATTCATTGATCTTTTTCCTCTTATTTCATTTCAACTAAAAGAGATCAATCAATTAAATGAAAGAGATCAATGAACTAAATCTTCATCTCACGCAAATCTTGTATGACAATCACCTTCCTTCTGAAATTTGTGTCCTTTTGCAAAATCAAAAGTTGTTAAAAACCTTTTGACATGATTCTGAAACATAAACACAATTTTTATATGACTCCTCTATACAAATTTGAGTCCATTTTTCTCTTTTTCACTCTGTGCAGTATTGCTCTATACAAATTTGTGTTTTCTTCCTCCTAACTTCATGAACATACTCTTATAAAAACATATACTCTTATTGATGAAATAGAACATTGAGTGAACCACAATATTTATAGATGAGTGAACCACAATACCATTAATATTTCAATAAACGAATAAACGCATAACGAACCACTCAACCATTAATATTCCAACAACCAAGAAACGCATAACCACTCAACCATTAATATTTCAACAAATGAAGAGACGCATATAATTGTCACCATTAATATCTCAGACGTTTAAAAAGTCGTAAAAAATCAACAGCGCATAATTAAGCATTTGCGGTTACTATGTCATCTTCAAGAGCGCTTCCTTAGTTATGTGTTGTTACATGTATTAACATCAACAACACTTTCTATTAAATGCGTTATTAAACATAAATCATTCAAGCCAGCGCTAACGTTACTGATGTTCAATAGCGTTTTGTCAAGAATGCGTTGTTGAAGTTACACAAATTGACAGCGCCTGTTTTATTGTGTGTTATTGATGTTCTTCCGCCTCATTTTCAACAACGTCGTTCAAAATTGCGTTGTTGAATGACCGATGTTTATTACGATATCTGGCGTAGTGAATGTAACATAATTGTTTAATAACATAACAATCACATTTATGAACTAACAATATAACATTACGAATTAGCAATATATATATATATATATATATGTTGCGGGTCTGGGGTACCTTATTGTCCGGACTCAGACCCATCCAATATTCGGTCTTTAAATCTCGGGTCTCAGTTATCCGCGCTTCAAAAATATGAACCTAGACCCAATCCATTGCGGATATTTTTTGCATGTACCCACGAGTCTGAGTATCCATTGTCATCCCTAGAGGTGAGAAAGAGTATAGGAAGAAGGAAAGTCATTAAAAAGAAAGAGAATTTTTATATTGTTTGATATGAAAAGGAAAAAGAAAATGAAGAGAATTGATCTTCTCCAACTGACAACTGTATTATTTAGTTGGATGAAGAATGAGAAGATAAAAAAACTATTCTTGAAAAGACAAAAAAAAAACCATGAATAAATAGGAAAAAACTATGAGCAATTAAATTAGTAGTGTGCAGGAGAAAATGTCATGATAGATATATTTTTCTATGTTTGTATCCTCTCTCCAATGTCATGATAGATAGATTTGAGATATTGGTGTCACAATTTTTATTCTCTCCTCACTATTTCTGTACTAAACTAAAGAGGAAAGTCACTAAATCTCTTTTCACAATTTCTTTCATGACTATTTCTTACATATCAAATGAAGGCTTAGTTCATATCAAGGACTGCTTTAACACATATTTGTGATCTTCATTTAGTTCAATAAAATTTGCTTAATTTATACTCATATCTTATTATCCCATCCTTCACCAGCCAGGGAAGAAAAATATGAGAATATGGTTGGAAAAAATTACATTCATTATTATTTAATTTTCACACGTTATTTTATAATTTATTATACATTCTCATAAATTAAAAATAAAATTTAATTTTTTCCATAATAGCAAATAAAATTTTTATTCTTGTTTGAATCCTACAACTTATCCAAAAAAATTTATTTTATAATAATAAATGATTTCTCTCTCATTCTTTCTAACTTTGGGACTCAAGTTTTCTTACAAGAATATACATAAGAATGTTTTTCTGCAAGAGTATTCTTAATAAATAAGAATCTCACAGCAGCAAATGTGTAAAGAATATTTTTATTTCAATAGGAATAATGTAACAGGATGGAGATATTCTAAATGATTTAAGTTTGAGTTAGACTCTTGAGTTAATCACAAACATTACAACCATGAAATTAGGAGCTTGTAAATTTAAATCATGTTTTTATATGGAGAAGGGAAGATCATATTTGATTTTGAAAAAAATCATGCAATAATAGCGAGCATCTACTAATAAATTTAAAATTTTAATTAATTATCATTATTGTTGATTGCAATCTTGCATACGACAATATTAACATCTTGATATCACTTATTTTCATATATTCATACAATTTAAATCATTATATAAATTATTTATTTATTTTTATTGTTATATAGGTATGGGAAGAGTGAATCACAAGTGAGACACCGCGTCTTGAACCAAAACCTGAAGGCATAGGTTTCATGAGTCTTTCCTACTTATAAATTTTTTCACTCCCCCACACATATCCAATTTGAAACTTCACACTTGAATAAATCCAACATTTATCATAGAAAAATATATGGGAATTTTTTGTGTACAATCTAACTAAACTTCAAGAAATGATTTGTTAACATTAAGTGTGAACTAACATGACAAAATAAATAGTAGTACTAGTTCACTTGTCGCTTAAAATAATAATATCCAAGTTTTGATAAATGAAAATTAAAATAGTGCAAGCTACTAACTATGGGCAAATTAAAATGAAGCTAACTTTCTTGCAAAGGTAACAAATAGATACGTTACTTTTTTCCTTTCTTTCTGCAATGTCAAATAAGCATGGAAAGAACGCGTTTTGAAGGGGATAGGTAGCACTATTTTTTGCCATTGTATGCTACAAGCACCACATACAATAACCGATGCGGGAAACACGTTAGACGGCCGGTTTATAGTAAGTTAGGTTAGACTAGACCAAACTTTTTTCATGAGCATGTAAGATTTCGTTTTTTTAAAAGTCTATTTAGTTTATTAGGTTAAGTTTTACGTCATTTAAATAGTTAACTAAACCTAACAGACTGATCTATTTAGTTATATTATATAACAACGTTCTTGTTATATTATTTTAATATATGTAATATTATTATACTATGAAGCACAGATACTGATACGTGTGTCGGGTACGATACATATCCAATACGTCGATACGTATTTTTCTAAAATACAGAATACGATACGTTCATGGATACGCATATAAAATAGTAAAAACACATAAAATATGATAAAATTATAAGTGTAAATTAAAATATCCAAAGTAAAAAATATAATGAAAATTTAAAATCGTTGCCCTCCATAACAAATCTATCTTATCATATTTTAATGAAAACGAATCTATCCTAAAATTATTGTCCTCCATAACAAATATATCTTATCATATTTTAATGAAAACGGATCTATCTTATCCTGTTTTATTGGAAACGAATCTATCTTATCCTGTTTTATTGGAAAAGAATCTATCTTATCCTGTTTTATTGGAAATGAATCTATATATCCTATACTTTACTGAAAACGAATTCGTATATCCTATATTTTATTGAAAACGAATCAGATACGTGTCTTAATATTTATTTATTTAATTTTATTTTTTAATTTTTGGATACTCTATGGATACGTATCCTTCACGAATCCGAGCGTATCCGTGTCGGATACGTGTCGAACACCGACACGTGAGAGTGTTTGACGAATCCGTGCTTCATATATTATATATGTTATTTTAATATAGAAATTTATACAAAAATATAATTTAATTATTAGAGTTAACTCATTTAAATATAGACATAATAATCTATTTTATAACCATATAGTATAACAGGCTAAAAGATCAAATTAAATTTTCTAAACTTTAAAATTATTTTTAAACTAACAAACAAATTAGATCCAAACTCTTATAAATTCAATCTATTTAAAGTAAAGTGTTTATTTAAGAGTTTTATATTGTAACTGTTGTTGTTGTAATTATAAATTCAATGGTAGAGAATTATGGTAAATATGTTGTGGTTGTGGCATATACTCTCAAAACTGTAATTATGGTTGTGAATTTTAATTTAAAAAATAGTCCATCAACTATTATTCAGAACTAAAAGGGTGGCCTACAGCACAAAGATATTAATTTCATAATTTGAATGCATGATGTCCAAATTACAATTCATGCTTGAGAATCATTTTAATTGTTAAAAAATGAAGAGGAGACAGAAACTATATGCCACATCCATTTTCTCTTTCTTTTGTGTAATTTTGGTTTTTGATTCAATCATTATTTTATTTGTAGTGTGAAGCAACATGAGAAGCTCAATTTGTACCAAAAACAAGAAACAAAAGAAACAGGAAATTCATCCACTATGAAGTGGCCACACTCTTTGGCTATAAAAAAAAATGTAGTATTTATATACTATCAGTATAAAGATTTATGTATATTTATTAAATTATCTTTCACTTGTTTGGATTATTCTTCTTTCAATAGTCAATTATGATTAAATATGAATGATTAATAATAAATTGACAGTATATAAAATTCATACACTAATACTTTTTTTCTCCTCCAAAAATGCTACTATATATATGAATCGTATAAAGTACTTACACAATATGAATATACACAATATATATACATAAAAGCAAATTAAATATGAAAAATTTACAAAGAATATAAATATTTGTTTACTTACATAGTTACATTCTTAATATTTTTATGTTTTGCCTGTGATAATGAGTCTCACCAAAAAGCACAAATATTGGCAGATATTATTTTATGATGTAATTAGTTTTTTTATTCACAAATAAAATTTGAAAAGGATAAAATGACTTATATGTTTCACATTCAATCTATTCATATAAAACCAAAACAAATAATAAAAGGTCTAATTTATCTAAGGCTTTTAATTTATGAAGTTATTTAAGAAAAAAAGAGATTTTTTTTTTTTAATAGTTGTAACTTAGAGAATCAAAATTATGGAAATGTGAATTGTCATGCATGAACGAATGAAAGCATTTGTGGCTAGTTTAATGTCAACAGCAAAAGCTCTAGCTGCTTTTTTTTTTCTTTCTAAAATGGCTAATAAAAAAAGACAATCATGTTGGTGCTCTTAATGATTAAATTAATTAATTAATTAAAATATTAGTCAAACAATATCATGTGCTAAGTTAAGTATATGTTTTCGAAAAAAGATATATTATCTTAAATTATATATCAAATTCAGCCAAACACTTAAATTTTTTAATTGACGTGAAATGTTTTGATTGTTTCGATCTAAGACATCAAATGTTTGTTGTATATTAAGGGTATCTCCAAGTTGGATCTCTTTTCATTTCTTGAACACCTTAATGGATTCCTTCTTCACTCACTTTCCCCTTCCAATGCTTCTTCTCATTGCAACTTCACTTTTCTTTTTTGTTAACTCCAAAATGGCCTAAACAAACTAGTCTAAAAACTCAACTTCTCTTTTTTCTCTTTGTTTTTTTATATATAACTTTTGATTATGTAATGTAACATTTCCTCCTCCATTTACTGCTTTCTTTGACTTGGATTACCTTTCAATCTTTATCACTTTTTTTCTCTTTTTCTTCACTTCTTTATATATTTATGTGTGTCTTGTCTTAAGTGTTTTTTTGTTTCCTTTTGTAACCTTTCTTTAGTGTT
The DNA here is from genome assembly GCF_001865875.1 of Lupinus angustifolius. Classification (NCBI taxonomy): domain Eukaryota; kingdom Viridiplantae; phylum Streptophyta; class Magnoliopsida; order Fabales; family Fabaceae; genus Lupinus; species Lupinus angustifolius. Next base: position 11,718,785 of record NC_032016.1, read on the forward strand.
GTTCTACATATCTAAGTAACTATGTCCTAGAAGCTTTACTTTCTTATTTTTCATGTTTTTTGTGTGTTAACTACTGAAAGGTGATCAACCCCATGATGTGAAAGCTTGTCAAATTTTCTGCTACTGATTCTGATAGAGGTATGCATCTTTTTTTGAAAGATTTACATGTCTATTTTCAACAGCCATAACTAAACCACTGAGAAATAGTTTCAGCTTTATTTTGTAATCTGAAAACGTTTGTGTTATGTGGAACCAAAGAGACTGTGTCTATTTATATGGAGCATGGACACCGAAACCGGTATGCGATAAGTATGCTAGATGAGGGAACCATGTAACTTGGTCGTGCAACTAACACTACCTTACAAAATGGAACTTGAAGTCTTTTTTGACAATAAAAAGCTGTCATTTTGTTTCCAACATCTTTTTCTGTTTCTTCAATGTGGGGTACCACAACAAAAATTGTGAATAGAAATCTGTTGTCTCACATCGTAAACATATCATATTAATTAAAAAGTTTAAGCATTCATTATTACAATTATTTTTGTTTCATTATCATTAACCCGAGAAAACATATATAATATCATCTAGGATAACAGATTTCTATTCAAAAGTTGTGGTTATGTTATGCCATATGAGCTAACAGTTTCATTCATATGCTATATATCACATGCTTTGTGTTTCTTGCTCTTAACTTTTTGTGATTTCAAGCTAGTAACTGTTGTAGCTAACACTTAAATTTTGTGTCTGCAGTTACAGATAGTTATCAAGGTGCAAAAGAAACATAAGGCTTTTTAGTATGTCTAGTAAAAATGCATTACCTATTTGGAATTTTGGTGGTGGCATTTACCTAAGTTCTCATAATTCCTCACCCGAAAAGATGAGAATTCAAGAATTGCTACCCTCAAATGGAAACAGTTCCTCCTCAGGTCTAGAACCTCAGGATGCAGATTATGATGTACCATGTCTCAGTGATGAGCTAGAGACAATGATACTTGCCAGATTCCCGATATCAAAACACTGGAAGCTCTGTGTTCTGAATAATCGGTTTCTCGCAGCCTTGAAGAACGGCGAGATATATAAAATCCGGAGAGAGATAGGGTATAAAGAACCATGTGTGTTCATGTTGGCAAGTGGACAGAGTAATTGGTGGGCTTTTGATGGAAATTTCAAGTGCTGCAAGAAACTCCCTATTGTTCCATCAGATTATAGTTTTGAGTGTGGAGACAAGGAGTCATTTTCGGCAGGTACCCATCTTTTTGTTTCAGGCAAGGAGATTGATGGACTTGTTCTTTGGAGGTACGAGTTAGCGGCGAATGAATGGTTCAAGGGTCCTTCAATGAACACTCTGAGGTGCCTTTTCGGATCGGCCTCTTGCGGTGTATTTGTTTATGTTGCTGGTGGAGTTGATACAAGTCATACAACAACTTGTAGGGAAGTTCTAAGTTCAGCTGAGAAATACAATTCAGAAAGCCACTCTTGGGAGCCACTTCCAATGATGATACAAAAGAGAAAGTCTTGCTCAGGATGTTACATGGATAAGAGGTTTTATGTTATAGGAGGACAAGATGAGCAAGACAACGACCTCACTTGTGGCGAATTCTTCGACGAGGAGACAAACAGTTGGAACTTGATTCCTGACATGCTGAAAGACATTCCTCTCCCGAGTTTGCGATCCCCTCCTCTCGTCGCAGTTGCCAACAATGAGCTATACACACTTGATGCTTCTTCAAATGAGGTAAAGGTATATCTTAAGGGAACCAACTTGTGGAAGAAGTTAGGCCGAGTTCCGGTAAGGGCTGATGTTCAAAGAGGTTGGGGTGTAGCATTTAAGTCTCTTGGTAATGAGCTACTTGTTATTGGTGCTACCTCAATCTGCTATTCTGAGAGGGCATTGACTATATACACTTGCAGCCCTGATCCAAGTGTTGAGAAATTACATTGGAAACAAATTATATGTAGCAGCACCAAACTTAGTCCTTTTATTAACAATTGTGCTGTGATGCTAGCTTGAACCTTCAAGTCTAAACTTGCAAAAATAAGCAGAGTAGCTTGAAATGAATCATCTAATGATAATAATAATAATGAATAAAAGGCTTGCAGGTTAATCTGAATATGCCTATAATTCAAGCTTCTATTGTTTGACCTTATACTACTAAGCCAAATGAGTGTGTCACTATGTGAAAGTACTTGGATGGCATAGGGTTAATGTTAGGAAGCTTGTTCATGTATCTTGTTCCTTTGATATTTACTCTGCAGATAATGAAAATGATAATGAAAATGCAAAGTAAAATCTATTGTTGGTTTAGAAAACCATATGATAACCTTCAAAGTGTCTTTTATTTGTCGCTTTTGTCTCAATTTTATGAGTCGGAGATTTACATGAAATTTCAAATATGTTCAACCTGAGAAACTTAGAGTTCAATACTTTGTTAATAAACATGATTTATGACATAGCATTATGGTGTTCTTCAATCCATATAGTTTTGATCTCACTTGATAGAATAAAGGTTTGGTTGTTATTGTTATTTATTTATTTTTTTGCATGTTTATGGAACTAGTATTTGCTAATGCTGGCTAAAGGAAGGGGAGATTTGAAACTTGTTTCCTTAAGGTGAAGAGTTAAGTCAAGTGGCTTGTATTATGACGATTATAATACAGTGACTATGTAAAAATCTTTATAAGGTTGACGACCCTAAATGCATGTAATTTTTTAGAAGGACGGTCACCTTATAAGATAATGGAATGAAAAAGGATGGAGGGCACTAGAAAAGTACACCAATTATAATATTTTAATACTCCAAATATAGAGATTTTTAATTTACACCATCAAATTTAAAAAATTAAGAAAAACAAGTCCTCTAGAATTATGTTTTTATTAGATAATCCTTCTTTATTAAGGTCGTCCCAATTATAAAACACTTGAGTTGTAATATATGAGCCCTATTATAACAACTCATTTTACTCTTTATACAATCCTTTCCTTCAACCATGTAACATTTCGAACGTTGAATTAAAAAGGTCACAAATTGAAATTATCCCATAATATAATATATTTCATTAACTATTTTTATTCAAACTTCAGTATAATCTCTTTTTGTATAAGTCCATCAAAACTATATAAACCTTAATGCAACAATTATTTGGCTATATAATTGTCATATACTATTATTAGCTCACAAGTCATCCCAAAATTCAGAAGAAAAAATCAGCCAATAAAAAGGACAGAGGGTCATTCTATTATTCCTTCTCATATGGATTTGTGGGTTCTGCCATAGCAACAAAACACTCCCTCTAAATGATAAAACCAGAAACTTTGGTGTTACTCATTTCACCTGGGAAGTTGTTAAGTTAAGGTTGAACATTTTGGTGTGGGACCAAAGTATCCTCCATGGGACGTAATCCCAGTCGAGCGGGGTGGGATCGACAGCAACAAAACCTGCCCTCTAAATATTTAAGGCAGCTACATACAAAAGGGTTGAAGTCGGAAACTCGAGACCATTGGTTAAGCTAAATCAACACCTTCTAGTTAAACCATGCACCCAGTGGTAAGGTTAAGGTTCAATTTTGAACCATTTAACATAGACAACTAGCAACAAACTCAATCAGTAGAAAATTGAAGACTGTTCCTAAAGGTTTAAAAGTAGGAACCAAAATAACTTCTCTTTGAAAAAAGAACTACCCTGAAGGAACTAAATTGTAAATGTTATGTTATAGCAACACATGACTAGAAAATGATGTTGAAAACAATTCTTGATCAATTACAAGACTTATTCAAGAAAATGTTGCCAGTTTAAGCATCACATATAAACCAAATACACTGTCAATATCCCAGGTCACAAAAACACAGTATAAAGTTAACTACTCTTACTCTCTAATAAAGCAATACTAAACTCTAGTGAAGGTGCATGCATTACTGGAGAACTTGTACCGAAACACGGTTGTTGAGACAAAATGTCCCATTCTTTGTGATGAATGCATTCATTGCTTGAGTCCTTGAAGGGTAACGTACCGTAGCCATTCTAACGGGTTCATAACCATCAGATCTGAAACAAGCAAAAGTCAGAATCATCTTGAAAGAATCATAACAGCAAACATAAAATATAATTAGAAAATACTTGACATTCACCTCATAAATATATTGATGGAGGATTGATCATATTCAGAACCAGACAGGATGTGTTCTATATCATCAAATTGTGCATTTCGAGGAATTCCTTTAATTAAGATCTAGCAAAAAGGGTCTGTTAGATCAGTCTGGTGTTTCAATATTAGCATACAACAAAAATAATAGCAATTCAACTAGTATCTCTGCACCTCAAACATATAAATTTGGTAATTAATTCTAACTTCTTGTTTGGTAACTTGTTACACATTTGTATCCAAACTATAGCAAATGAGCTTATTGATTTTGCATCATTAAAACCTTTTACCGCATAGTTTCTTTTTGTTGTCTTATTTGGTGCTGCATATTAGATTGGTACTTTCATCAATCTCAAATGGCTAATGAATTAACATATGAGGATCTAGGATTCTAGATGAGTTGAAAATTCAGAACAAACATCTACATCAAATTATAGATCGCCAACATGCTCAATACACTACTCACTTTGACCAATTACATCTAGCTATAGTCAAGCTTTCCAAATCTATGGCTACTATGGACGAAAAGCTGGATCAAATCTCTGCTACCACATCCCAAACAATGATAAAGGCTCATGCTGGATCAAATATATAAGTTTCGCAGCTATAGTCTGGATACAAATGAGTGGCAGGCAATCTATCAGACTACAAGAATAACTGAGATAGAAGTTCAAAACTTCAAAGAGAAGAAACATCAAAGAAATAAAAAGGGAGAAGGAGACTCGGTAAATTTCAAAGGAAAGGAAGCGATCATAGTGCACACTACCCCTATTCTCTCGTTTGGGTTGCCATGTGTTCATCCTTTAAAATTAGTTCTCGTGTCATCTGCCGACTCATAACTATGTCATCTGCCAACTCAGAACTATCATCTGCCGCAATGCACCAAAACAGAGGAATCCTAAATGCCATATTTAATCAATGATGCAGTTAAATAACACTACCATTAACACTCATAAGGATGCGATGTCTCAAACAACTTGGCCCTAACTCTTGATAGTGTCCACCTGTCCGGAACTGATAATAAGGTCCTTATCAGAGGGGAGAAAATGCACCCATTTTGGGTAAAAGGATGCTCTATGTGCCAGATTTATAGACATGAAAGACTCCTGGTTTTCCTATAGCTCCCTCCAACAGTATTACCTTCTCTCTTCTTTTTTATTTGGCAATTTAATCCCAAAGAATTCTTCTAAAATACACATTCCTTAATTGCATTAAGTAAACAAACAAAATCCATTCCTCCGGTTGATACTAACATAAAAAAATTATGCCATATCTATTAAGGAAGATTTAATTAAATAATATATATTGTAATAAATTCAATAAAAAATATTTTAACACCTGGGCATTGATGAAGATGCCTCTTAAAAATTTCACCATTTTGTCATTTCAAACATACGAGATGTCATCCATATAACTACTTTTTCATACTTCTAGAAATCTAATAAGCAGTGTTGGTTAATTATACTTACAGTTTTTCCATCATAGGGAGTTACAGTATCCCATTGGGAACGATCAGCCTAATGCCAGTAAAAAGAAACAAAAAATCAAACATTTCCCGAGTATAAACAAATATATAATTTTTTTTGCAACAGATGTGTAGAGCAGCATACCCTTTCCAATTTGTAGAAGCGACCATTCCTTACAAGGGCCCTTAAAGCATTGTCATAGGCATTGCGAGAAGGGAATTGCAACATCCTGATGATAGTCAAAACTTTGATTAACCAGTAATTTTCAAATTTCAACTATACAATCTAAGATGAGACACATTTCGTTATAACCCACTTGCAACATGAGTATAATAAAATCATAAATTGCAATTGACCTTTCCCTTTGTTCTCGAAAACATTTTTGAAAGTAAAAATGATATCATTCATTTAGAAATGCAAATAATTATATTTCTAAGCTAAAACGCTAAAACTTTCACTATTCCCTCAAAGCAAAAGAAAATATGGAATTCATTACATTCCAAGTGGCAAAAAGCTTCGATTGTAGTCCATCTTAACATCATCCAGAGTCAAATTAGAACCATCAAGGAAGTGGATGACATCTGTTTTGAGTATATGTCTATGAATGCCGAGCAGCCTGCCGTATATCAAACCTAAGGAGACAAAGGCACAAGAGCGCAGTCATCACCATGGATGGAGCAATTAGTTACTTAAACTAATGGATAAGTGTTAAAAGTATTCATAAAGTAAATGGATAGCAATTAATGAGTTAAACATGTCGGTCAACACCGTGTTTACAAAATACATATGCATTAGTTATCAATGGCAATTTGAAATGGAAAGTTTCTCTCCAATCTCCTCCCTCCTAACATATCCAAAGGGTCTATTCGTGAGTTGGTTTGTGAAGGGGCAATGACAGAAAGGGAAGGCTTGGAAACTCTCACAATTGTATAACATGATTCTCAAGTCTTCCATTTTCTCCAAAAACCAACTCACAAACAGAGATGTTTGAGTTGTGTTTGGAGGGAAAATAGAGGAAAAGGGAAGGCTTGGGAATCCTCACAAGAAGTGTATTGAGTGGTTCTTAAGCATTCCATTTGCTTTCCTTCGCCTTGAAAAATCTGATTAATAAAAGGATTCCCTAATAATAAATAATAGATCGAATAGTAACAAGGTCTGGAAACATCCTCTCCGCCTAAGGAATGGAGTGCAGGGAAGGTGTGGATTCGAGTCTCACCAACAACAAAAAATGGAGTTATAAGAGGGTTTGATGGTTAGTGTGAAGGATGTGAGTGAAGGAGGTTGAGAGCTTGAGTCTCACCCACAACAAAAATAATATGATACTAACAATTGCCGATGGAAAAAAAGACTGAATACATCTACCCTCCCGCTAGGCCGTCTATTTTAATAGTAACAAAGTATCAATACCCTCATGATTGATATTTCATAGAGGGTAAGCCAACTTAACAAAATTATAAATGGTGGCCCAATGCATGACACAAATGTGCACAGCCTTATCCGGCAGACGAACATATTGTTCTCAGGATTTAAACTCGTAATCTCATGGTCACTAAGCAGCAACCTTACCATTGTGCCGAAACTCACCCTCTTAAAAAGACAAAAAATGTAAAGGAATAAATGCATAAAATGGTGCACCTGAAGTGTCAGATTGATTGAATGGAGGAGGAGGAGGAGAAGCTGTTGAATCCTGTGATGGTGGCTTTTGTGATTCAGTAGAGAAACAAGAAACCAAATTCTGAGAAGAAATTGGGATCACAAAACCTCTTTGGAATGAAGCAGAAACACTAGACTTGTATCTAAGTGCAGCTCTAACAACGCCACTCATATTTTTCACAACAAATTTCAAGTCCTGTTATTTCAAGAAAAGAATAATAATTTATAATAAAAAATGAAAAGTAAAATAACAAAATGGGAATTATGAGAGATATAAAGAATTAATCTCATTATGAAGAATGCATTAAGAATATAAAGTATGAAGGGTATAAGGTACCTGATTTGTTCAGAGGAATAAGCGAAGAACAACGTGCAGTGAAAGAGAAGATGAAGAATAAGAGAGAAAGGTTATAGGGTACAAAACAAGTGGAACTGTGGGCTTTAGGTGCCATAATAAAAGCCCAAATTTAAAAAAAAAACTTATTTTAATAAACCCAACCAAATTTATGTGATACTTCTAGGACTAGTGTTTTTAATTTGAGAAAAAAAAAAATGAGTTTAAAATTTGTGCACTGACTATGTAAAAAAAACATTGTCGCATATTATCTACATTTGATTTGTATTATTTTTTTAAGAGTTAATGGTGGTTAACAAATCAATGGTGGATGATTTATTGACAGTGTAAAAAACACTTACACTGTCAATGTATACATATTAAATCCAAAAAAAATACACTAACAGTCTATGAATTTTTTAATTTTTATTTTAAATCTTATAATATTTATAAGACAAAATACATTTCCAGAACTACCTTAATACAAAAAATATATATTCTAACATGCATCAGTTTGAATGCAAAAAAAAATGTTTCAAAATGCAAAAGAACATATTCTAATGAGATATTTGTCATCTGAATGTAAACAAATATTTTGACTCACTTGTATAGAATATATTATGACATACACATAACTAAATATAAAATACATTTCGATAAATACATGTCTAGATATATAAAAAATTATTCTGGCCGGAATATTTGTGAAGTAAAACACATTCTAAAAGAAAGAGTGAATTTTGTTTTTGGGTTTTTATATTTTTTATGATTCACAATGAAAATATTATGGCAAAAAATGTATCTTTTGAAATTTACCCCATCTGTATTAAAAATTCCAATATATTCTTTATTTTACTATTATTTTTTGTGATTGTTTAGTAAGCATGATCACTCATGTAATATTACAAACAAAGTACATAATGCCATGGAAAATTAGACATATCTTCCACTTTCTCACAACTAGGCTGAAAACGAGTCGAACCAAGTCAAATCAGAGCATAACTCGGTTCAACTTGATAAGGATTGGCTCAGCTCAAAACTCGACTTAGGTTCAATACGAGTTATTTTTTTAACTTAAGTTCAACTTGGTTAAAGTTCGCGAATTGTTTGGTTCATAATCTTGTTTTTATATATAATAACAATAAATATAAAAATAATAATGTATGGGAGTAAAATTTATTTTCATATATATATCGAGACAACTCATGAGCCTAACGAGTCGAATAATATCCAACACAAGTTTGAGTCATTTATTTAACGAGCTTATTTTTTAGCTCGAGTTTAGCTAATTTGGTTCATGAACCAAGATTGTCGAGTTAAATAACAAATCGAGTTTTGAATAAATACCGAGTTGATTCGATTCATTGACCCATGTATATTATCACTCACTCAAAAACAAAAATCCATGGACATCAAGCAAGATAGGGATAGAGTTTTCAAATGACTTCTCTCTACATGACATTAAGCAAGAGTGACTTATTATAGGTGGCTCCACTAGATGTAGTTTGGGAAGATAAGTGTATGTAGTTTTATTCACAAACAAGCAATTCATTTTTGCAGAATTTGAACATATAATCTAGTAGTCACTAAAAATAATCATATTATTGGGCTGAAGGTTAAAATGAATTCCTTTCAAAAAAAATTATTGCAATGTATACTATAGCCCATGCAAGTGTTCATCTTTTCCTTTTAATTTAGCCTAACCAAATGAGTTAACTATTTTACCTTCCCATTTTCATCATTAAAATCCATTTCCTCAACTAAACATAATGTAAAAAATAAATAAATGTTATATCTACTACCCCTTTTGAAATCAAATGAGAATAGTATTATCATTTCACTTCCATTCCCTTCCCTTATAATCTATTCTCCTCAATTGATACAAGGCTCCTGTGACAGTCTAAAATTTGATCCACTTTATATATTTTAGTCCACTTTTTTGGTATCACAAAATATTTATCCCCTCATTCATACGGTAAGGAACTAACAAATTTCGGGTACATAAAGAGTTAGAACAAAGGGGCATAATATCCATGTTGTAGCAGCTTTCATATTGTTTCCTTAATCAAATTAATGTACCCATCATAGTAAATTATTTAGTATGTTATTAGCACATAAATTCCATAATGAACAAGTGTTAGGTGATTGAATACTAATACAAGGAGTGGAGAAATTGATCTTATTTTCCTTCCACAACCCTCTATTAAACCAAACATAAACAAGGGAAAGTACTTTATCTTATTTCATCCCTTCCTCTTCATTAAAATCCCTCACATGTTAATAATCTCAAAAGAAACACTATTGGTGCAACTTTTACAAGTTTGATTGACTTGCTTGAACTTGTACCCTATGCCATGAAGTGTTTAATATCCCTCTCAGGTTCCATATATCTTCCACCTTTTCAGGTTGTACATTTCCAGCTGAATCTACCTGCAATTTAGCCAAAGGTATTATGCTATTATTAGGCATATCTCTCTAAGTTCTAGCAAACAAAATAAAAGGGCAACATTGTGCACGAGGCTCCCAGCTCAGTGTACACAGTCTTGCGCTCACAAATGAAGAGGTTGTTTCCGGCTTTAGCAAACAAAGTATTGTAGGAAAATTGCCTAACGTTTTGTTGCTTGTTTGAGAGGAAGTAATTATAACACCACTCAAGAGGTACTAAATTTGAGTAAAGGTGACACTTGTTTTATACCTTCCAAGGTGGTGAAAGTGGACAAAGTAAGAATGTCTAAATCTAATGAATAAGAGATTTAGGCCTTGAAGCATCAACCTTAAAGGGATATGGTAATCTATCTAATTTATATCAAGAACTGAAATTAAGACCAAGATATTTCAAAGATTGAGCATATGGCACTTCTTAAAAGATTACATTTCTTCTCATTCTTTATCATGACAAAGGGAAAGAAGAAGAATTCTAATAATTTAATTTTCCCATGTATCCTACCTACCAAGAATTGATTGAAAACAGCACCATATTTATCAAGCTTAACTATTTGTTAGTCCTGGAGTTCGGTTTCGTCTCTATAAGTTCCAAACTCAACCTTTTGCTCGGACTCATTTCATGCATCTAGTTCTCAAAACTCATAAGGATCATATTTGAGATCCATAACATGTCAATTTCATATCCTCGGAATGTTAAATGCTTTCGTTTCTTATGTGATCTACAAGGCACTCAAGGATCAAGGCGAATGCAATCTATCTATTCTATTGCTAATGCAGATAACAATAAAATGCTATCAGATTACACATCCAATGAAAAGTAGAAAGAATATTACTTTTCATTAATGAACTAGAAAATAAACTAGAATCATGGGTATTGGAATATATCGTGACGTACCGCTTTTGCAATAATTTCAGTGCTGTGAAGAATATCAGCTGTGACCTCAAACAGCACCCATGCCCATTTGTCACTGCTGGGACCATCTGCTACATAGGGAGTGCCACTTTTCTGAAATCTTGATGCTTCCATCCATGTTTTGCCTCCATCAACAGAGACATCTACTCTTTCAATTCCTCTGCCACCACCTGAAGCTGCATATCCGGTAATTTTTACCTGAACAAGATACACGAGTATTAGGATTTCAGCTAATTACTAAATGGACTAAACATGAAAGGTAGTCTGCTAGCTTCATTTTCGTAAACAGAGGCATTATAATTAATCCCTTGACAGGAAATTTGAAAATCAAATATTAATGGCAATACTTGAACAAAGAGGAGAGGAAAAGAAAGATGTGAGAAGTATCGCGCAGTAAGAAAATATGCTCAAAATGACAAGGAGGTGGATAGATTTCTCTGGCAAATTCATTTCTGCAAGTAAAGGACGTCACTTCATTTACAGGAAACTTAAATTTAAAATGTTATTTGAGTTCACTTTCGAGGAAGACAAAGTAATTATCTCAGTGCTCAAATTCGGTTTGGAAACATTAATATATTTTAAAGTAAATGCAACATATGACGATGCATTTAACACTTGAAAAGAAAAGGCCACAACACACACACACTTATGCATGAATAACCTATTATACACATGATCAAATAAACTAACCTTCCCAGGCTTCATTGTGTTCACATCTTCTAACGAGCATATAACACACTGCAACAAGGAAATAACATATATTAGTTACAAAAGGTTACTAGAAAATTGCATAAATTTATTGTGTCCAGTTCATCAAGGCTTCATTACTCAGCCTGTGACATATTAAATGTACATAACTTGCAAATAAATCAATTGATTTTTCTTCACTGGAAAATGAGTAACCTAAGGGAGATAGAATACGATAATCGGAATACCTGAACAGGGAAGTCCATTTGGGGTCTTCTGGTTGACCAATTAATATTATCCCAATTCACTGATGGTGGAAACATTTTGTAGTCCTTTTGCATGAAGAAGCCCTAAAAGATGATAATATGATGTTATAGAATATTAAGATTTAAGAAATGGAATTTTTTATCATTTCCAAATTATTCTACATCATATACCGGACCTGGCATTCTTCTGCAATGATATTGATAGCTTCAAGCCATTTAACAGACCGAGCTCCAATGACACCAGGAACAACCACACGTAATGGATACCCATGATCCCTGTTAAGAGGCTAAAGGAATGCAACAAGATATTAAACTGAGCTGAGAACACCAGAATAATATACTTCACGCAAATATCACCATATCAAGCAAAAAAACTAAACCATTCAAATTGTATATTCACACTGAAAGCATAATGGATTTTTTTTTTGAAAGTGTTAAAAGTGTTTATAGCGATGACAACTCTACAACAGTGTTGTCGATGTAATTTCCAACAAAGGGAGGACTATGTTAATAAAAAAACAAAACTTACAATGACCAAAACACAACATAAGGAAGGGAACCAATACTTTTACCAACTTAAATAATGATATTTGCAACCCCACTGCTAAATATGAAACTGGCATAATTTTTGTTATTGGTTTCTTTTAGAAAGAAATGAAAATCAAGATAGAAGAACCTTGAAAAATCAGTGCTGCGAGAAGATTGCCAACAACAAGAAGTCAAATTCACTTACTTCTCCGTTCATTTCATAAGCAAGTAGAACATCAGCTTCGGGATTTGTGGCCTGACTAAGGGGAATTGATGCCTTATAAGGGCCTCCATTTTCCTCCTACAGTTATTTGAGATTAAAAAGGAATCAACGGAATATTTTCGATGGATGCAATAGATTACCAGAAAGAATCCATGATCCGTAGAGTAAGCAGACAAGTCACAGTCAGTACCTTACACTTATCAACGCTTACAAACTCAACATGCTTTCCACCGAGTTGAGTTTCACTAGTCAAATTTGGAATTCCAACAAGTTCAAGAACATCACTCAATTTGGCACCACCCCAAACAGCTGAGAGAAAAATAATATACTAAACAATTATTAGACCTCTTTTTACCAAATAAAAACACAAACACAATAATAATAAAAACAAAATGAAATGAAAAAATACTTGCACACAGACTTAAAGCTTGAGCACTTTCATTGTTCCAAAAATGAGAATACTAACCATTTCCAATAGCAGAAACATCCCAGCCAACCCCCTTCACAGGTCTGGTCTTGCTCATAGCAGTCCTTCTATTACCCGCACACTGAGAAGAAAAACCCATACGCAGGAAACTCAAATTCATTTACAGGATGTAGCCAATATAAAACCGAAAAAAGAAAATAAAAAAAATATGGCACAGTTCTTCAATGCAACGCAAGGTTTTAAATAATCATTGTGGTCGCGGTTTCGGAGACCACCAAAACCTTGATGTTTCAAACAACTACGAGCAAGTGCTTGATATGGCCACAATTGTGGTCGTGGTATGGTTATGGTGACTCCCAAAACTGTAGCTACCTGGTATGCAACATGGGTACTTCGTTCAATTGGGTACGCAGTTCACCACTTTTTACATTAATTTTATGAAACCTTATTTATAACAAATCAAACAAGTGATATATGATACAGCGAATTCTGTATGCAGTATCTAGGTTAAATGAGAGAATTATGTAACTATGCTCAAAACTTAACATATCTGTGTATGTAACCGACACGGATTTAAAAAGGACACATTTTTATGTAACAAACCTGTAGTGTGGCAGTGACATTATACTTTGGAAGAGCCCTGTCACATAATAACAATCTCAATTAACTATTTATTGGAATACAAATTCATAAACTTGAGATTCCCAATTCCCAAATAATCAGAATGCATTAACTGACCTTATATCTTTCATAAAAAGCTCTTTGGGATTTTCCACCAAACCAGATATTGACACACAGTACCTGTTCTTCACCAAAAACAATCATAAAAATACAATTTTTGTTCAAAAAAAGTGATTTTTTTTTCTTGTCATGATCGAAAAAGTGATTATTTTTTCCAGTGAAGATAAAGAAAAAAGGGGGAACCTGTGAATTTGTTCAACAATAGGGATTGGGCCATGATTCCTTTTATAAAAGAAATCAGAAGGAGTGAGATAAGAAGCGATTAAAGCGGAACGTGGTGGTTCAGAATTGAAGGGTTGTTTGGAGTTAATTTTCTGAAGAGGGTGGCGAGGAGGTTCTCTACCATAATCTGATGGAGCGGTTAGCCCTGGCATTTTGATTGATGATGAGGATGAACTATGAACCAAGGTTTCGGAATTTATGAATTTATGATTTTTGTTTTAATATGAACTTAGAATATGTAACAAATTTAGGGTATTTATATTATTGGCCACGTATTCATATTTGAGAGTAGTATAATTTTTTGTTTGTTTTGGAAATTATTCTTGGCGTGGAGATGATGGTTAAAGTATCGATCTCATTATTAAATTTGGGTAGATATCTGTTGTTTCAAAACAGTGTATCATTTTATGTTCATGTGCTACGGCTTGTGATTGGACAGAAAAATAATTAATTATTAAAATTTTAATTTAAATATATTTTTTTAACCAATCACAAACTTGTAGGAAGTAGATGTGCTCCCATTAAATCTAAGTAAGAGTTGGTTTTATGACCATTTGGGTAGGTATCTGAAAAGACACTCTAATGCTCAAGTCATTTTGAGTGAATATATGTATAGAAAATGTAGTAAGATTATAAGATGCAAGAGCAAAAGTGAAAGTATAAGTGTAAACTTCCTTATGAGAGTTTCCTTTATTTATAAGAGTTTGAATGTTGTATATTGCATAATGAGATGTTTTAATCATGACAAATTACCTATGAGATCCATCCCAAACTGGTGTGTGTTACTTTATTTGTGTCACACGATGGTATTGCGTCCGTGCCTTGGTTGAAAGAGTGTTTTATTCAGGATGCGTCGTTTTGTCTATTATCCATGCTGGGTCATTTTTGTCAACTATCCTCGCTAGATCGTTTTGTCGAATGCCCAGGCTGTTGTACCCGCATATTAGCATGTCCTCGTCATATGACGAAGGGTAGCTCACATTGTTCCGATAGCATGTTTAGCTCGGTAGCAGTGTTTATGCTATTTTAGTGGCATAACAATCCTCTAGCACATGTGTGCAGTTTTGCAAGTACTAATTAGACCATATCTTGTTATTATCAAGTTTCTCCTTAGTGATAAGACATAAAGACGTAAGCCGGAGCTTATTCCTCCGATAATTGATCACAATCGTATGAGTTGGTCGGATCGTGACTGATCTGGATATCAAGGTGAAACATTTATCTGGTGTAGTGATATGGCAAGACAAGGTCATGCCAATAAACTAATGATGCTAGTTTTGTAGGCGGTCGAGGGGAAACTCCAAGTTTGTCATCCATTAGATTCTACACGAGGTAACTATCCAAATGTGCCATAATTGAAGATGTGTAAATAATGGATATTTTTATTAAAAAAACATTTGTTGCTTGTGTTGTTTATCAACTATTTCATAAGTAATATTAATGAATGTGACATAGGAAAACTTTTCCCCGTATTAAACTCTTTAATTTATATATACTTTTATATCATATATGATGTAACTATTACGAAAAAATTTTAATTTTCTTATTTTTCTCTTATCATTTTTAATTTATACAAAAATCATATAATCTTAGATAATGACAATAATATGCATAAATTGGATATATATTTTCTCATATAATCCAGTTTCATATATATTTTCTTCTAGTGCAAAATATGCATAAATTGGATATTGTTAATTTTAAGTTTCTTTTTCACATAACATTATTTTTGTTGTTGTTGCGAAACAATATAATTCTCTAAAAAAATATAAAAAAATGAATATTTAATAAGTAATAAATGACTAATAGAAGAGAATTAGGAATGAAAATAAGGTAAATAAGGGTTGAGTTTGTATTTACCTGCCTCTGAATTCAAAATTCAAAATCAGAACCGAAATTTGAAACCCGAACCTGAATTAAGTGGTGTTAAAAATAATAATAACATTCAGAACCTGTCGGGTTTCGAGTTATCACCTCGGGAAGGGAAAACAAATTTTCCTACATACTAAACCCGAAACACAGGCTAAAACCTTATCTCCTAAAACCTTATCTCCGTAGAGTAAGTGTTTGGGTAACTGATAGTGATAAGGATGGATTTGCAACAGAACGAGTTGGATCGCCTCTTGTTCTTCGAGCATGCTTCTAACACCGCTCAAGCCCAATATGCCAATAACCCTCTTGATGCTGATGTCTATTTCTTTTAATTATTTTCTTCATTAATTTCATCAATTTATTTCCTTTATTTTCTTAATTACTCTGTTTTTTTGTTTGTTTTTTTAAACATTCGGATGAGGACTTCATAAGAAGAGTTAGTCTAACTTCTAGAGGAAGAGGTCTATAGATTACGAGAGATTTAGAGATAAATATTTTATCGACGAATGATAGAACATTATGACATTATTTTAGCAATATACGAACCTCACTTACTGAGATTAAGGCTCGGTTGATGTAGTTATTGATGTGAGGATGATTTTCGTTGGAAACTTTTTCTGCAATTCTTATAGAAATAGTTCATTTATAATATCTAGTATTTGCAGAACTTGACAAGATGGGGTGGAGCTTTATTAGAGTTGTCTCAATTTCAGAGTTTTCCCGAGTCCAAGAAGATAACTCAAGGTAAATTCATTGTCCTTTTTTATCCTAAAAAGGTATATTTTTAGTGAATTCAAGCTTGAAATTGTTGGGTTTATTCAAGTGTGAAGTCCCACATTGGATATGCGGGGAGGATTGAAAGAGTTTATAAGAAGGAAAGGTAGTTCCCATGGAACTAATGCCTTAAGGTTTTGGTTCAAGACGTGGTGTCTTACTTGGTCCAACAGAAATAGGTAATGTTTATGGTTTTTGAAAAAAATGCAGTTGAGATTTGATCGGTGTCCATTTTCTCTTTTAACATTGTTATTTTTTCGCTATTTCTATTTACACTCTATTGATCAAATTCAATTCATCTAGCTAACAAATTTAAGAGTGTTGATGTTTTGTTTTCTCTTTTTTAGTTGATACTTTTTTTATAAGTACGAGAATACCACCTTTATTAGTTTATTTTCATTTTGTGATCAAAATGGGAAGACATGCTTTCTTGTTCTATAGTTATATCAATGACTCAATGAGAGCAAAATCACATGGAAATGGAAAACAAAAAATAGAAAACATACCAAACATCCCTTAGTATTTTTGTGAACATTCCTCGACTTCACATTTGAATTTTCATTGTGGATTGACCATTCGATTTGCAGAGGCTATTTCCAAGCTGGAGGAGGCACTAACTGTTAATCCCAAGAAGCATGATGCTCTTTGGTGCTTGGGAAATGCTTACACTTCACAAGCATTTTTAATTCCAGATCAGGAAGAGGCCAAAGCTTATTTTGATAAGGCAGCTGAGTATTTTCAGCAAGCTGTTGATGAGGTACGTTCTCGGCCCAGTACCAGTGACAGCGTATCAATTTATCGGAAGTAGTTTACTTGTGAAACTAATTTATAAATGAGTTGATATCCCTAAGAGTCAGCTCCATTCGTATAGCTGTGGAACATAATGAGCACCTGGGTTCAAAAGAGTTGTTTTATTTTGTTTTCTGTAGGACCCTACAAATGAACTTTACCAGAAATCGTTGGAAATGGCTGCCAAGGTATGTCCTTTATTGGAGTGGTTTTTGTAGTCCGTTATAATGCATTCACGCTGTTTAAATTTGCACCTTGTCATTTACTTTGTGTTTGAAAGCTCTGATATGTCCCTCTATGTAATATGGAAATGGCTATTGCTATTTTGTTCAGTTTTTGTCACGGGCTTTTTAATCTTTTTACGGTCTAGGTAAAGAAAACTCTAATGTAGGTGGAGTTGCAAAATATAATTTTGGATTTTTAATTTTGTATGACTAACTTCATACACACTAAATTGCAAAGAAATCCTGTAAAATGTTCTATTATTAGCAGTTATGTATGACACTAAGAAATTGTGGTTTGACTTGTGGAATATGGACCATTGGGTACCACTATGAAGAGATGCTTGATCCATGAATGTGGAATGAACTTAATAGTGTGGGACTTGGAGATATTCTATTGATGAATTATATATAGAGTAAAGCGTCATATTAGTCCTCCATAGAAAATGACCACCAAGTTAGTCCTCCATAGAAAATGGCTACCGAATAATTACCTGGAGCTTCAAATGGCCGCTACATAGTAGTACCCAAAAGATTCTCATAGGACTAATTTGGTGGCCTTTTTAAACTTTCAAGGCTTATTTGGTGGTCATTTTCTTTGGATGACTAACTTGGTAGCTATTGTATATTTGAAGAACCAAAATGACGTTTTATTGTTATATATAAACAAACTGTTTGATGGAGTTTTTTCTAACTGAGAATGTTTCATGTTTATCGAGCTAAATGTTAATACTTAGTAAATTGGTCTCTGTTTGTGGCCTTGTTTTGGGGTCTTAGATTAGAGCTTGTTAATCTGTTTCACTATGGTTCTGGATTATGCTTTAAACTGATATGTTTCTTTTTGTGTTTATTTTTTTTTTCGGTCCTTTGGTGAATTTGGAGAGTAACTTATCCTCCCCTCTCCTATTCTCATTTCTTCTTATATGCTCTTTCATTTTAAAAAAATTGTTCACCAACTTGTTCTCAAACTGGATACTGGGTGAATTTAACTACTAACGCCATTTTTTTAAGGCTCCCGAGCTGCATGTAGAAATCCATAAGCATGGATTTGGTCAACAGCAGCAGGCAACTGGACCTTCTACTTCTTCAGGCACAAAGGTAATACTTAAAAGTTTCAGTGCTTTACTTGTTTATCTCTACCTTGCTGTTGTTGTAATTAATGCAATTTCATATTTTTCTTTTGACTTCTCTATGCACCCATACATAGCATATTTTTCCAGTGTTAATGAATTGTTTTGGCACTGGGGTTTAGTAACTGAAAGTTCATGTGTTCATCCATATATGAAATTTCTCCAATGGTGGGGAACATTGAAGGAGTGTTCTTGCAGTGGAATAAGGAGCTTGTTGACTGGAATTTACTGTGCCTTTCTGTGTACAATTGATGTTATTCAAAAGTTATTTTTCTGGTGAAAAATGCATGATTTATTGTGAAGGACAAGGACTTAGATGTCCGGGATGCAAAACTGCATCAAATCAACTTTGTTTGTATCTGAGTTCCGTGAGTCATGTATTTGTGGGATTGAGTTAGATTGAATTGATGACATGGTGAATTTGCTCTTTGAAATGGCTAGTGTGCGCGTGTGAACATACATTTAGATATTTGTTAAATTTTAAAATAGGGTGTTGCTATCCATTGCCCTAAGGGTTGCATATATTTAGACATTCTTTAAAATTTTAAAATAGGGTGTTGCTATCCATTTCCCTAAGGGCTATTAAGGAACCCAAACATGCAATGTTAACATAAAAGTGATATATTTAATGTTTAAGAGCTAATGTTTTCAGTTTTTTAAGATTGACTTTAAGCTTTTGATTCCTTGAAGTTGAAGGTAATGGATCACAAACCCTTTTTAAATATAAGAACTAATCTTGGGTTTTATCGGGTCTTGAGATAAATTCTTTTGGTTGTATTGGACCGTTGTTTGTTCTGTCACCCGCTTTATGGGCTATGCTGTCTTCATTGGTTCACCAAAAACAAATTGAAGGGAATTGCTAATATGCAGATAGAAACTCTGATCTTCATACCCGAGTTGTGCTCATTTTTAGCCTAACATATTTGGTTTCTTTTCAGACTCAGAAGAAAAAGAAAAGCAGCGATCTGAAGTATGACATATTTGGATGGGTAATTCTAGCTGTTAGCATTGTTGCCTGGGTGGGATTTGCAAAAACAAACACGCCACCACCTCCTCCACTGGCACGATAAGTGAAGCCATTTGATTTGATTTGATGCGTTATTGGTAACTAAGAATCACATTTGCTATGAGCCTTATTTTTAAAATTTTCTCAGTAGTTATGTTTTTAATGGTGCAACTATTATCTCATCCATTACATGAAGTTTTATCATATTATAATTCGGCTGAGCAGCTAAATATGCTATCACTAGATCTTTCCAATGTATTGCAATAACAAAAAAGCATTTTATAGTTTCTGTTAAATCCTTCATATCAGCCTTATTTGGAGGGAAGATCTAATTTGGGGTGAAACTGTTTAGTTATCAGGTATGGTTGCTCTTGATTTCCGGGTTGTGCCGAAGCTGCAACTTGTTACACAGTCAGTTCAGAGATCAAGATATTTAGTTGTCAACCCAGGTGGTTAGTTGCATTGCAAGAGAAATGTGATCTGATATGAACTTTATCTTAATGTCACGAGTTTAAATCCTGGAGTAGTCACTTTGGAAAGAGTAGCTCTTGAATTCCAACCTATCCACCCTTCCACTTGAGGGTTAATATCACAGTTATGTTTGTACGAACACCTTGTCAAAGACCATAAAAAACAGAAATCAGAATTTTGAAATAATAATGAATATATTCCATGATTTATATGGTGTTTAAATATTGTAATGTGCCTTTTTATGTGATAAAAATTTGTGATGACAGCTAAATGCGTGTTTATGAATTGGGTAGTTGGAGGTTTTCTATGAATGTTATTAAAATGAGGGAAAAAAAATATATGCATCGATATTATAAAAGTTTTTATATCATGCATTATTTACTATTCACATCAAATATACTTAATACACATAAATGATGTAGTAGTTTTTATTTAGGTGAGGGGATACATTAATTTGGTGAAGGGATTATGATGATTTGGTTGAACAATGAGGTGTTTGATTCTGGTGTGATGATTCACTTCTAGTGCAGTGTCATGTATAATTTCCTTTTGGGTGTTACATGTTATCACCATGTGTCATTAACGTGACACTCTATCTATCATATTGAGAATGGATGAAAAACTACATTGAATTGTGTTTCTTATATGCATGCTTAATCTGGTAAGATGCTTGTTAGTAAAATAAAAATGATCACAAAACAAGAGTGAGGACACAAGATACAACACAGACATTTACCCATATTTTATCTCAATCATCAAGTAAGATTTCATTACAATTTATAAAAGAGTTCCGAAAACTATATCATTTGCATATCTTTGTTCCAATAGTATAATGATATATAATAAATGCGTGAATGGATAAATGTTTCTCACAACATGAGACTGGTTTACTGATGTAAGATTCTGCCAGATCCATTAAAAAGTCAATAGTTCAATTACTGGGAATGACATTTGTTGGGAGGGATGACCACACAGCTTGAAAGTGATTAGTTTCTCACCGGTGAGGATACAATTTGTAACAAAAAAATCAACAAATTATATAACATTTCAGAAAAAAAAACATTGCAAAATTACTCAACTCACGTGCATTATATCTAACATTGCAATATCAAACATGTATAATTTTAAGATATATTAGTTAAAAAATTTATTGATCAAATGACAAAAAGGTAAAACATTGTCAAATTTATGTATAAATATACTGTATAGGCTAAAATGTCAAATGTTCAATTATTAGAAATGATACCGTTAGAAAGAGCAAAAGATATAAATTCCTTACTCATGATGATGAAATATCATTGATTACATGAAAAATATTAATCTAAGTTGTTGGTCTAGTGCTGTAAGGCCCCACTAAATCCCTAAGATAACGAAAATGTTAAGAGTTTAATTTCTCGAAATAAAACTTATTGGGATAGACAACCACACATTCCGAAAGGAATTACTTCCTTACCTAGTAAGGAAATACGTACCAAAAAATATATTAGAAAGTGGCGAAAAAGAAGAAAGGTTCACATGACCCATTTTTGAAACAAAGGTTTCTTCTAAATTGGGCTTGCAGTTAGTGGGTCAAGATAAATTATTATGTATATTATTTGGGTTGGCCCTTATGAAGTACTAATTAACAATATTGGAAAGATTAGGGACATTTATGCAATTAATGAACTTTACAGAGTGACTAAAAATGAACAAGAAAGTTAACAAAAACCCTTGAGATTGGTTTTGCAGAGAACAAAAACAACAACAACGAAGAAGAAGAAGGAGAAAAGAAGAGTTAAAGAAGCAACAAAGTAATAATCATGAGTAGCATAGGAACAGGTTATGATTTATCAGTCACTACTTTTTCACCTGATGGTCGCGTTTTTCAGATCGAGTATGCTGCCAAAGCTGTTGATAATAGCGGGTAATTACCATTTCCACTTTCATCACTTTTTACTCTTTATTTCATCATCTGGGTTCAATTCAAAAATGCTTTTTTTTCACATTTTATTTTATATAGAAATGTAGAAATTCAATGAGGGTTTTGAAAAAAAAAGTTTTGTTTTTTGGGTCTTGTTTTGTCTTCTGTTTGCTGATTTTTGAAATAAAAAAAATTAGATTTTTGACCCATTAGATGAGTTTTTCTGTTTTGACTTGATGGGATTTTAGAATTGATTTAAAGTTTGTTTATTCATTTCAGTACTGTTATTGGAATCAAATGCAAAGATGGGGTTGTGCTGGTATGTTGATCTGCATTTTTTGGGTATTTCAGTGATTTTTTTTGAATTTCTATTATTTTGAGACTTGGGTTTTGGTTGTAGGGAGTTGAGAAGCTTATTCCTTCAAAAATGATGCTGCCTGGTTCTAATAGAAGAATACACTCGGTTCATCGCCATTCTGGGATGGTATTGTGTTGTTTACTTTTCTGTTATCGTATTGTGTTTTTTTGTTTCTAAATTGCTATTTCTATATGTTTTGATTTTGTAATAACAAAAAAAAGTGGTTACATAAAAGAGAGATGCTGGAATTGCATTTGTATTGAAGTGAGGAATTGAACTTTTAAGGTGAAATAAAGTCAAGAAGTTTTAATGCTGTACATATAAAGATGATGTCTCCATTACTGGACGATGATGTTGTATCGGATAAGTAGCATTGATTTGTGGTAGTTACTTTTTTGTGGCTGTAATATTGATGTTTATTTGTTTCATGAATTGGTAGAGGTCCTATGGGATTAGCATATCAATTCTAGATTACCACCCTCGTACTATGCACATGTTTTCATGGTCTATGAATTTGATGTGATGTTATTAGAAAGGAGGTCATAATTTCGTGTCAATAATATAGATTCTTTTGTACACTGTGTGCTATGCAATAAAAAAGCAGTCGGCATATCACTATAACTAAGTCAATCTTTGCGACGGGGGATGCTTTTTCTTTAGTTGTCTTTTGGTTTATAATGTCATTTGTTGCATTGTAGTTGCTTTGATGTTTTGAACATCTTCTGATGTATGCATGAATCTTCTTCCAAGTTTAGGCTGTGGCAGGATTAGCAGCCGATGGCAGGCAAATTGTTGCGAGGGCCAAGTCTGAAGCAACTAATTATGACAGGTTTACTACATTCTCTTGCAACAAGTGAAGAATGTCCTGTCCCTTTTTTCTCTCTAAACATGATATTCATACATCGTCTTCTTACGAACTAATTGGATGTGTTTCTGTCATAAAAGATAGCTGGACTAATTAAAAGTTGTTGTTATGTTGCTATGTTCCAAAACAGTAGCTATTAAAGTAGTTGCCATAAAATTTCACTTAGTTTTGGCAGACTAATTGAAACCTCGTACAATGACTCATTCTTGTTTTTAATTTTGAAGTCACTCTTATTTTAAGTGCTTATTTTTTGCCAAAGCTCCACAAGGAAATAAGTGATAGCTACCAAATTTAATGAATTACTATAGTAAATTTTGTAGGTTGTAAACGTGTCACTAATTAATGATATTTTTTCGGTTTATTATAGCATTCTTAAGATGTTGCTTGATGGTTGATGACCAAAGCAAGGGACAATGTGTACTAATAAACTTATTGTATATCCCTTTGACTTTTGGTTTTGATACTCTTCAGTGTAAATTCAATTATATAGATATCTTAACTCCAAGGTTTTATTAAATGTTTGTGCTCCATTTTTTTTTACAACAAATATGTTTATTTTAGCTTGCTTGTCTTTTCAGTGTGTATGGTGACCAAATTCCTGTTAAGGAACTTGCTGAACGTGTAGCTAGTTATGTGCACCTTTGTACACTATATTGGTGGCTAAGGTTTGATGAAACTGACACTCTTGTGGTTATTTTGAAGTTATATTTCCTCATTTCACATTAATAATATAACCGATCTATGATGGTGCTGCAGGCCTTTTGGATGCGGTGTCATACTAGGAGGTTATGACAGAGATGGTCCACAGTTGTACATGGTTGAACCTTCCGGTATTTCCTATGTGAGTATACTTTTTTGTTATTTGATAGCACCTTCAGGACTTTTTAAACATTACCCTAATTTTTTAGATTATTTTTCCGGCAGTTCCATGTGTTGTTTTTGTACTTAATTGTTGGTTTTGGAATTTGTTGTAGAGATATTTTGGTGCTGCAATTGGGAAGGGTAGGCAGGCTGCTAAAACGTAAGTGCATATGTTTATTAATCTAAGGTGACTTTGTTCTATGTCTAACAACAATGGAGATTTTCTTTTTTACTTTCTAGCCTAGGAAGAGGATATCTTATCCTCCTTCTATCTGTATACTCGACTTTATTCATTTTGTGAATTTTGACAATAACTGCTGAAGCTGAATAGTAGTAATCTGCTATGCACCAATACAGGTACATACCGGGTACGCGAGTATGAAATTTTCTTGAAAACTAGTGTACAGGCACGTCAAGAGAAAGAGTAGCAACTTTGTATCATCTCAATTAACAATTTAAATTAGGTTCTAATATATATATTATGATCAGACAAGTAAGAAAATTTAGAACATATAGATTCCAGGGCTTGAATATATTAATAACACACTCACTTTTCCCCATTTTACCCTCTGATGTCACTGCTATTTTCCTCTTTCCCTCTTATTCATACTTTCCCACTATTATCATGTTCCCCTTCTCTACTCAGCGCCTCTCATTTCCGGTGGCTTCTAGTCTATTCGGCACTGCATCACCCCCTCTTGGCCTCTCCTGTTTATTGTTTCCTTTCCCATTCCCTCATCACTTCTTTCCTATTTCTACTACCTTACACCCTCAAATTCCAGCCTCACTCTTCAGTTATCACTCTCATCATCTCGTTGTGGATCAATTGCTGCAGCCTGCAGGCGATGGGATTTCTCTGCCATCTCTACTCACAGTGCTGCCGACACGGGTTATTCGATTACAACACTTGAAAAAACTAAAACATTGCCGAGAACGACGTTGTTTTGACGAGTTTGGCGAACCACACCCGAAAGCACTTTACTTTTTGTGTGGGTGATGGGTACAAACTGGGTACGCATCCAGTGCAAACCTGTGTCTGATTCGCAGCAGGTTCATACATTCACTCCCAATATCTGTGTACACATGCAACACAGGCAGTATTGCTTCGTAGGAGCTTCTTCAAGTGTAGCTTGTTTGTAGGATAATCCGTGATAAAAAAAATTTCAGTTTGTTTTTTTCATACTTTGATATTTGCTTCTAATTGCTTCAAGTGAATGAACTAAGCTAGAAAACACTAATTTAAGTTAGAATTCTCTCCCTAATCATTTAGCCATTGTCTCTAATGCAAATCTCCTCTTTTGCACTTTCCGATGTATTATTTCTGGCATCTTCATCCCAGACACAGAAAATAGTGGATTCATAACCAAATTCCAAGTACTTGTCATTAATTTAGAGTGTCACTTGGTAGAATTAATTTCATTATATGTGGCAGCAATAGCAATTGGGAGGAGGTGTTCAAGTGGGCCCTAGAAGTATGGGCAGTGTCTTCAATTATCAAAATTTGGTTCAAGGGGGAGGGTATAAAATAAAGACTGTATTTCTTTGGTTTAACTGTGCACACAGATACCAACAGGACATTCATCTAGTGGTGTAAGGCCCCACTAAATCCCCAGAACGACTAAAAGGTTAAGGGTTCGATTCCTAGGAGCGACACCTATTGGGAGGGACAGCCATACCCCCAAAAAGGGATTAGTTCCTTACCAAAAAGGTGAATGGATACCACCCTTGGTAGTACCAAAAACACTCTGCACGCAGATGCGGGTGTGCATGCTTCTACGTCATCTTCATTCTTTGTGTGGTAATAAGGTGTAAAATGGATGATTATGTTTGGATAAATATGAAAAAAACACAGCAAGGGAAGGTTGAATGTAGTTTAGAAATGTAGTGCAATATTTTTGACTTTTGTGGATGATGTGCTTTTCATTTTTAAAGAGTAATTGATACAGTAGTTGTTTCTTTCTTAAGCTGCACTGAATCGATTTCTTTGATTACACTTTTCATGTTATACTCTTCAAATATTTCACTTAGTTTAATCTCATGATATAGTTCAAATGTGATATTGGTATTTCATATCAGACTTAGTATGATATTAATTTCTTGTGTTAATTTCATGGCAGGGAGATTGAAAAGTTAAAGCTTGCCGATATGACTTGCCGACAGGGAGTTATTGAGGTAGCCAAGATGTAAGTATCATGGTTATTGGCTTATGTAGTATTCCTAGTTATTTGTTTGTTATATTCTTAATTCGACACGTGGCTAGTTTTGTATTTGGATTTGGATGGATAACTTTATATCCGTTTGATGTTATGTGCCCATTGTTAGAAATTGTGATCAGTGTCAATGATCTGAGTATGTGTATCCTTGGTAATATATACTTAGTGTAACTAAATCTTAGTAGTATTATGCTCATCCTTAGTTAACACCGGAAAAAATTATCGGTATTTTTATTTGGGCTTTTTACAAAAACAAAAGGGAAGAGACTTTCTTTTTCCTGAACATGCTACTCCTTATCTAACCCAATTCCATTATGTGAAATGTTACTTACAACAATTTTCTTCTGTTTTTCTGCACCTCACAGTATATATGGAGTTCATGATGAGGCAAAGGATAAAGATTTTGAACTAGAAATGAGCTGGGTCTGCGATGAATCGAACCGCCAACACCAAAAGGTAAGGCCTAACTTTTACATGAATATGGTTTTGTTAGGCCAATTTCGCTAGTTTCAAAAGGGCATTCCAATACTCGAGGGTTCCACCTAGTGGGGTCTAAGATGGGTAGATACAGGGTCGGAGCATGGAAGGGTAGATATTGATTAGTATTTTTTAAACTTGTTAGTCTACATATCACTAATGAATTAAATATGTACAGGTCCCTGATGCACTTCTAGAAGAAGCCAAGACAGCAGCCAAAGCAGCTCTTGAAGAAATGGATGCAGATTAGTGGATTCAGAAATACTATTATGGAGATGTATTTCACAATATTATTTGTGGAACTTCTAAGCAAATGCAATAACTTTAATAGTTGGGTTTTGTATGCTTCATGATTAAATGTCCTTGTTGATTTCCTGTTTCTTGTAGAAATGTTTTACATTTATTTTGATGTTGAATTATAATTCTTCTCTTGTGCACACCATTGGAATTTCTCTATCATTTAGCACAATCATATGCATACATAAGATTAGAAGCATACCACTCTAATGCATTCTTGTAGTTGAGCAAATGTTGAATAAAAAAATTAATCTAGACATAAAACTCTAGGCACTAAAATATAGTTTTTATGGCTGTTGCAGGATAAGCATATAATATAGAGGATGATTTCTTTTATTTTGTATTTGCATTCAGTGATGGATAAATATTAATGCCAAAACTGTAAAATTTAAATATATTTAATTAAATAAATTACATATTTCATAATTAATTTTTTATGTTCAGAAAATTGTTGAATGGTCAAGTTGTTATCAATGTTTTTGAAAACTTCTTGATAAATATAAGTTACTATATGATTATTTATTCCTGTATCTTCTATTCAGTTATGTAACCTATTTTTTGTAATTTGTATAGTTGAAAAAACTCTTTTAAAGTTATATTGCTAACTTCAAAAGAATAAAAACTATTAGATAAATAACAAGTTTTCTACTTTCAACCAATTTATCTGAAAAATTATTGATTTCTTTCAATAAGCAAATTCAACACTATTTATGCATATCAATGATACAAGTCTTGATTATCAAATATCACTAAATCAGTTGAACAAAAATCGTGTGGAAAAAACTTTGAAAATCAATAAGTTTTCTTATATCAAAATTAGAAAATAAATCTGTTAGACTCAAATAAGATATACAAAAAACATTTGAATCTCAATGAAATGATCATGAAACCCCTTAAGTTACACATTTACAATATTATAAATTAATTTAATATGATAAGGATTATTTATTTTTCAAGAAACATGCCATATTATAAATTTTTTGGCCTTGTTGAACTATAAACAATATACATAATTTTTTTTCTTCAAAAATTGGAGGGTGTGCACCATCCCTAATAGTATTTGATTAAATAGACCATTATTTTGTATATGTATTGGTATTCAAGCTTTGTTGTTTTTGGGTTGTCATCAACCACCAATTTGTACGTGGAATAGAGATAAGGAATATATTCTCTAGATAAAGCAATATTGTTGTATACGATTTAAGGCATTTCTCATATAACCCTCAATTATACAATGACATTAGACTTTTCAATTCTAGTTATAATATGAATGATCATCTGTTCTATAATTTTTCTGTTTTACGAAATAATATTAAAATATTAACTTCTGTTTTTATAATTTTTTCTTTAAATGAATAAAACTTTCTCATTAATATAAAACATCAAGTAAGACATGAATGAAGAGATCCTCATCAATTATATTGAGGCAACCTTTCTCGACACACAGACTATACGATACTTCTCACGTCTTTGAGATCCATTGCAACTATTGATTTAGAAAAATAACTAATAGGAAAGTTGAACATTTGTACGAGCGAAGTGTTTTATTGTTTGTATGAATTTAAAGAATTAACTCTTAAGGTTGTATAATAAAAAGGAAAGAAGTGTTTTATATATTAAATATCATGGAGTATAACCTTGGAGGTTGTTAGTTTGAAGTAGAAGCAAATTACATTTGTTGTTGACATTAGAGCTTTATCATTCTTATCATGTATTAATATTTTCAATCTATTTTTATTTTGTACTTTTGAAATTGCTACATATAATTGACTGTGATTGAAGTCTGATTTAGGCAGGTATAATACTATTATTATACTGATTAAGGGAGTTACAATTTTTTTTAAAAATTAAAAGTGCATTCTATTATTTTTCCTCTTAAAATATTAATTCTTAAAATATGTTATATCAAGAGTAAATTACACTAACACCCCCTGAGTTTTAGCAAAATTACATAAACCACCCTCAATTTTTTACACCTATACAAACCCCTAATTTTTATACTTTCATTACACCGAACTACCCCTGCACGAGAAATAAGTGTAATATTTTAAACAAAAAATGTGATAAATGCAATTAAGTTAACCAAAACATGGTATAGGAGACAAGTCCATATAATATATGAGTCAACAACTCTTTATTATTTTTGGTTCGTTACGATAAAGTATAATAACGCTTTAAACAATACATCTTTAGAACTGTTGATGCATTTTGTAACAAAAAATAATGAAAATACATTGATTTGTATATTACTTGGACTTGTCTCAACAATATATCATCTTTTGTTTAACTTAATTGCATTTATCATATTTTTTGTTTAAAAGATTACACATATTTCTCATGCAGGAGTGTATTAAAAGCATAAAAACTAGGGGTTTGAGTAGGTGTAAAAAAGTGAGGGATAGTTTGTATAATTTTACTAAAACTCAGGAGGTGTCAGTGTAATTTACTCTTATATTAATTATAGGCCTTCATATTTGAAGACAATGAGAGAAAAATGTTGTTTACACAATATATTTCAAAAAAAAATCCTAAGGTTACATATGTTGATATTCCCAAAATATCATAATTCTTGCCAACACATCATTCATTTATTATATTGATTATATATTATCCTATTTTAAAAGAGAAATAAGGTAGGTGCAATTTTAAAAAAATTGAAGTTTATTCTATATGCTCTTTTACTCTTAAAATATAAAATCTTAAAATACATTATATTAATTGTATGCCTTAATATTTGAAGACGATGAAAGAAAAAATGTTGTGTACACAATATATTTCAAAAAAGAAAGTAATGTTACATATATTGATATTCCCAAAATATCCTAATTCTTGCCCACACATCATCCCATTTATTATATTTAATTATTTATCATACATCATCCTATTTTAGAAACTCGGGGAGTTATATTGTTTTTAAAAATTTGAAATTCATCCTATACTCTATTACTATTAAAATATCTTATATTAATTCTAGGCTCTATCGTTATTAATTACTTTAATATGTTATATCTCTCAATTATATATCAGACTCGGTGTTAACATGACAATTGTTATTAAATTCTGAAATTTCGTTCATGTTAAAAATGGAACTATACTCCTGTATTACCTTTAAGGGGAAAATGGAAATGATGGAAAGAAATTGCCACCTTTAATATTTTTATAAGAATTTTTATTATTAGTTTAATTAAATTAAGGAAGATTTTATTTGGATTATTTTTTATTCTTTACTTTTAGTTAACCTTCATTATAGATATATTTTGTTTGAGGTTTAGTGCTTGCTTCTAATAAATGAATCAAGTATGTGCTATATTGCATACAAATTTGTATGTATTATAATTTCTCTTAATAATATAGAGGTACAAGAATCAATTACATAATCAAAATAAAATCAAATGAATGACATATTTTTCCATTTAATAATTTTAATAAAAGTAAGACTATTATTATATTAATTTCAGATTGTGGTTCATTATGTTTTATAATATTCAATTTATATACAAATTCTTGATTTTATAATTGAACTTATGTGTAAGTGTATTAATTTGTAGTTTCAAATATAATAATAATGTTTCAAATCCTTGAATATTAATTTTAATACTATTGTTATATCTTATTTTGTTATACTGGATGATTCGATGAGCTATCAGATGAGATAATATTTCTAATCTATTTGAAAAACAAATTAGATTAGGATTTGGCGTGATTTTCTTTCCGGGTAACCTTAATCAAAATAGTAGAAAATAGTGTTGATAAAACCGTATCGTACCGGCCGGTTCAACCGGAAAACTGGTGAATCGGACCCCTTACCAGTATGAGACGGTTGTTATACCGGATATACCCCAAATCCGGTGGAAACCGGCCAAAACTGGTCAGTATTCCTCAAAACCGGCCGGTTGTTGTAGTTAAAAAAACGAGTCAATCTTGGGTTCCTTCTTGCAGTTACATAACATTCAATCACTTTTGTTTTTGTTTATATTGTTTTGATGGGGTTTTAGATTTGAAGAATTTGGAGAGAGATAGAAGAAAAAAGAGAGAGGGGGAGAATGGAGAAAGGCTGTGGGAAGAAGATGAAAAGATTAAAAGGAGAAAGTGAGAGAGGGACATTGGGATGAAAAGAAGAAAGTGAGAGAGTGCGAGAAAGAGAGAAGAGAGAGGGACATGTGGAATTTGAAAAGAAGAAAGATATAGAAAAAATGTTATGATATGATGTGTGTTTTATGTTTGACACATGTGGATTATGATTGGAGGAAGTGAATTATTTTATTATATTGTTGATTTCATTTTGTATAGATTAGATTATAGATTGAGTTTGGTTTGGTTTTGAGGGGATTGATGAAAAATAATGTTATCATATTATAATATCACTCTTTTACCCAAGTTATCCATACATTTTAGGAAGTCAATAAATGATATGAAATAAAAATGTATATATAATGATAGTGTAAAAGATTTTTAAATATGAGAAAATATATGTACTCATAGTGCAAAAGTTTTATATAACGAAAGTATATTATCCACCATATTATAGATTTACATATATATTAATATATAAATATAAACAAGTATGTCCGGTTTAACCCGCATGCAATTTAATTATTGAACCACTAGTTGAACCACTATACCAATACTCTGACCAATTTGATAACCGATACGTTTTTAATAACACTCGTAGAAAGAGTCTCATAATTGATTTGTTGTTTTTATATATTCCTAATAAAAGGACTTATATTTTGTCTTGAATATATCTACCATGTTATCTTTTAATTAAATAATGTAATGATAGTAACGTATAAGCAAAAAGTAATTCACACAAAATATAAATCAAATATGTGTTATAATGAATATAATTTGTTTTTAGTTTCCCACAGGTATCCTCATACTAGAGACAATCCTGTCCCAGCTGGGAACATCCACATGTATCTGAGGCTAATTTCCCATCGGATATTTTTTCCATCCACAAGAATCGAACCCGAGACATTGCTTAAGGGGAATAAATCATGTACCACTTGAACCAACACCCATTGTTTCGAGCCTTGTAATTGGAAACCAATACCTGCATATACATTTATTAGCAACACATACATTCCACCAGAAGTTTGTTTTATTAACATTAATACAATACAAACTACAACACTACGCCAAATTTGATATAGAACAATGCCTATTCAACAACAAATTCTTGAATAACGTTGTTAATAAAAAAGGCGGAAGCTAAACAACAACGCATACTAAAGCACACACTATTAAACTGGATCCACAGATAACACTTCAACATCGCATGCGCTTATACGCGCTGTTAATGAACGCTGTATTATAAGAGTAATATTTAACAGCGGACATTTAAGGTTGCACTGTTAGTTAACATATCATCAACAACGCCTTCTCAAGATAGCGATGTTAGTTAACATATCAACAATATTGCATTCTTAAATATGCGTTGTTGATGAAATTTAATATTTTTATGAAATATTTTTGTTAATGTCATATTGACTGTAATGTTATTATTGGTGTTATTATTTGAATGTCAATAAAAATTTCTTAAATATTCTACATACTTAATTAATTTTTATTAACACTATGTCATTATTTTAATATCTGTATTCTTTAATTGATAGTTACGTTGTGTCATTTTCCTAATTTGGAGGCTCTTTAACAACACTATCTCAAGACTGCGTTGTTATTTAACATATCATCAACAACACATTCTTAAATATGCACTCTTGATGAGTTTCAAAATTAACTGATAGTTACGTTGTGTCTTTTTTTTAATTTGGAGGCTCTTTAATAGCGTTATCTCAAGATTGCGCTGTTATTTAACATATCATCTACAATGCTTGTTGAAGTTGGCGCGGTTGTAGAGTACTCATCAACAACGCTACCATAAAAAAACCTTGTTGATGAGTACTCATTAACAACGCATTCTTAAATAAGCGCCGTTGATGAGTTACGATGTCTTAAAATCAGAAGTTGAAACACTTACCTCAACACTCTCAAAACTTCTACGATAAAAAACTCTCAAACCCTCTACGATAAAAAACTCTCAAACCCTCTGAACTTTCAAACACTCAAAACTCATAAACACGTAAATACAACTTCACAAACTTCATCAATGGCTTCTCACGATGATGATTCTCACAGTGGTGATGATGCAATAGTACCTACTATTCCTTTCAAACATCCTCCTCTTGGAATGACTTGCATGAATAAGGTGATTCGTGCAAGAAGTAAGAACGTGAAGATACCAGTTGAATAGAACACAAAAGGTCAACCGTTAAACAAGAAAGGTGACAACACTTTGGTAAGCTTCAACAGGGTCACGGTTAGACTAAATGTGCCTATCACATTTAACTCTTGGACTGATGTTCGGTTGAATCCCGTGAAGGAGCGTATTTGGAATGAAATTACAGTAAGTTTCCATTTACATTTTTGTGTATTTGTGTTTCCATGCAATGTATATGTATTTTCATGCAGTGTATACGTGTTTTCATGCAATTAATGTATATGTATTTACGTGTTGTATAGTAACTACTGTTTTACAATAAGAATGCATGTACTATTTTCATGCAAGTAATGTATATATGTATATGTATAGTAAATGCAATGTATATGTATTTACAATAAGAATGCATGTACTGTTTTCACATTTCTGATATATGTGTTGTATTTATGTGTTTTAGTCAACTTTTATAATGTTGGTGAGGAGCACAAGGATTACATCCATAAATCGGATGGAAATGCTCTCCGACAATTCAGAACCGATGCCGAAAAACTTGTTAGAGATGCCGATGGCAATCCCAACTTTCAAATTCCAATCAGATATTTAAGTCATATTCGAGTGGAGGATTAGAAGACTTTAGTCACTCTATGCACACAAGATGAGTCTTCCTTTGGTAAAATCATATTCTTTTTTGTATATGGACTGTGTACTTATGTTTTTATATATATATATATATATATATATGATTGTTGATGTTACTGTTGTTTGTTTTGGCAGAAAGTAAGCATTGAAAACCACAAGAGGACATATAAACCTCTGTATCCATATAGAGCTTCCCGAGCAGGGTATAGAGGAGTTGAAGAACATATTGTATGTATTGTTAATTTTTAAGTACATTATTAGTTATATATTGTATCCATAATTAATTACCTTATTAATGCTTATGTTTTTGCAGCTTGAGCAAACTGATACTCCTTCGAGTCACGTGAGACTTAAGACCTTTTAACTTGAGGTCTTTCATTGATACGAGGTTCCGAATGTTGGAAGAGTACCCTTCTGGAACTTTAACATCATGAAGAAATTTACAAAATTCTATTTTCTCTTTCATCGACAAAGTATAAGCTGTTGGAGGTAGAAATGTACATTTTCCCTTCATTATCAGCCCCAATTTATTTCTTATTCCCATACTAACCAAGTCCAACCTTGCATTCAAGCCATCTTTGGTCTTACCAGAGACATTGAGTAAGGTACCAAAGAGACTCTCAAACATATTTGTTTCAATATGCATAACATCGAGGAAATGTCTTACATATAATGAACTCCAATATGGAAATTGAAAGAAGATTGACCCTTTCTTCCACCCATTTGTGACCATTCTGTTGCAAAAGGTTTACCAAACTTATTATTCAGACTCTTTAGCTTTTGAAATAATTGGTCACCCGTTAATAGTAAATGAGCACGACCTTCTTCATTGTTCCCATTAAATGCTTTTCTCCATTGCCGATAGTGATGATCTGAATGGAAAAATCTACGATGGTCAATGAAGACATTCTCCTTATAGTATTCCAACCTCATTGAATGAGTATTGTCTTCACACACATGACATGCAAAATATTCTTTTGTACTATATCCGGACATATTACCATAGGCAGAGTAATCACTGATTATGCTAAACAACAAAGCCATCAAGTTGAATCTTTCTCCCCTATACACATCATATACATCTATAACAAATAATAACAATGAAGAAGGTCGTGCTCATTTACTATTAACGGGTGACCAATTATTTCAAAAGCTAAAGGGTCTGAATAATAAGTTTGGTAAACCTTTTGCAACAGAATGGTCACAAATGGGTGGAAGAAATGGTCAATCTTCTTTCAATCTTCTTTCAATTTCTCCTCAAGTTGAATCTTTTTCCTCGAAATGATCATCTTCATATGGATTTGTGTAGTTTTCTTTCATATGCATCTCATCATCATAATCCATAACGTCTCTCTTCTCACCATGTCTTATTCAACATATGCAACTTTGATCAATATCGTGATACACTAAATGAACTTTTAACTCATTTGAAGTAATTCGGTTTGAGTAACAACATCTTAAGCAAGGACAGACAATTCTATTAGAGTTTTCAGTATTCTCAATTGCAAACCTAACAAAGGATTTAACTCCTTCCTCACACTCCTTCATCAATCGATTGACACTCGTCCATTTTCTATCCATTTTCTATAAAAGAATTAACAAAAAAATTATAATGAGCATAAATCCCTAAAGCTTGGAGTTAAACTCACTAAACAGAGCAAATACATTATTATGTAATTAAAAATGGGGGAACCTGTAATAAGTGAAAGAGGTCGGAAACTCTAACTCAATACAAGCTAAATGAGTGAAATCACTTTCACTCATTTATAAGGAAAATATTTATAACTCAATACAAGCTAAATATAATTTAATTAAAAAGACAAATATTTATAAGGAAAACTCACTTTCAATTCGATATTGAATGATTGAATGATTTTGGAGGTTGATTTTCAGTTGAGCGAGTGAAGGATTTTCGTGTTGAATGAGTGAATGATTTTCGAGGTTGATTTTCGGTGTTGAATGATGATGATGAGGTTCAATGACTTTCGAGGTCGATTTTGAGAGTAACTGAGTTCCGCTGCTGTGTAAATGAGTGTTGGGATTGCTCAATGCGTGAGAATGCGAGAACATTTTAATTTTCTAGGGTCTATTAGTATCTTCAACAATGCTTAATGAAGATAGCGCTGTAAATGATACCTAATCAACAACGTCACCTACAAAAAGCGCTATGGAAGACTTCACATTCAAATATAATATAGGTACGTATTCCACAGTGAAACTTTGAAGGAAACGCTCTAGAAGATATATTAACTTTTTTTAATAATCAATTTGTTTTATTGAAATTCAAATTAATAATGACATCATGTTATTCGATTAATAACAATTAATTAAATATATAGAATAATTAATAATGACAATAAATAACATTTAAACAATTTAGATTAGATTTAATAATAAAGGAAATAATGACAATTAATGAAAACGTGATAGTGCATCTAGTGGACATGCTTAAGTGTTGATCAAATCAATAGTGCTTCTTCCATAATGCGCTAGATAAAATAATATAACTTGAGAGATAAGTATTCAACAAAGCTTTGTGAAGAATTCGCTATTAAAGACCATAATTCCTAATTTTACACAGTTAAGCACACAATAGAAAATAACCTAATGCATATTGAACAATTAGAAATAGAATAGAACAACAACCTGAATGCATATAGAAACACCAAATGACAACTATATGAACACAAATGAATATCAACTGAATTTATATATTGAACATTAATTACACTGTACTATTACAGATACATATATTACATACACCAAAATATATACATTATATTGAACATTAATTGAATTTCTAAACTACAATATGTGTAAAAATCTACTAGACCTATGCTATACATTGATTTCAGAAAATCTACTTCATGTAGTTCAACACGTAATTGCTGCAATCTAGCTTGTTTGTTTGGTAGGGGGTCTACAATTAAAATCATGTAAACATATAAATATAACCTTTATTTAAATATGAATATACGACACATAATTGTTTGAGATGATTTATGCCAATACCTTTATATGATTGTATTTGAATTTTTGTTGTGATTTTCTAGAACAAATACAGTCTCTATAAATATTCAACACCCTAAACAATATAAATGTATTTAATTACTAAACAACTAGGAAAGTAAAAGTGTAACTAAAAGTTTAAATGAGTAGTCCACTTACTTAGTAAACATTTGCTCATATCGATGTACTTGTTCAGATCACTATGAGTCAAAGTAGTATATTTCTTCCTCGACCCGATTAATGGCAACCAAAAGCCAATATCCCCTAACAAAACATATGCACATGGTTAGAAAATGTTAAGCACAATAAATATACTAAAGACAAAAATATAAAAGACAATTAAAAATGTCCACCGATATTAAAAAGTGCAAGAAATAAATCTGTTACTCCTTTATAAATGAGGAGAGTATCTACAGTTTGTTTTGTCTGTTTCCCAAATTTCACTTTGTCATTGCCACTCGACACCAAAGTGGTAACATGTGGGGATATGAACATCACCTTCTTCTTATCTTTCAAGCCAAAAATTTCATGCAAGTACCTAATATATACACATATAGTAATTGCACTTATCCATTCATGTTTATGCACATCCTGGACGTCATTGAAGCTAATGTATCCATGAACATTATTTTCGAAGACTTCCTTGGGAAATAATATAATCATTATATTATCTCCTAACTTCTGTATATGCTCAAACATTTGAGAACAATAATTGATAGTCTTCTTGGAGCTCACATCCCTCGTAGATGGCTTCGAGCTCACATCCCTCGTAGATGGCTTCGAGCTCACATCCTCCGTAGATGGCATCGAACTCACATCTCTCATAGATGGCTTAGTCTTTGGGTTGCTACTAGGGGTGAAGTGTATATTTTCCTGAAATATTCAATATAAAACATATCAATTATAGATCATTATATATAATATAAGTGAACAAAAGATGAAAATCATACCTTAGAAGGAACTACTTGTACATGGTCTATTAGCCAAGCCACAAAAGTTCCTTTAACCCCTCAAACTGTGAAGATATCCTCATGAAGAGGAATTGGCAGCAATACATCATCATCAATTGCAAAATCAATCGAGACCTTCACATGATGGTGTGGGATACTTGCATTATGCAACATAACATCGACCGAGTTGTGCACTTTCCCAACAACCACCACTCGGCTAGATGAGATATCCAAAAAAGTTTGCAAAGACTGATTCCCTATATGTTAGTTAAAACATATAATTAGTTTACAACTATAAATTAAATTAAATGACAAATAAATTAGAATAAGTTAACTAAATTACCTTAGAAATGAGAATAATATAAGGAGCATGTGTGCAACTCTCATTGATGGTTGATGGAATAACGCCAACAGTATTAGCTAGACGTTGCCACTCAACTTCCTTCACCTTAATTGATTGCTCAAAGTCATTGAATCGTTGCATGAGGCTATCCAATTGATTTTGAACTTGACTCATTTGGGCTTTGGTTGTATGTTTTGGATGGGTACCAACGTTTGATGGCTAACCCCAAATCCTACACCCGGATATGGCCAAGGTACTGAGGCAGTCATACTGCCTTATCAAGTATAATGCAACTATCCGGTTGCGTCTCCTTTTCTTTTAGGGCAACTTGACAAATCAAGAAAAAACATAATGTTAATTAATGACATTTTGATAAACAAAGTATGGAAATTAAGTAGAATTAAAAAACGAGCACCTACAACATGGTTTGTCGCTTCTTGAACTTGTTCATTATTGATGACACCATACTTGTTTTTATAGGCATCTACCTATAGAACATCGAGTTCTACTCCATGTACAGTCAAAGGTGTATAACTTTTATTTTCCCTGCTAAAATATAACCAATAATAATGTAATTAAATATATGGATACAAAACGTAACCAATAATGTACTTACAAATTAACAATACTTACAATTTTTTTCCTTAATTTCTCTATATCCCGCTCGAGAAGCTTTGTATGGATACAAAAGTTTAGATGTCCTCTTGTGGTTTTCATGACTCACTTTCTGCAAAAACAAACAACATTAACATCAACAATCATATATATGTATATTCAAAATCATATATAAGAATAAAATCAATACAAAGAAGATGATTTTACCAAGAAAGACTCGTCTTGTGTACGTGTAGTGACAAAAGCCTTCCAATTCTCATCTTCAATGACATTTGCATACTTCTTTGGTATCAACATCACTGATACATTTTCCGATATTAGTTCTGAATTTTTGGAGAGTCTTGCAGGAAGGTTTAAGGATATAATCCTTATGCTCCTCACCAACATCAAAAGTTGACTGAAATTAAAACACATAAATACATATAAATTGCATGAAAACACATACATTGCATGAGTACACAAAAAATACATATACATTGCATGAATACACAAAAAATACATATACATTGCATAAAAACACATATACATTATATTGCATGCAAACATATACACAGACATTACATGTAAACACATATACGTACATTGCATGAAAACACAAAAACACAAACACTGCCTAACCACGACCTTAATGCCTAAATATATATAGAAACTTACTGTGTTATTTCATTCCAGATATGTTCCTTCACATTATTCAACCTAGCATCAGTCCATTTGCTGAATGTTATCGACACATTTTGCCTAACCACGACCCTAATGTAGCTAACCAATGTGAATCCACCCTTCGAGTTTAATGGTTGGCCTTTTGAATTCCATTGAACTTCTATCTTCACTTCCTTACTTCTTGCACAAATGACATTCTTCATGAAAGTCATTCCATGTGGAGTTCGTTTATGAACAATGATTTTCTTGTCTTGTGGAGTTGGTGTAGCTTTGTCACCACTGTGAGAACCATGATGATCACTTTGAGAACCATGATCACTACTTTGGAAAGCCATTGATGGAGTTGTTTAGGATTTCTTAGAGTATGAGGTTTTCTGTTTGATTAAGTTTGAGAGCGTAGAGGGAATTGAATCAACTTTTAGATATTTAAAATGTAGTAATCATTCAACAATCTTCAATAGCGCATATTAAGTGATGCGCTGTTGATATTACATCTTCCACAACAATTGTGTGAGAAAGCACTGTTAAATATCCAGAGTGAATCCAACTTTTGACAACTCATATTCATAATACATCAAAATCGCTTCCTTGATTATGCGCTGTTGAATATATTTTAATTAACATCGCTATCTTAAATATGTGCTGTTAAACCGAACTCATTCAAGTCAACGCTTAATTCAACATCCAAATTTCCTTAAACTTGCGCTGTTGAATAGATTCTAATTAACATTGTTATCTTAACTATTCGCTGTTAAATTGAACTCATTCAAGCTAGCGCTTATTTCAACATCCATATTAATAACGTTTTCTTAAATTTGCGTTGTTAATGAATTTAAATTAACAACGATTTCTTGAAGTTGTGTGTTAAATTAACATATTATATCAACACTAATTGCCAGAATTCAATGTTAATTTTGGTTATTGAACGGTGCCGCAAAATACAATGTTGCCAAGATATTAAACATTAAGTATTATTAATTTGTTTATTAATATGTAACTGCCAAAATACACCACCCAAATAAATAACAACAAAATAGAAATTAACATCTAAAATAATTGTTCATTCTTCATAGAAAATGCCAAAGTTCGTTGTTGACAAAATACATTAATTGTTGCCAAAGTAAAATGTTCATTAGAAATAAAAAAAAGAAAGACAACAAAAAATAAATTAACAAAATAGTTTCTTCAAAGCGCCTCTGATCAGTCGAAGAAATCATCCCCTAAGTGCATAATAGAATTAAGAAATTCTATATAGTCCAGGTCATCGTCTCTTGTAGCCGTTAAGAATTGCTGACAAAACAAAAATTAAAAAATTAGAGTTTACTATTGTAATATTATATTCAAATCTTTGTTGTATGAAATTAAACATAGAAATTAAAGATTATTGCAAAATTGATATACACATTCTTTTGTAGGAATATCCTTTTTTCTATTCTTTTTAACAAAACTCCCATTTTTCTTTGTGCCTTGTATTGCTCTCTTTTCGGTTTCTTTGTGTTTTCTTCCTCCTATTTTCTTCTCCTTGGGTGCCATGACTAATTATAAAAGGAGACAATGAAAGAGACAATGGAGTGAACCACAACATTTATAGATTCAAATGGAAAAAGAATCGTTATCGCCGTCGTTGACAGATGTGCAACCAATTATTTTTCTATGAAAACAAAGAATTTGCATAGAAACGAAGAGACACATAAAACACTCCACCATTAATTTTTCTGATATGTAAAACTTCGTATACAAGCAACAACGCACATTTAAGAAAATGCTATTACTATGTCATATTCAACAACAATACTTCTTTAATCCTGCGCTGTTGAACAGATGTATATTAACATCACTTCGTATAAATTATGCTATTAAACAGAACTCATTCAAGTCAGCGCTAACATCACTGATGTTCAACAATGCTTTTTCAATACTGTGCTATTAAAGTTGTATCCACCTACCCAAATTGACAGCGCTTGCTTTAATGTGCACTATTGATGTTCTTCCGCCCTCATTTTTAATAGTATCATTCAAGAAAATACTGTTAAATGACCGTTATTAATTACAATATCTGACACAATGTTGCACTTTTCTATAAAATTATTAAAGGGAAATTAATTTTAATAGAAAATTGTTCGAGATGCTCTTTATTTCCCACAAGGATCACAAATAATACCACTAATTGGAAAAAAAGACCATAATATCCTTATGAACCAATGGAAATTACGGAATTGTCCAAAGTTTGACAATTTGTTTAACAATTTTATAAAATCATAAGCATTAGTTAAATACTTATATATAATTATTTAAATTTAAAAAACAAAAAAATATCATTTAATAGGTATTTGACTTTATCCTTATGAATTGTGCTTACCACTCTTTAATTGACATATAATCAATCATTACGCATATTTATTGGGTACTAAAACACTTGATTTTATAAAAGTGATGGAGATTTTCTGTTAAGGAAGCCAAAAGTGAAAACTTAAGATTGAGAAATTGTATATTTAATAAAATAAACGTTTATAGTTTTCCAAAATTCAATGTAATGATGTTAGCAAAACTCATTTTCAAATACCACCATCCTTTTTCTGAATAAAGAAGAATGCCAGAAAATTAACAGCAACTTCCTTGAAGTTGAAGAATACTTGCAATATGGTTGTTAAATTTGGTCAATATTCTCTTATTTAATTTCTCAACAAAAGCTGAAGTTGAAATTAGTGTTAAGAAAATAAAACAAAATTTGTTCACACTGTAACCCTTTTCTTTCTCCATTTGTTGTTCCAGCATCCCTGCATCATGTTCGCTGTCACCATTGTCCCCACCAGTTCCGGCCACCACATGTCTTCTCCTGTTCTGTCTAGATAATTCCTATCCTTCCTTATTTTAATTTTTTTTGTAGTACAATGGTATCCACTTACGGGTAAGGAACTAATTTTTTTGGATGTGTGACTAGCTTTTCCAACAAGTATCTCTCATGAGAATCAAATTCTTGACATTTTAGTTTTTTTTTATGAGCTAGTGGAACTTTATACCACTAGACTAACACCTTGTTAATTTATTATTTGACTTTATTTCGTGTACTATGTTTGTCATAGATTAATTAAATGTACATATAACAATGTTTTAAATTATGGTTAAGGTTCCAATTATCATTAATGTGATTGCAGCCATTGTTGTGCATGTTTTTTGTGATTAATTTATTTTGTTTTGAACTTGATTTGGTCTGATTCGATCCAAATATAATTGCTTATGGCCGAGTGCAACTATATTTTTGTTATTCGACGTTACACCATAATTGCAACATGATATGTTTATGATGGTATCACAAGCACAATATTACGTTCATGTTACTTGATGTTGATGTTGTTCACAATTTGAAACAAGGAGAGAAATGATTTTTGATATGGGAATAATCTCTTTCCCCATCAACTTTTCCCTATAAATAGGCAAATACTAAAGCTTGTATTTGTACTTTGTTTTTGCTCTCAAATTTCTACCCAATTCCCTTTAATCAATGTATTATTTCCAAAGCTTTTACTTTGACACCGAAATTTCAGCAGAGATCTTCAAAGACCAGATCATGAAACTTCATGCAAGCATTTCTGAGCAAGAATCTCCTATCAATTCTGAGAAAGTTAAAAGCCTTTTGGGTAACCTATCAAATTTTTGCACCCTCCTTCCTTCAACCATTGACATCAAAGCCTTCCCTGAAGAGGTGCTGAACATTCGTGAGAGCCTCAATAACTTTGTTAGCCAAGCTGAAAGGCTTATAGAGCTTGAATTCTCAACTTTCATTGCCCACAAACCCAAACCCTTGCAATATCTTACAGAATACTGTTACTATGCGAACTATGTTAGAATAGCAAGCATAGAGAGCAAAATCCTCAAAGAAAATGGCATGGAAAATGCAAAGAAGGTAGCTTTTGTGGGGTCAGGTGCATTGCCACTCTCTTCCATTCTAATGGCTACACATCACATGGAATCGACACACTTTGATAACTTTGATATTGATGATAAGGCAAATGAGGTAGCTCGTAGAATTATTGCTTCAGATGCTGCACTTGAGAAACGGATGAAGTTTGAGACACAAGATATTATGGAAGTAAAAGAGAAGTTAGGGCAATATGATTGCATATTTTTGGCAGCACTTGTGGGTATGAACAGAGAAGAAAAAGTGAAGATTCTGGGACACATAAGAATGTATATGAAGGAGGAAGGTCTTTTGGTTGTGAGAAGTGCAAAAGGAGCTAGAACTTTCATATACCCTTCTGTTGAGGATTGTGACTTTGTTGAT
Organism: Lupinus angustifolius; assembly: GCF_001865875.1. Lineage (NCBI taxonomy): Eukaryota > Viridiplantae > Streptophyta > Magnoliopsida > Fabales > Fabaceae > Lupinus > Lupinus angustifolius. The sequence goes on from NC_032016.1 coordinate 11,762,782, forward strand.
TTTGAACTGCTTACAACCTTTCAACCTAGACATGCTTTGGTCCATTCAGTTCTTCGCAAGAAGACTAAAACATAGTCTCACAAATCACACAAGTTGTATTTCCACCATTAAGATGATCAATGATTTGTAGTTTCTATTGCATTATTATGTTTAATTAAAATTTCTTGGATTGGCCGTGATTGTTATACCTTGGGATTACTTGGTCTCAGGGAATGCTTATTTAATCTAACTTACAAATGAAGTTATCTATATTTCTACACCAATGATTCATAGATTTTGTTAGGTGGACCATTCTATTGGAATCTTAATGGCAGAAAAAAAGTATACAACAAAATTTGACTAAATTTCCCAACTGTCATTATCCAAATACTTGCCTCCTTTTTTACGAGAGAATAATAAAGTATCTATCTCCTTACATTAAAAAATAAATTATCTCTTTAAATTAACTTATTATTTGATATATATCTTATTTTTTCTTCTCTCTAGACGTTTTTGTTTTTAAAATATATTATAAAAAGAAAAAGTAATACACATGTCAAACAATGAGTGAACTTAAGAAGATAAATTATACCGTACAAATTTATGGTCGGTGTACCTTGACTGGTTTATTATAGTTTTGGTAGACCTTTTCAAATATTTATAGAAGTGGTGTATTTTTAGGAACTTGACAACCATATAACTTAGTCTCTGTTTTCTTTTGCCCTTGGACCCACAATAATCGAAAATAGGGTAGGAGTTTCCATGTCTTCTACATAATCGGCAACGAGGTGAAAGTTTTCAATTTTTTATTTATTTCTCAACCCAAAATCGACAAATAGATTGGAGTGTTTTTTTTACTCTCCAAAATCGGAAACCCCATTAGAATTTTTATTTTCCCCTATCAAACTTAGCTACATGGTTGGAGTTTTTATCTTTTTCATTCTCTCTCCAGTCTCGACTATGGGAATGGAGTATTTGTTTTAACTTTTTTGTTCACCTTAATAAATTGGGAACTTGGTTGGCAACTTTCCTTTTTTTTTTTTTTTGCATATTTACTTTTTCTATTTCATAGAACTTTTTTTTGATAGTTTGGTGTAGCTTTTATATATTGATGCAATACATTTCACATCTATTAAAAATCTAAAAATATTACAATATTACATTATCCTAATTTATTAAATCCCATAATTCTAATGACATCGATATGATGAAGTGCTGTATGGAGGCGACTTTCTTCTTTTTGGCCGTTGAACTCTTAATTATTGTTCATTCCGCTGCAAGATTCTTCCTCTATCACGTGTTGTCAATTGTGACTCCTCGTCATCTTCATCTTCGTCATTAACATTCTCAACCACAACCTCGTCATCAATATGTTGTATAATAAAAATGTTTATTGACGACATAGTATGACAATAATACTATTGAGAATCGTATGCCAATAATGATGTACTTGAAGTAGTAGCAAATATTGAAGGTAGAACATTTGATAACTTGATGACAAATGGGTGAATGGATAATTATAAAATTGTGACAAACTTCTGAACCTATTATATGGTTATTGTTATGGAGTAGTTGATGAAATATGTGCTAGAGAATGAGTATCAATTTGAGTTTATTGCGGAGACTCAATTTTAAGCATATGAAAATGTTGAGTCAGAGGAACTTGAAAATAGTTGGTAGAGTATGCTATAGGGTGTACATTAGCAAATTCTTTCATTATTTCACGACTAGATGAGAAGACGTTAGATAATGATTGTATGGGATTTACTAATCATGTTGAAGGAGCACTCTAATCACAAATTATTTTTGGTAAAAGTGTACTGAAAAAATACAAAATTATGAAAAAAATAATATAATTAAATAAAAAAATTAATTACTAAAAAGTAAAATGTTACTATTCCAACATAGTATGCTCCATCTTGTGAGATGTATCTTCTAGTCCTTTATAAGTATTACTACATATACTTCGAGTAGTGGTACAAAGTGGCGACAATGTTTGGAAGACTATCAACCTCATAGTTTTCCCTATCATTCGACTTTTGAATCCAACAATGATACTTATGCGGTTAGTCACATTCACTTTTGTCGGAAAAGTTACATTTCTAGTATAGTTTGACTGCCTTATTACCACTTTGGTATAACTTTTTAAAATATTACGGAACTAGTATACTTTTTATTAAAATCGTGTATAGGGTACACGATTCTTGGGAAACAGTGTTTGCCCCACCAAACTCGTGTATAGGGTACACGAGATTAAATTTTCTCTCTCCTAATCTCGTGCACACCATGCACGAGATCCCTTCCAATTTTTTTTTCTTTTTTTTCTTTGCCTTGGACCGGTGTTTCCAGTCCATGGTTTTTAAGAATTTTGTTATGGTTTTTGAGTTGTATGAGTTATATCAAAATTATAGATTATTATTTGTATTATATTTTTTATTTTGTATGATGTAAACTAAGATTATTCATTCAGTTACATGTATCACTTTGAAACCTAAATTATAGTTTTTGTTGCATGAGTAGATGGGACATTTTTGACCGATTGCTCATAGCAAGTTCACAATATAAATCAAAAACCCTAATTATACAAAACTCATGCAACAAAAAACTCATCTAAAATTCCAAAAAACCTTCACCATTTTAGGTTTCAAAGTGATACATGTAACTGAATGAATAATCTTAGTTTACATCATACAAAATAAAAAATATAATACAAATAATAATCTATAATTTTGATATAACTCATACAACTCAAAAACCAGAACAAAATTCTTAAAAATCCTGGACCGAAAACACCAGTCCAAGGCAAAGAAAAAAAAAGAAAAAAAAAATTGGAAGGGATCTCGTGCATGGGGTGCACGAGATTAAGAGAGAGAAAATTTAATCTCGTGTACCCCATACACGAGTTTGGTGGGGCAAACACTGTTTCCCAAGAATCGTGTACCCTATACACGATTTTAATAAAAAGTGTCACACAAGTCTATTTTATGGAATGTTTCACACTTCATAGGATCTTATGGAATTGATTGATTCATGTCAAATTGATTGATTCATTCGACAATTCCAAAACAAATCAGTAGCATACGTGATCAACATATGTCTTGATATTTCTTAGGAAAGTAATGTGCATATATGAGGTCCAGAAAAACTAATAAAAAATTACTACAAACAATTATAAAATATAATATGAAAAATATTCAAGAGAGCATGAAGAATTATTTATTGCTTTATTGCTTCGGTGCTTCTTATTTTTAGAAATGGTGAAAATATGACAATTAGAGGATTATCCAACTTACGGTAAGAACTTCTCGATATGTATATTTGGTAAATGTTTTTGAAAGTTAGATTGGCATATCATATAAAAACAATTAACTAAAAGCATATAATATATTAAACTTTTACAAGTTGATATATTTGTCTCACATATATTTCGCATATTTCCATCTAAAGTATTTAATTTTGATTCACTACTTCAATCATATACAGAAAGAAAAAAAAGTTATTTTCTATTTTTAAATATTTATGCTAATATTTTCTTATCATTTATAAAACTTCTCTCCAAATAATTGTACAAAATAAGGGCTTTACATTTTATTATAGTAAGCTCCAGCAACACTACTTGTTGAAATATAAATAAATATCATTTGACTTGAAATTTTTATTGTCTACTCTAATGTTTTATTTTTATTAGCATTAATTTCTTTTAATTTTTCACAAAAAATATTTCATTTTTATAAAGAACATAACTAACCACAAGTAGATCATAACATATTATAATCATAACAAATATAATCATAATCTAATTTTTTGAGCTATACCAAACACACATTAATAATATAAGAATATAATCTAGGAAAAAGCTTAAATACAAATTATTCTGATGGTAAATTAGTAGATAAAATTAACAATGAGATTTACTCTGATGTAATCAATACAAATTATAAAATTACTATTTTTACTAAACAATTTAAAATGAAGTAAAAAATAAATATGTACCTCATCCAGGCGCAGACAGTTGAACATTGCGCATATGATATTAGCAATATATGCAGGAATGTTGATCGTGATCAAATGTTATGAACACTTATTATTATTATTTATATAAGTTAGTAAATATATTTGAATAAATATTGGAATTAAACATTTTTTACTAAAATAATTATATACCCGAATGGTAAAGATGGTAAAGTTGGGTCCTGTAGTCTTGGTGCAAAGATTAAAATATGATCATATGCCCATGATTGAAGTTGTAATAGGCATCCTTTGATCTCTTTTTGATCACTGATTATCGCTGCACGACAAAGTTCTCGATAAAGACAAACCAACACATTTGAACCCCTATTGTATTGCATTTAAATTATTATTAAAAATAATAAGATTAACTAATGTAACAAAGTATTAGGCCTTTAGAAGAGCTATCTCACATTATGTTTAATTTTTTTATTAAACAATATGTCTTTAGAGGAGCTACCTTATATTGTGTTCACATTATTATAAAAAATAAAAAGATAAAATAGTGCGAAAAGACATTGGGCGTTTAGTGGAACTACCTCACCTTGTGTTAAAACAATTAACAAGATAAAGTAGCATGATGAGACATTGAGCCTTTAACAGAACTACATTATAGTCTGTTTAACTTACTGTTAAAAAGAAATAAGATAAAGTAGCGTGATAAAACATTAGCCCTTTAGTGGACCTACCTCAAATTGTGTTTAAATTATTTTTAAAAAATTAATAGGGCGACGAGACGTTAGACCTTTAGTAGAGCTGCCTCACCTTGTGTTTAAATTATTATTAAAAAATTAAAAAGATAACATAATGCGATAAGGCACTAGACATTTAGTGAAGCTACTTCCCTTTGCATTGAAATTAATATTAAAAATAAATTTAACAAGATAAAATAGTATGTTGATATACTTCTTTAGTTGAGCTACCTCACCTTGCGTTTAAATTATTATTAAAAAAATTAACAATATAAAGTAGTACGTCAAGACACTATATTACTTCTTGTAGAGCTACCACACATTTCTTTAAATTATTATTAATAAAATTAACAAAATAAAGTAGCACGACGAGACACTGGATCTTTACTATTGTTATATCACCTTGCATTTAAATTATTTTTAGAAAATGTTTAACAATATAAAATTGGCACTAACTCTTTAGTGAAGCAATCTTATCCCATTTTTACCTTTTAAAAAAAAACTGAAGTCTTATATTTTATATTTTTTTATTAAAAATGATAATTAAAAAAATAATAATAAATAAAAGGACTAAAAGAATAAAAACAAGGATAAAAATAATAAAAGAAAGAGATAAAGAAAAACTAATAATAACCAAACATCAACATGCACTTACTAATGCCAAATAGCATATAGAGTAGTGTTAAACCCAAATAGCAATAATACAAAACCTAGCACCAAACAAAGACATATCAGGACATACACAACACCAAGTGGATACAAAAAATAGTGTTAAACTAGAATAGGAATGACACTATTCATATTACTAAACGAAATAAAAAAATAAACCGAAAGAAACAAAAAAAAAAAGTAAAATAACACATAACTAGAAGTGAGAGAGATGAACATGTTTACCACGAACCAACTACAAGTGCTTGTGACAAGAATCCACCAACTTCCAACAACACCCAAAGTGGTTCAAACACTCACATTACTCAAACACCCAAAACCTATTTTGGACGTGTGTTGAGGTAGAAGAGGATCGTTAATGGACTACGGAGCTCAAATAGTCCCTATTTATAGTATTAGCAAAATTGTAGAAAGTTGTCCCCATGTAGGGCAAAGTCATTTTTATTTGTTTTTCTAAAGAGGGTGATTAGGGTTTCCAACCCTAATCCTAATAGCCTAAAGTACCCTTATTGCCTTTCTCTTCTTTTTTGTGTATCCTTTACTTTTTCCTGTTAATTATTTTTACTTACCCCGTCAAAATTGGGTATTTATAAGGAGGAATGACATCAAACGTTTTTGAAAAGGAAAAATATCAGGTTAGTATTTCTTTCTACTCTACTATTTTCCATCATCCCATTCACCATTTTCAAAGGGAAGTCACACCATCTAATCATCGAACTAATTACTTTCTTATAATTATAATTACCATCTTTCTTAAACTCAAATTTTTTATAGTAAATAAATTAAATTAAATGGTATTTTTATAATTTGGTTATGATTTGTACCGCCTCTAACTTCTTAACTAAAATGAGAAGAAGATAAGAACAACACCATCTCTTTGTTAATTATTAAACGAATATAATGGAATTTTTATAGTCCTATTATGGTTCACATTGTCTTTAAATTCTTGTCAAAAGTAAGAAGAATATCTACGACCAACACCATCTCTTTATTATTAGTTCTGCTATATTGAAATAACTATTAATTTATCAAACAAAAAAATTAAATCAAACCAATCAATTAATGTTTTACTAAAGACTTTGTAGTCTTAATTACATATAGAGATAAATAGAAGTAAGATTTACTCATGTCACATACAAATTTTTTTTAATAAAATAGATCAAAAATATATTTAATCTTAAAAATTAGCTAGGGTACTGTTTTATCATAGGAGGATGTGGTACTAATATATTTCTTCATCCATAATCTATCCTGAACCCAAAACTCTTAGTCAAAAGACCATTTATCTTAAATACTGTTTGAAATAAGTTTTGTACATTTTAACTGCAAAAAAATATAATGGTGACTCTGAAAAGTCGTATAACCGAAAATCGGCTCGCGACAGAAGGCTTTAGAGCAATATCAAAATATATATTTGATGACTCTAATGCCTTCTATTTCTCTATCTTCATCTTCAAAAATCAACTACAAAACACATCTAAGAAATAGATGTTATACTCTCTGGAAAACACACTTTATTATTATGAGAGATAATGGCGATCATATAGCCTTACACGATGCACATCCAAAAAGATGAAATACAACAACAACCACATTGACAATAAATCCTAAAACGTGGGATTCTAAAACCTAAAACCGATAGACCAACTGATTTGGTCATTTATTAACACAAACGACACACTAAACATTAAACCACACAAATACATAAAGACTTGGCATCGACACGTCTATAATTCCATATAAGAATAGCATGGGAAGCAAAGGTAGAATCGGAACTTGTGTGATTTCTGAGACTATGCTTTAGTCTTCTTGCGAAGAAGAACTGAGTGAACTAAAGCATGTGTGGGTTGAAAGGTTGTAAGTAGTTCAAAATTAACCAAGTCACCATCCTCAACAGAAGGGTATATGAAAGTTCTAGCTCCTTTTGCACTTCTCACAACCAAAAAACCTCCTTCCTTCATATACATTCTTATGTGTCCCAGAATCTTCACTTTTGATTTTCTGTTAAGACCCACAAGTGCTGCCAAAATGATGCAATCATATTGCCCTAACTTCTCTTTTACTTCCATAATGTCTTGTGTCTCAAACTTCATCCGTTTCTCAAGTGCAGCATCTGAAGCAACAATTCTGCGAGCCACCTCATTTGCATTTTCATCAATATCAAAGTTATCAAAGTGTGTGGATTTCATGTGATGTGTAGCCATTAGAATGGAAGAGAGTGGCATTGCACCTGACCCCACAAATGCTACTTTCTTTGCATTTTCCATGCCATTTTCTTTGAGGATTTTGCTCTCCATGCGTGCTATTCTAACATAGTTGGCATAGTAAGGATATTCTGTAACACTGTCCAAGGGTTTGGGTTTGAGGCTAATGAGAGTTGAGGATTCAACCTCTAAAATCCCTTCAGCTTGGCTAGCAAAGTTATTGAGGCTCTCACGAATGTTCAGCACTTCTTCGGGAAAGTCTTTAATGTCAGTGGTTGAAGGAAGGAGGGAGCACAATTTTGCTAGGTTACCCAAAAGGTTGTTAACTTCCTCAGAATTCCTAGGAGATTCTAGCTTAGAAATTCTTGCATGAAGTTTCATGATCTGGTCTATGAAGATCTCAGGTGAAATTTCGGTGAAAAAGTCTAAGCTTTGGATAGAATCCATTAATTAAAGGAAATTGGGTAGAAGTTCGAGAGCAAAAGTGCTAGCAAAATAAAATAGAAGTAGAAGCTTTGATATTTGTCTGGTCATGAAAGCATAACAAACCTCACCTATTTATAGGGGAAACTTGATGATTACACCTCAAGGGGAGATCAATGGTACTATACCGTATCAAACCGCGCATCAGGTTGAAAATATTTTTTTAAACTCGACTAAATTCACACTGCATGAGTACAAAGTTAACATGGAGAAATTATGTACTTAATGAAATAAAATTAACGTTTTTACTTTTCCAACTTTATTTACAATTTCAACTTGTTAGCAAAACTCATTCTTAATTACCATCTCCAAATAGTAATGAAGGTTGGTAGAAAATTAACCCAGCTTACTTGTTGGGATCGAGTCTCTATTGACGAATCATTAGTCACATGATACTTGAGGTAGTGTTTCACAACATATTTTTTTGGTGAAATAATCAAATAATATGGCCTTGACACTCTTATACGCATTGTAATAATAAAAAAGGATCACCATATAAGTCGCGAGGGCTAATTATATTGTCATTTTATCATTGGGGGCGATTTTCAACTTGCTCCGGAACAACATGGATATCAATATTCAAAACTTGTTAGCGTTAGAAATGATGTCCTTCAAACCGAAAATCTTTATTGATGTCAAAACTCGTAGAATAGAAACCAATAATTTCTTTGGTAACCATGGCCAAGTAAAATGTCTTAAAATTGTAAGAAACAACTTGTGAAAATAATTAATGGCATCGAAAAAATTATTGGTTGAGTCATGGATTAAGTCAGTCTCTTTAGGATGTTTCATTCTATTGTAAACAAATGTATAAGCAGACTGTCAACAATGACGATCCCAAATAAAAAGCCTACATCAATGCATTGTAAGAACCATTCTAGAATTATACCAAAAATATGGCTAATAACACTACGTATGATATTTGGAGGAGGCCAAAAATGCTTAAACACTGAAAGAGACAACGAGAAATAAAAGGTTGAAAAATTGCGTTTCAACTTGTGCAATTTGCTAAGAGTTGAAAAGCTACTATATTTATAGGTCCGAGAATCTACATGACCAGAAGAACAATGATCCGAATGACTTCTATTATAAAAATCAAATGACAAGTGAAGCACAAGTGGAGCAAATGCTATCCTGTGTGCAGGACATGTAATGTATGTCCAACATTCAAAATATGTGTAAGATATGTGCTTAGGTGTGAAAACTTGGTGATGTGGACTCACATATATGTTTTATAAAAAATAGTGATGTCATTTGAAAAGACTCAAAAGCCTAAACTCAAACGTTAGTGAAGTCCAGGTCTTCCGAGATGCACAAGTTCATCCTTCCCATCACAAAATCCCTATTCCTTACACTCTAAGTAATACATAAATATCCTCCAGTTTTTCATGTACCTAATAAGGTGACACTTGTTTTATTTCACTTTCAATGACCAACACATACTATTAAGAAATATCTCAGTTAAGAGAGTCACATAATTGAATTTACACTGAACAATATGCCAAATCTACGACTCAGGTGTGTTAGTTATAACCATCTTGGTTATGGTTTCAATCAAAAGTTGCTTCAACCTCTCTTGTTTTTACTAATTGATATAATGATCCAATAACTTATATTTCTTTATGATCTATTTAGTTCTTCTTTGCTCTTTCATCTTGTATTGGGTTAATATCCCTTGTATTTCTTTAATACAAATTTGCTTATAAAAAAAAAAGTTATAACATAGGGATATCAGATATGGGACATACAATAAGTTTTCTGTGACTCAGAGAACCTTACTTAGGTGATTACCATGAGAAAGCATTAAAAAGGGTACACATATGTTATCCCATACTTGTACCATTCTATGTGTTATGAACTTGTGATTGATTAAAAAAAATATATCCAAGTTAAAATTTTATTAAGTATTTTTCTAACCAATCACAAGCCCATGACACATAGAATGACATAAAATATGGGACATCAGATCAAATGTGTTCCCTCTTAAGAATGCTATATGATAAGTAGAAGGTATCTTTCAATATAATTGGTCAAATTTGGCAACTATTATCACTTATTTCCTTGTAGAAGAGATGGAAAAAAGAACGAAGCATATTAAGAAAGCTATAAGATAAATATGAGGAAGAAAATATCTCTCAGTAATTGGTCATATTTGGCAACTATTATCACTTAGTTCCTTCTGGAAAACATGAAAAAAAGAAATAAGCACAACTTAACAATGAATTCAGAGTAAAAAACAAAATTGAGTCACCATCATGCAGGGTTTCTATTAGTCTGCGACAACTTATATAGCAAGTTAAATTTGATAGCAACTCCATTGAAATATAAATACCAATTCCGATCCAATATATATTTTTTTAAAAAGAAGAAGCTATTTTCAAATTTCCCCACTCTTTTTTAATAAACTAGTAAAATAAATAAATAACAAAAATTTGAACTGAGCATTTATGGGCTCAATTAATCATGATAATATAAATTTTTAAAATATCAAGGAATTTAAAATTCTCCATTTTCGTTTTTTTTATTTTTAAAAATGATAGGGATTTGTTTTAACACTTAGTTGGTTCATTACTAGGGGATTCCATCTCAAACTATTTTCCTCCCAAATTTCATTTTCCCTCAAATAAGAATATAAAAATATTAAAGAGGTTCACTAGGTATTAGCTCAAAATGAGTTTTCTCGTTACTTTTAATTTCAAATAATTATTATCACTACTTATGTAATTATTATCTTCAAGTTCGAATTTTCTAATCAACACAAAAAACAATTGATTACTAGTTTAATTTTAAAAAAAAAAATTGAACTTTGAAAGAGAGGATATAGTTTTAAAAATGTGGTAATTTCTCACTCTAAATAAGGGATTTGTCGCAAGAAAAAGAACACACGACAAAATGTTTACATAGATGCACACCAATAGACAGAAACCATAAAAATATATAGAAGGAGAAGAAAAGTATGCTAAAGGTAGCAAAACATAATAGAGAGACAATTAGCAAAATTATTTTATCTTTAAGATTAGTATAATATTTTTCTATGTCATCTTTTTCTCTTCATTTCTCCCTTATTTATTTTTATATATTTATCTTTCTGATTCCATCTTATGCTATTAATTATTTTTTATTGTAATTTCTTTAATAAAAAATAAAAATATTTTAATTAACGACCAATATTAACTCTTCATCTATTAATTCTCCTTAAAAACAGAAATTATTTAATAATAAAAATAACATTTTAAAATTATTTTCGGGAATTTAATAATGAGTTACGACTCGTATCATATCTTGCTTTCTACTTTAAGCCAAGAAACAGTTGTGATCACATGTACTGGTTTTGCTATTTATTGAAGTAAGAAGATTGTTAACAATTAATGACTACTCTTCCTCTATTAACTCCTTTTCAATCCATGTAAATAATTTCTAAAATCAAATCAACCCCACTCAAACTTCTTCAAATCCAGAACTACAAAGTTTTGATTTCTTATTGCATTTATAGATATGTACGAGTAAGATAAAAAATTGTTAGTCACAAAAATTAAACATAAAATATATTTTTATTATTATTAATTTTTAAGAAATAAATTAAGGATACTATTAGTCCATGCAAATAGAAAGGGTATTGTCTAGTACGAGCAAGGTACTAAAATCTTATTTGATTTGTAATTGACTTTCAAGCTTAGAACTATTGTTTAAAGACCATTTATCCAATTTGGGCATAAAAAAAGTTTTTTACGCTTTAACCGCAAAAACAATATAGTGGCAACTCTAACTCTTTGGGGAGAGTTTGAAATTGAGTTCAATTTCTTCCTAAGTTACGCAAACGAAAATCAGGGCGCGATAAAAGCCACATATTTTTTCCTTTATATCCTCTTTTCTTCGGAACTGTACTCCTAGGTTTACGAGTCTTGTACATCAATGAGCATTTACGAACAAGCTTTTCGGGTCATGTACCTCGACGAACATTTATAATCAAGCTTTTATAGGTCATGTACCTCAATGAACATTTACAAATCAAGATTTCTAGATCCTATATCATAACGTACAATTTAAACATTTTGGGTCGTGTATTCGGATGAGCTTTTCAAGACAAGTTTTTTCAGTCTTGTACCTCAATAAAAATTTAAAATCAAGCTATCTTAGTCCTATACTAAGACATGCAATTTATGTATTTTGGATCTTGTACTTCGATGAACATTTGCAAAGAAGCTATCTAGGTCATGTACCTCGATGAATATTTACAAAGAAACTTTCTAGGTCATATACCTTGATGAACATTTATAATCAAGCTTTCTAGATCTTGTAACTTGATAAGTGTTGAAAGACAAAAATGATTCAAGATGTGAGTAGAAATTGGTTTCGATTTCAACAAACAAAATTAACAAAAATCATTTACTTTATTAACTCTTAAATCCATTTCAAGTTTCAATTGTAGTATAGTATATGTTTTTTACCATCTGCAAAGAATTGCCATAGAAATATTAACCATGCTTTAGTTTTAGATCATTGACAAGAAGAAAATATGTTCGATTGGTTTTTTTAGATACATGAAAAGGTTTTGTGCAGGGAACGTAACAACTACTGTTTACAATTCAAGAGTGGAATAATGTTTGGAAACATGGAAGTAAAGTTTCTTAACTTTTCAATATCAAAATAATTTGCTTATACAAGTTATTTTTGTGTGCTTGAATCCACCATACATCATTTCTTAACTAACCTCCTCGAGCATGAGAAAGGTAGATGATTTGTAAAACTTATTTAATACACTACCCCTCATTGGTTTGCATTCAGTGAAATGAGTCTGTCATATCTCATTTCAGTTTCCCTAATGACAAATAGCCTTGAAAACAAGTTGCTTATTTTGGATGCTTTAATATGGCAAATGATATAATCCAATGTCTTGGCATTAGATCATTTGTTGATTCATCCAACAAAAGACTTTTGGATCTTTGAAAACATAGTTTAGGTTATCAATCTAAAATAAGCATCAGGAGAAGATGTAATGGATCAATAAATAAAAGCACATAACTTACATAAAGAAATTAGAATGAATACATTGAGTTAAATAATCTTACATTATGATCCAATGTGAGAGTGATTAGCCACCCAACATGGATGTTTTTGGCTATAAGAGTATATCCAAGAACAAGCTCCAAGATTACATTTTCCCAACTCCTATTCCTTCCAAATGTTCTAGGGAAAAATACAATACCTAAGGTACTTGAATGTGTCTCTGAATGAGAAGTATTACAATAGTATTGAAGTGAAAAAGGAACAATTTGGAATAAAGGGGAAGGGCCCTTTATATAGGAAATGAGTCATTCTGCTAAGCCCCTTTCTAGGCACGCTTGACACCTATTATGCCCACTTGATGGTGCTTGGCTCTAGTTTGGCCAAACTGCTGGCCAACTAGGGACCAACTTGTCCTTCACATGCATGACTTCCTGTAACACCGCGAATTTTACGATATTAAAAATTATAAGATTTTATTAATATTTTTATTTATTGTATTTTCGAAAATGAATTTCTAGAAATTTTCGGTAAAGAATTAGACGAAACTCTAGTTGAGTTTTAGTCTTGAAATTCTAATTCCAATTTGGTGGTAAAATTTCATGATTTTCGGAGACAGTTGGTTTCAGACCGCTGTCAGGGCCGAATCTCACCCGATACGGCTCAAAAAGTGGTTTTTGAGTTCCGTAACTCGGAATCAAATTCCGATTGTGCCGTTGGCTTTGTAATTTCATTTCGAGTCAATATAGACCCTGAGTACACTCATCCCTATTTTCTAAATATTTTTCACTCGGAATTCCGAAATCCGAAATTCTAATCGAATATTAAGATCGGGCGATTTATAATACCCGATCGAGTATTGGTCGATAATACTCGGGCATGTTTATCGCACGTGTCCACGAGGTGATCATTTCGCATTGGGATGTGAGATTTGACTTCCATAAAGCAAATCTCACATCACTTTCTCAAATATCTCATGAGCTCATCATTAGCCACCCTAGGAGATTTTGTAATGATTTCCTAGAGGGAAATCTGATTTCCCTTACCTCATTAAACACTCCATACTTCACACTTCACACTTCACTCTCACACTCTCTCATTTGCAAAATTTTCAAGAGAAGGTAAAGTTACTTTCATCATCTTTTCTTCTTCATTTTCTTCTTCTTTCAATCCTTGATCTCTCAACATTCAACCAATGGATGTTGATGAGATTTAAGTATGTTGTTCATGAGTATGTCAAGAACATATTCAACCGTTGAAATTTTCTAAAACGCTTTCTAACTCATTTTATCTTTAAAACCGAAAATGGTGATGTTCTTGAACTTATGAAAATATTTTGTTGAAACCATGAACAACTTGTGTTCATGGAGTTGTTATAATGTTTTATTAAATGTATTTGGTTGTTTTAGCCAAAAGGGGATGATGATGAAATCAAAGGAACCTTTAGGAAGTGTTTTGGAAAAATAGAAATCTTTGCTAAAAGGATTTTAAAGTTTATGAGTACATGAATGCCTCATAAAACTCTCAAATGATACTTTGAATAACTTACTTTAAAGTGTTAAGATTATCAAAGAATGTCTTAAATCGGAATATGTAGTTTTACTAAAAAACCGTACGTTTAAAATGGATGGAAATCATGAACGAACTTTCGATGAAAAAGGATGGTCAAGAACATGTGATGTTGGACCG
>NC_032016.1:11777609-11778849 GCF_001865875.1 Lupinus angustifolius
GGGCAAAAATTGGTATTGTGTCCAAGTCCCTGTCGCTTGGGCGAGGACTAGGCGGGGGAATGGGCGAGGGGAAGTTTTGGTTCTGGAACTCCCTCGCCTGGGCTACAAAGTCTCGCTTGGGCGAGCAAGCCTCGCCTGAGTGAGTAAGGGCCTCGCTTGGGCGAGAAAGCCCAGGATTTTAATGAGTTTCTGGAACTCTCTCGCTTGGGCGAGAGATGTCTCGCTTGGGCGATAGTACCTTCGCCTGTGCGAGAAAGGCTTCAGTTTATTTGAGCTTTAAAGATGAAATGTCGCTTGGGCGACTAGTCCCTGCATTGGTTAGGGACAGTGTGGAATGATTTAAATGAGATGATGTTGTGAACAATGCGATGAATCCGGGTAGGGTGTGTTGTGATATAAAAGTGGTGGAATGAGATCATGGCTTAGAAGAGAAGCATGACTCCACAAAATGCGTGAAAGCATTGTTTATGTTTATGCCTTGTTGGGCAAGTATCCGACTTGAATACCCTAGTAAGGATACATGATATCACGGAACAACGATCGACCAACCGTAAGAGGCTTGGTCATGTGACCGTCCAAGATTATTCGGCAATGGGTTGTAGTGATTGAGATGTTACCTTGAGCATGTACGGTTGACGTACTATCGGGTCCCACGAGAAGCATTCCTTGTCGGGAGATGGCTTAAGGATGGGCCGATCATGTGTTTGATTAATACATTTGAATTTGACTTTGTCCAAGAATGCATTGCATTGTGACCATGAAGTAGTGGAGAGGAAATGACGGGACGACTTAGAGCACCGTGACATAAGCAGGGACGGCACTGATTGGATGGTGATTTGTCAACAATGTCTTGAGAAAGAGTCTGGGTGAGACGAGTCCCTTGTATTCCTAGGGAGTTACCCTGTTGGATCGAACAGTTCTCACAGGCCAAACTAGGCACTCTCTGACAACCCCTGGATTGCATTCGAGATCGATGAGAGGGATTCTTAGAAAGCGTTTGTACGACCTAGGTCCGGGTAGGACTGTTCCTGAGGGAACCGATCGATCTATTTTTAATTCCTTGCGAGGATATGTTATTTCGGGTGGTACAAAACGGCTTGGTACGGGACCTGTACTCTCGATTATTTCCGATTAGGATGTTGGACGGATATTAGTGTAAGGTGGATAATTATGACATATCATGCATACATTATCATCGTGGAAGTGAATTCCCACATGTGAGTTACAAGTATTGTGTATT